>NC_045977.1:8495104-8833854 GCF_010909765.2 Amblyraja radiata
ACCCATGCATTCCCGCAGCCTTCATGCAATTGAAATTGAGCAACACAGCCAAAAAATCCATGTTTCATCACCCCGCTGCACAAGAAGGGAGCAAAGCAGAATCGTGGGAACTATCAGCCGGTTAGTCTGACTTTGGTGGTGGTATGATTTTACTGTCCATTATAAAGAATGAGGTTGCGGAGTACTTAGAAGTCCACGATAAAATAGGGCGAAGTCAGCATGGCTTTGTGAAGGGGAAGTCTTGCCTGACAAATTTGCTGGATTGTGTGAAGAAGTAACTAGCAGGACAGGAAAGGAGAGTCAGTAGATGTTGTATACCTTGATTTTCAGAAATCCTTTGATATGGTGCCACAGGTGAGGCTACTAAGGAAGATGCGAGCCCATGGTATCAAAAGGCAGGTACTGGCATGAATTTCAGGTTGGCTGAATGACAGAAGGCAGAGAGGCATTAAAGGGGGCTTTTTCTGCTTGGATGCCAGTGACTAGCGGAGTTCCACAAGGCTCTTGCTGGGGCCACTGCTCTTCACGTTGTATATAATGATTTGGATGAGTGGATTGAAGGCTTTGTGGCCAAGTTTGCAGATGGTACGAAAATAGGTGGAGGGGCAGGTCGTGTAGAGAAAGCATGGACTCTGCAGAATGACTTGGATAGTTTGGAGAGTGGGCAGATAAATGGCAGCTGGATGTAGCGTAGCAAAGTGTGGAATCATGCATTTTGGTAGTAGGAATAAAGTAGGATTATTTTCTAAATGGGGAGAGAATCCAGAAATCGGAGGTGCAAAGGGACCTGGTGCATGATTCCCAAAACGTGAATCTGCAAGTCGAATCAGTAGTAAAGAAAGCAAACTCAATGCTAGCATTTATTTAGAGAGGGCGTTTCTACAAAAACAGGGATGTAATGCTGAGGCTCTAAGGTGCTATTCAGGCCGCATTTGGAATATTGCGAGCTATTTTGGGCACCATATCTGAGGAAGGATGTGCTGGCTCTGGAGAGGGTCTAGAGGCGGTTTACAAGAATGATCCAGGAATGAGTAGGTAACATTGATGAGCGTTTGACGGCACTGGGCCTATAGTCGCTGGAGTTTAGAAGAATGAGGTGTTGTCTCATTGAAACGCACAGACAGTGAAAGGCTTGGATAGAGTGGATGTGGAGAGGATGTCTACTAGTGGGAGAGTCTAGGAATAGAGGCCAAAGCCTCAGAATTAAAGGACGTTCTTTTAGGAAGGAGATGATGAGGAATTCTTTAGTCAGAGGATGGTGAATCTGTGGAATTCTTTGCCACAGAAGGCTGTGGAGGCAGTGTCAGTGAGATATTTAAGACCGAGATAGATAGATTAGATAGATAGACAAAAATACTAGAGTAACTTAAGGGACGTTTAAGAATGAGGGTAAGCCATTTTGAACGGAGACGAGGAACACTTTTTCGCACAGAGAGTTGTGAGCCTGTGGAATTCTCTGCCTCAGAAGGTGGTGGAGGCCGGTTCTCTGGATACTTTCAAGAGAGAGCTAGATAGGGCTCTTAAAGATAGGGGAGAAGGCAGGAACGGGGTACTGATTGTGGATGATCAGCCATGATCACATTGAATGGTGGTGCTGATTCGAAGGGCCGAATAGCCTACTCCTGCACCTATTGTATATTGTTACAGGAGATGCAACATCTGTCCCTATACCTCCTCCCTTGATTCCATCCATGGACCCCAACAGTCCTTGCAGGTGAGGCAGAGGTTCACTTGCACCTCCTCCATCTCATCTACTGTATCCACTGTCCTAGATGTGGACTCTATATATCGGCGAGACTAAGCGCAGACTGAGCGATCATTTCGCTGAACACCTTAGCTCAGTCCGCCTTGGCCTATGCGATCTCCCCGTTGCCAAACACTTTAGCTCCCCCTCCCATTCCCATACTGACCTTTCTGTCCTGGGCACATCCACTGTCATATTGAGGTCACACGCAAATTGGCGGATTAGTACCTCGTATTTCGCTTGGGTAACTCAGAAACCAATGGTATGAATATTGATTTCTCCAAATTCAAGTAACCCTCTCTCCATCCCTCCCCCACCCTAGTCATCCTACATGGAAACGTGAGAGTGCTTCTGGATTTAATTATACCACTGTGCGTTTGACTACTCCAGATATTACTGTTTCACAGTGTAATGACAGCCAGTGATAACAGTTTCTCATTACTACTGCTGGAAAGCCTAAATGCTAGAAAACAATTTTAAATCGGCTTTAGAAGTACTTAGATCAGAAATTGTTTTATTTATGACACTTTATCAGACCTGCAGGTTTACTTTTGCAAATTAGTTGAAACTCTTTGTAGATAGTAACCAATCAATTTTCTTCTATATTAACGGGATACCCTTTTTAAAAATGTTATAGTCGATATACTGGAAAGATGGCCTACTCTCGATATGTCTGGGTTATATTGTGGCCAAGCACTGGGAAATGTTCCGTTTTTACACACCTCGTGATCTAATTTTCCCTGTAAACAGAGTGAATTTGGATATAAGATGACATGAGAGTGATATTTTTAACTGCCTTTGACTAGTTGTTGTGAAAAGAAATAACTCCTGGTTGTGCTGTGCCTCTCGGATTCCCTCTAATCTGTACGCCTTCATTGGAAGGTTATGATTGTGTCTAACTTGACTAATTTCACTCTAAAAATCATGCATTTCTCCTGACTAAGCAGCGGTCAGCTTGCTGCGTATCACATTTCGCAATCTTAGCTTGAACCGACCGAAATGAGATTTAGATGCTGTTGGAGCTCAGGACTGATTGCATAATAGAAGCCAGATTGATCAAACATTATGCATACTGATTATTTTGCAACATTAACATGCCTAGCTTTCATTGGTGATTGTCAGTCCATATAATCTAAATGTATATGAACATTGCGGGAAACTGGATTTAGTTTAGTTTAGTTTGGCGATATAGCGTGGAAACAGGCCTATTGGCCCCCAGTCCACACTGACCAGCTGTCACACATACACTAGTTCAATCCTATGCATTGGAGACAATTTAGAGAATGTGGGAGAAAACCAGAGCACCCAGAGAAAGTCCGCGGGGCCACAAGGAGAACGTACAAACTCCATATGGACAGCACCCATAATCGGGATCAAAGCCAGGTCTCTGGCGCTGTAAGGCAGCAGTTCTACCACTGCGTTGCCCTCATTTGACAAGGCCTCTCAGCTCATTGTGAGGGATACAAGCTGATTGGAGTGAAGTGGTTTTATGGGAATTGACATTTTGTGGCAGCTTATTCAGGTAATGTGCCAGTGCAAGGAAGCAAAGGTTTTTAATCTTTCTTTTGGAACCACAGACCACAAGGACCTTCAAGATCATGAGTACAAAAGCTGCATTTCCTGTGATAATTGGAGTCTGGCAGGATTCCTGAGGGGGCTGAAACTGACTCACTGACTGCTTTCTGCTTTGGGGCGGCTCTGATTGGTACTCTCACAACAGCGAGGTCTAGGTCTGCCTCTCAAAAGCAGTCTCCTGCAGTCCTGGAGCAAGCTTTTGGTGTGCACACTGGATGCCTGGCATATTTTCTGTGTACTTCAATGGAACTAAATTACGAATCCGAAGCAAAGTATCGTGAATCTGTGGGATTTTAGTCATTAGCAGATGGCTCTGCTGGAACCAGAGAGGAACATTGCGTTAGAAAGTAGTTTTAAATCAGGTGAATGTCTTTTATTTTAAGGCCACATTTCTTAGTATGGAGTAAAACGTTTGAATTGTACACACAAACACAACTATTATAGACTCTATTGATTTTTCAGCCTGCATTGTCAGTTGTTTAAGGAAACTGGAACATTTAGCATTGAAGCAGTATGTTCAGAGACTGAACCTAGTAAAATAACTTTTACTACCAGGTTGAGGCATTAAGATGATCAAATGAAAATGTGAACTGTTATATCGTGTGGGGCTTTGCCTGAAATGCAGTGTAGCTTTACACTCAAATGACAAAATCAAAGTTTGACTTATTTGACTTGAACTTGTTAAGATGTTTAGAAACGTTGATCGAAGATTCTAAAATGATTAATGTTATTCATAAAGGACTGGTACCTGTCAATAAAATTGCTTCAAACTAGTCAAATGTAAAATGATAAGGTCTTTCATAGGTAGACAAAAATACTGGAGGAACTCAGCGGGTGAGGCAGCATCTATGGAGAGAAGGAATAGGCGACGTTTCGGGTCGAGACCCTTCTTCAGAAGAAGGTCTTTCACATGGATGATTTGTTTGGATGAACTTGTATGCCTTTTGTGTCCACTCATCAGAGTTTATATTTGTGTTCGCATATGTAAAGAATATTTTTGAATTGCTGACAACATACTTGCTGTTTGATTTCATTTAAAGTGAAAAATTAGGCAAATTGTCTTGTTATTGAGCGTGAGTTATAGAACTCATGGGAGCAATTGTTATCAATTGTGTTTCTGCAGTCTTAATGGAAAACTAGTCTGCGGGATCAGTGTGAGAGCACAGGAATGTTCACAGAGCGATATGAAAACATTTATGATGACAATATAGCCCGAGGGGATAGGAACCAGGTCATAAGGGGACATGTCAGTGGTTTCAGCCGCACATTTAGGCATTAGTAACAACATTCACTAACGTTTTAAGATTGCTAAATCCACCAGGATTGCTGGGAACAAGTTATCCCCCTGGGTGTCACAATGAAATCCACCAGATTCAGAATTCATTGGTTCCTCAGAGTTACTTTCAGTATCAAAAATATCATCAGTTAAATGAAAAGTAGATTGCTACCAGTTAGAATGGTCTAAAACTTTTTTTTTTCTTTGTTTAGTTTTGATCTATAAATCTTGTTGGGAAAAATAACAGGAAATTCACAACACACAGTTAATAATGTACAGCTGAGCCGGGAAGTTCAAGAGAGAGAGAGAAAGACCGTGTGAGCCGTGAATCTCCAGAAGTTTATACAAATGGCTGCTTTCCCTTAAACTACTGGTTACTTCAATGAACATGCAGGATTTGAAAGTTAAACTAACTGCAAGATGCTAGAGTTTGTACTTAACAAGATAATGTCTCCTTTAATGATCTGTACAATGCCAACCAACCATTCTGACTCAGAAAAATAATAATTTGATTTTTTGAGTGGTAAATTACTCTAAAAAGGTTTTACGAATCCCCAAATTAATTTGGTTTTTTTTTTCCCCTTTTGTTTTGAGACTTTGGCATTGCTGGCAAGGCTAGCTATGGTTGTCCATCCAGTGTTGTTCTTGAGATGATGGTGTGTTGCCTCATGAACCATCATGTATTGTCTTTCCGCTGACTGGATAGCACGCAACAAAACTTATCACTGTACCTCGGTACACGTGGCAATAAACTAAACTGGATCTGAACCAATGCTGTCTCTCTTTTGCTGCTGGTTCGGGAGTTCCAGAATTTGGATACAACCGTAATGAAGGAATGGCAATGTATTTTCAAGTCGGGAATGGTCAGCCTAGTCCTGGAGAAGTGTGGCTAACTGTCGTTCCTGCTACAACCCAGGTCCAATTGCATATTTTAATGAATGTTGTCTGTTCCGATAGCTTTCATTGGATCCAGGGTTCTCAGCCTTTATTTCTATCACGTTGATGGAATCAAATTGACAGAATACTAGTTTAGGAATGGATGTAAGGAGAAAGCCATAATAGATTCTCCACTTGCTACTTTTGAGTAAACATGAGTATAAATATTGCTGCATTGTCATTGGTACTTCGATGCTGGGCTTTATGGGAAGGGCTATGTTTAATGCCTAATCACATCCTGTGATCCTACCCTGAACTATCCTGCTAATAGATCAAATCATTGCAATCTTCGAAGCACAATCATTTAATACCATCTAAAAGGAGGAAGTCTTCCAGAGCCAAATTCCCCTTCAAATGTTTGAGATGTCAATTCCCTTGCCCCCTGGGGAAATGGGTACTTTAAAGACTATGGGTCCTAACACCAGCTTGTTGGAAATGAAAAGTATCTGTACTCCAGAATTGGATTCGTGCTTTAGCTGATATTATTAGAGCATTGGAACCTACCAACCACTTGGAAATCATGTACAATAATCAAAACCAGCTCAATACAAGGAATGCATCATCACCTATTCAGACTACTACTTTAGTTACTGGCAATTTCTTGCTGAAGTTTTGTTATGCTCTGCCGGAAGCATTTAGTTTGAGTTAGGGGTTTATGCAGGAATTTGAATTTGAGAGACAAGTGTCAGTTGTCTTATGCACCCAAATAGAACAATGAAATTCTTACTTGCAGCAGAGCAACAGGGTTGTAAACATGGTTATCAATGGATAACATAATAAACAAACAAAAAGATCCATAAATTAAAAAATCTAACATAGTACAAAGCCCAAAGTCTCTTGTATAACCAATACAGTCCGTGGATTGAATTTTAGTTGGAGATTGTAGTGTTAAACAGCCTGATAGTTGCTGGGAAGAAGCTGTTCCTAAACCTGGACATTGCTACTTTCAGACTTCTATATCTTCTTCCCAGTGGCAGGAGTGAAACGAGAGTTTGAACCAGGGGTGAGGGTTATTGATGATGTATTTTTGGGTCAGTGCCTCCAATAGGTCCCCATGATAGTGGAGAGGTCAGTACCTGTAATGGACTAGGCAGTGTGCACCACATTTTGTAATTCCTGAGTGTTCGAGTTGCCAAAATAGGCTGGGTTACAACCAGTCAATATGTTCTCCACGGTACACTGAACACAAGTTCAAGAGAATATTTGTCGACATACCAAAACTCTTCAATATCCCAAGGAAGTAGAGGCATTGAATCATTTATTTATGATTGTATCAAAGTGCTGGTTTCAGGACAGATCTTCAGTCAGATCTCCTGCGTTGTTGACACTCTCCATCACCAACCCATGGATGAATACAGGTTTGTGGATCCTCGGCATTCTTTTCTAAAGTCAACAATCAGCTCTTTGGTCTTACTGACATTGAAAGCAAGATTGTTGTTCTGGCACCATTCCATCAGGCGATTGATCTCTCTCCTATACTCTGACTCGTCATTACCCGTAATTTGTCCTGCAATTATGGTGCGGTCAGCGAATTTAACATTGGAACTGTGTCCGGCTACACAGTCTTATGTAAAGAGTGAGTAGAGCAGGGGACTGAGCACACAGCCTTGAGGTGCCCCTGTGCTGAGGTCGAGGAGGAAGTGTTGCCAATTCATATCGATTGTCGAGGATCCAGTTGCAAAGGGATGCGCAGAGACCTAGTTTCCTGAGCTTAGTAACATGTTTGTTGGGGTTCCTAGTGTTGAACGCCAAGCTGTAGGTGATGAACAACTTTATGTTTTTATCGTCCAATGGTCCAGTGCATAGTGTAGAGCCAGCGAGGACGGATGCCCCATTGATCTATTGTGGTGGTAGGCAAATTTAATGGGCCCAGGTTCTTGCTAAGGTAGGAGTTGATATGCAGCATAACTAACCTCTCAAAGTACTTTGTCACTACAGATGTTAGTGCCACCGGTTTGTGGTCATTTGTGCATGCCACCTTACTCTTTTTGGACACTGGTATTATTGATGCTCTTTTAAAGCAGATGGGGAACTCAGTAATGAGACTGAAGATGTCCACAAAAACCCCAACCAATTAGTCTGCACAGGTTTTGATAACACAACTCGGTACACCATCAGGTCCAGTCACTTTCCAAGGGTTCATCCTCCAGAAGGATCTTCTGTCGTTGGCCTCAGGACTGAGATTGCAGTGCCATCAGGGGGCTTTAGGGGCCTGAGAAGGCACGTTGTTATTCTCCCTATCAAAGCATGCGTAAAATGCATTGCGCTCGTCTGGGAGTGATGTCTCGCTATCGCTTGAGCTGCCACTTGGTTTTGCATTGTAGAACGTGATAGCTAGCAAGCCCTGCCACAGCAGCCAAACATCCGTCTCATCCTCCAATTCATAGCGAAAGTCCCTCTTAGTCTTTGATGCCTTTATTGAGATTGAACGTGAACTTTTCGAGGGTTTTTATTGGCATTTAGGGAGGCACACAAGATCCTTAATATTACATGGCAAACGTGCATAAGTATCTAGAACCTTGTTTTTTTTAGATGAATATTCGGATGGCCTGTGCCCTTGAGCGTCCTGTTTGGAAATTGTCCTGTCTTCAGGCAAAATTACAATTTTGATCCAAATGTGAACGCGTGATTAGAATTCCAGAGATGAAGTAAGAATAACTTATTTTTACATTAAGAATCCATTCAATTAAATGTCTTAATTTAGGGTGACCGATAAAACTGAAATTGATGAAGTTGAAGAGAAATCTCTTCATTGGCTGTAGTCATAACAACACGAGCAAAGGTCATTGAGTTTGGTGATGACCAGTCATCTCAGCCTTAGCGTAATGCTGCAGGTGGTTTGCGAGCACTGTTTAAATCTGTTCACCATTTGGAAATTTGCAGTTAAAATCAGTATGTTCGAATACTTATTCAAAATAATTTATCAAAGCAAAAAATACGTATACTTCATATTCTCCCTGATCGCGAAGATTCTATGTAGAATTCTACATCGGCGAGACCAAGCGCAGGCTCTGCGATTGCTTCACTGAACACCACCGCTCAGTCCATGTTAACCAACCTGATCGCCCGGTGGCTCAGCACTTCAACTTCCCCTACCATTCCCAATCCGACCTTTCTGTCCTGGGCCTCCTCCATTGCCAGAGTGAGGCACAGCGCAAATTGGAGGAACAGACTCTGAAGAAGGGTCTCGACCCGAAACGTCGCTTATTCCTTCTCTCCATAGATGCTGCCTCACCCGCTGAGTTTCTCCAGCATTTTATGTCTACCTAGAATTCTAGGAGCCGATTTTACATCCTAGGGACAGCTCAGCCTCAAGACCGACTGTGGCTCGGTATTTTCTTTTCACATTGTTTAAAAAGCAATAAACAAAATAACAAAGAAATCTAGGTGTGCTGACCTAAAGCCTCTTATTTTTAAATTCGTAAAAGTTTGCTGGAGCTATTATAGTAATTAATTATAGACACAAAAAGCTCAGCGGGACAGGCAGCATCTCTGGAGAGATTTCAGGTCGAGACCCTTCTTCAGAGTCTCGATCTGAAACATCACCCATTCCTTCTTCCAGAGATGCTGCCTGTCCCGCTGAGTAACTCTAGCGTTTTGTGTCTATCTTAGGCTTAAACCAGCATCTGCAGTTCCTTCTTACACATAGTAATTAATGAGACAATTTTTCCAAGATAAAATTATAAAGCTGCATCTATTAAAATTAATATTAGCAACAGAAATATTTGATGCAAACCTGTTGCTTTAAGTTTTAAAAAAAAAGCTCTAAACTGTCCTGTTTAGCAGGTTTCAGTGTTATGTTCAGTATTTATCTATCTATCTATCTATCTATGTTCACATAAAACCCATTGGATCTGAACAGAAGTCTTTCTCATCATCCGCCAGTGTTGTAAAGGATGTCCACATGATTTTACTCAGAAATTTAAGTTTAACTAAGTGACACTGGTTTGCCACTTCTCATTAATCCATTTCACTCTTTTTTACTTTTTGGAAAATTTGATGATTGCCAGCGTTCATCAGTTTTTTTTCAAATCGGAATGTTTTCTCAATTTATCTTGGAAACTTGCTTAGCATACACCCAAAAGATTTTCCTTAATAATACAAAATATCTCTGCATCCTCAAGTTCTCATGGCAATTTCAGAAAACAAAATATAAAAAAAGTCATAATACATATTTGGTACTTTTTTTGTAATATTTATATCTCATAAAGACGAAGTGCATCTTTGTTTCACTATGGCTCTCTAGCGAAGGAAATATGTCCGCCTGTATGTGACTCTAGATATGGGACACTGAGCAACCAATCTAATCAGTTCAAGGAAACTAGGGATGGAAAATAAATGCTGAACCCAGTTACGCCTACATCCCATGAATGTTTTTTTTAATTAAATGCCAAATGTCACAGGCATGTGTGTGAAAATCTATGTAACCTGGATACACTTTTTTTTAAAGCTTGTGTATTTTCTGGAAGACCTATTTAATTGTCCTAGGATATCTACTGCCCTGGAAAATTGATTCAGTTACCTTTTTGAACAATTTGTTTTGCTGTAAACCACGTATAATAAAAGTCCATTAGTATTCAGTCGTGTTTTTTTTATTTTAATGATGAGAAGAAGGGGACCCGAAACGCCACCCATTCTTTCTATCCAGAATTTCTGCCTGTCCCGCTGAGATACTACAGCATTTTGCGTCCATACAACATAGAAACATAGAAAATAGGTGCAGGAGGAGGCCATTCAGCCCTTCAAGCCAGCACCACCATTCATTGTGATCATGGCTGATCGTTCCCAATCAATAACCTGTGCCTACCTTCTCCCCATATCCCTTGATTCCACCAGCCCCTAGAGCTCTATCTAACTCTCTCTTAAATCCATCCAGTGATTTGGCATTCATTGCTCTCTGTGGCAGGGAATTCCACAAATTCACAACTCTCTGGGTGAAAAAGTTTTTTCTCACCTCAGTCTTAAATGGCCTCCCCTTTATTCTAAGACTGTGGCCCCTGGTTCTGGGCTCGCCCAAAATTGGGAACATTTTTCCTGCATCTAGCTTGTCCAGTTCTTTTATCATTTTATATGTTTTTATAAGATACCCCCTCATCCTTCTAAACTCCAGTGAATACAAGCCTAGTCTTTTCAATCTTTCCTCATATGACAGTCCCGCCATCCCAGGGATCAATCTCGTGAACCTACGCTGCACTGCCTCAATCACAAGGATGTCCTTCCTCAAATTAGGAGACCAAAGCTGTACACAATACTCCAGATGTGGTCTTACCAGAGCTCTTTACAACTGCAGAAGAACCTCTCTACTCCACACTGAAATCCTCTTGTTATGAAGTCCAACATTCCATTAGCTTTCTTCACCGCCTGCTGTTCCTGCACGCCAACTTTCAGTGACTGGTGTACAAGGACACACAGGTCTCGCTGTACCTCCCCCTTACCTAACCTAACCCCATTGAGATAATAATCTGCCCCCTTGTTTTTGCCACCAAAGGGGGGGGGGGGGGGGGCTGTCTAAAATATTCACACGGGCTGGTGAAGGAAGAGATGTATTTGTGTGTGTGTGTGTTCCACCCTGGCAGTCGCCGTTCCAGTTCCCAGTTTTTCAGGCGACTGCTGGCAACTTCACAGTCGCCGGCAGTCCGCTGAAAAATCGCCTAAGTGGGACAGGCCCATTACATTCTCCAGTGTCTGAGCGTATCACCTTCAAGATAGGAGACAAGTCCAACTGTTGGTGCATCTTAGGGAAAGTCAGTGTTCTCTGTCACCTCTTCTCAGTGGCTGAAGAGCTGCTCTGTGAATCACAGTGTGGTTTGTGTCTATCCAGAAAATATAATTAAGTTTTCATACAGTGAAGATACATCCAAGAAAAATGCAGGAAAAAGCACTAGCCACTATATTTGTCCTTTTTTAACCTCACTAAAGTCTTTGAATCCGTTAATCAGGAAAGGCTGTAAAATCCTTCTCAATTTTTGCGGCCCACAAAATTGATCTCAGCTTTACATCTGTTTTTTGGTGGTGTGTAAGCCACAATTTTAACCAGTGGGTCTCCAGACGGACACATTTCATTGACAGGCAAGGCAACTGCATTGCCCAACACTTCATTCTTTGTTACCACACCTTGCCTCCAAAGGTAGAGCTAATCTTCAGTACCACTGGGGTAATATTCAATGTGGAGTGACCACACTCTAAACAATTGGGGCCCAACCTGTTTCTGATTTCCAACATGCACATTTCCTTGATTTTCATTCACCTGAAACTCAGTTGCAGTACATGTATGCTCAGAAGTCGAGCTACGGGCAGCACGGTGGCACAGCGGTAGAGTTGTTGCCTTGCAGCGAACGTGGCACCGGAGACCCAGGTTCGATCCCGACTACGGGCGCTGTCTGTACAGAGTTGTACATTCTCCCCATGACCTGCGTGGGTTTTCTCAGAGATCTTCGGTTTCCTCCCACACTCCAAAGACATACAGGTTTGTATGTTAAATGGCTTGGTAAATGTTTTTTTTTTAATTGTCCCTAGTGGGTGTAGGATGGTGTTAATGTGCGGGGATCGCTGGTCAGGGCGGACCCGGTGGGCCGAAGGGCCTGTTTCCGCGCTGTATCACTAAAACTAAAAACTACAGGTCATTATTGATTTGTTCACTGAAGCATTCAGGAGCATGGACCTTGTACTCAACGTCCATAAGATGAAGATCCTCTACCAACCTGCTGATACTGCACCAAAGTAACAATAAAGGCTCACAGCAGGACACTGGAAAATATGCTCAAGTTTCGAGCATCTGCATTTTCTTGAGTCACCAGAATTTTTTTTTGCCACCACTCAGCAAGGACACATAATGCTATGAAATTCATCAGTGCTTTTGAGACACCAATGTGGCCTTTGGTTGGTGGGGAAAATGACATTTGAGGATTAAGACTCAAGATCTGGCACAAAACTCACAATGAAGCTGATGACAGTGCCCTCCTATTTGTTGCTGAGACCTGAACAGGCAATGAACTAGTGTTCAAAAGGGAACTGCAGATGCTGGAATATCGAAGGTACACAAAATTGCTGGAGGAACTCAGCGGGTGCAGCAGCATCTATGGAGCGAAGGAAATAGGCGACGTTTCGGGCCGAAACCCATCAACATTGAATTCCCCCAATTTGGCTAGCCTGTGCTGTCCCCTCCCCTTCCTTCACCCTCTAGCTGTCTCCTCCCACCCTCCCATCCGCCCGCCCTCGGGCTCCTCCTCTTCCCCTTTTTCCTTCTTTCTTTCCCCACCCCCCATCAGTCTGAAGAAGGGTTTCGGCCCGAAACGTCGCCTATTTCCTTCGCTCCATAGATGCTGCTGCACCCGCTGAGTTCCTCCAGCAATTTTGTGTACCTTCCAGGCAATGAACTAGAGCAGGCACCTTATGGCACTGGGAATGGGAGTCGGGAAATTCCTCCAAATTCACCAACATACTCAGTACCATGGCGGTAGTTAGACTTAGTTGGCTACGATCAAAAGGGATTTGGGGATGTGCCCAAAGTCTCCTTGGAATAAATATCTTTGCTTTCTGGGAATGCCTGCCCCATAATTTTTGAAGTGCAGAAACATGATTCAGAATGGTATTCTGTGCCTCAAAGAGCACACAGAAGTCTGCAACAGCAGCGGAAGGAATATACCAAACAAACTAACCCCGCTCCCACCCCAGGCACTTTCTGTTATATCTTTGAGAGTTTCAGCAGTTCTCATATTGCCTCAAGAAACCACCCCAGAACCCACAAAACTGGAGTGGATGCAAGTCAACCTCAATGCTAATGAACTGTCTAAGTAGGAGAAAGCAGTCATTTAACTTTAAAATTTATTCAAAAGTAAAATACTGCGGAAGTTAGAAATCAGAAGTGACATTTGAAAAAAGGTCTCCTGTCTAAAAGTTGTTGTTTTTTTAATCCCCATTTGCTATCTGGCCTGCTGTTATTCAAAAATAATTTGATCTTTACAGTTTGGTAGGCAATTTGGCCGACAATCTCCATAAATTATACAATAATTTACTTTAGGTTATTTGAATGAAGTGATACCAGAAATGTGTTAACCGAAGTGTCTACTGTTGTTTACTGATTTTCTTTATTTTCTTGTGTTAATCATCTTGGAAAAATACTTCGTATTTAAGTTTTAACAATAACTGAAAACTATTTTGGGCATTTCAGCAAGCATACATTTTACTGAAGCTGGAGTTTTGATTACACAAAAAGGGTTGACCATGGTCTTCAGAACTATCAAACCATGACTGTAACTGGGGTGGCACAGTGGCGCAGTGGTAGAGTTGCTGCCATACAGCACTAGAGACCCGGGTTCGATCCTGACCACGGGTGCTGTCTGTACGGAGTTTATACATTCTCTCCAGTTTCCGCCTATGTAGAAAAAAGACATGTATTGACTTCTGTAAATTGTCCCGAGTGTGTAGGATAGAACTAATACATGGGTGATCATTGGTCGATGCAGATTCGGTGGGCTGATAGGCCTGTTTCTAAGTTGTATCTCTAAACTAAACCAATAACTTAAAAAAATACCGAATCCTTTATCAAACTATCTGGAATAGTTTAAGCCTATTTATTTGCAAAGAAGAAAGAATCCATTGGCTCTTTGCAACAATTGAGAGTTCAGCTGATATTCAAATGTTGATTCTCTGCCTAAATGGACAATAGGTGCCAGTAGTAAAACGTATTCTCTCATCTCAAATGGGCCCAGATTTTGAATGAGCAACTCCAGTACAACATTGACCACAGAACGCTCCACGTTGAGTAGCTATAGTTTAGTCTCAACAAGTTTTAAAGAAGTATTGTTCTCAGTTTATGTTTGTAGGCGCTGTTCCAAAAATAGACAAATTACTAACAGATGCACCATTAATGGCAATGATTTGTGATAGGATAGAAGTAGACAGTATGTCTACTCTGGCAGATTATTTGCTTCAGTGGATTTTGTGTCTTTTCCTCTGTATAACTTACGATTCTAAAGATACGGAAGCACAATGTTTGGACAAATACCAAGATAATTATGTAGACTTTTTAATTCAGTTTTGCAACCCAGGAGAGGTAACAACCGCGGAATAATAGTTCCTTACTCTGCTCTGCTGTCACAGACCTCCCAGGTCCAGGCGCAAGAACATATCAGCAAGTTTCCTGCTCGCCCTTATGGTCAGAGATTGCCAAGGTCGCAGAAATTCTGATCTAAGGAAAATATATAGGATTTCCTGTAATTGATACTTCCACAGGCTTTATGAAGCATCTGGGAACCAAGTAACTGCCATGAAGAGGTTTGACAGAAATAACAATGTTCATTTTCTCAGTTTATTGAATAGCCCAACGCCACCATGTAGCCATTTAATAATTGTGTGATGGAGATTAAGCTTTGGAATCTTTGTAAAGCTTTTTATTCAGACCTAATGTTGTATTAGATATTATGTCTGTGGTGCTTATTATATTTTTAAAGGTTCCTGGCAAATTTGTATCCGCCTTTCTAAGTGAAGTATATAATATGATCTGAGGGAACTTATCCATTAATAGTAAAAGATAAATAAATTGTTTTTAAAAGAATTGCTTCATTGAAAATAATATTGTATGTATGCAATGCACCTTGAATTACTGAAATAGGCAAATTGGCTTTGATCTTATTGACTGGCAGAGTAAGCTCAAGTGGTTGAAAAGCCTTGTGCTCCTTATTCATATGTTAGAGAAATGCCAGAGGGTTAGAAATTTGATAACATTGTACTCAATATTACACCAAAAAATGAAAAAGGAGAAACTATACATTTTATCAATGTAACTTCAACACTTTGGATGTTATGATAAACCATTATTAAAACAAACTTTCTTTGTTCTTTCTATTCTTGATTATTGAATGACTTTCCAAGTAAAGACATGAATTAGAATATTTTAAAGTCTAACAAAGTAATTTTAAAATATGTGTCTTTTTACAATACTGGAGAGTTTTTGATGAACAAGATTAGTATTCACTTTTTTACACCAATACACTGTTCTTAACAAAAATCTACCCATCATGTGAAACCTTATAAATAGCAGATATAAATTAGATAACCAAGACCGAAAGTCAAAAACATTTTTTCATAACAGACAAATTTTCATTGTTTTCCCGCCATTTTGGACACAAAGTGTGACATTAAAAACTCTGCCACATTTAGTCATGAATATTTAATTCATAAATAAACTTCATATGGCCCCTCATACATATACGTTTTGATAATGATCTAGGGAAATACCTTCATAAATACCAGGAGAAAAATACAGTAACGTAAAGGTACAGTAAAGATCCCGTAACGGTCATTGTGCTTGGTGTCCATAGTCACAGCCACCGTTATCGCGGTCGGTGTGTCCATAAGTTAAACCACGGAGGCTTCAAACTTCTAATGCTTTTCAAACACCCACATCCTATGGTAGTAGCGATCTTTGGGTGAGTTAATTATTTTTTCTTATTCTCCAATTTAATATTTCAAAAACATCATGGTGTCAAAAATGCAACGACCGTTTACGATATATTTTCTGACTTCTTAAAATCAATTAAAAAAAATTAGGGGATAAAAATTGGTCATCAAAACTAAGAAACTGAGCCAGCCTTCAACTTGGCAACACACTGTCCCTTGTTTACCTGTTGTACGGACCAAGTCGCTAACTTCTTTCCTTCGTGTCAACTTCGGGAAGCTCCGTAACTTTATTCTATAGGTCTTTATTCTTTGGAGCGCAGAAGGTTAAGGGAGGACTTGATAGAGGTCTTTAAAATGATGAGAGGGATTGATAGAGTTGACGTGGATAAGCTTTTCCCATTGAGAGTAGGGAAGATTCAAACAAGAGGACATGACTTGAGAATTAAGGGACAGAAGTTTAGGGGTAACATGAGGGGGAACTTCTTTACTCAGAGAGTGGTAGCTGTGTGGAATGAGCTTCCAGTGGAAGTGATGGAGGCAGGTTCGATTTTATCATTTAAAAATAAATTGGATAGGTATATGGACAGGAAAGGAATGGAAGGTTATGGTCTGAGTGTAGGTAGATGGGACTAGGGGAAAATAAGTGTTCGGCACGGACTTGAAGGGCCGAGATGGCCTGTTTCCGTGCTGTAATTGTTATATGGTTATATGGTAACGACCGTTACGGAGACATTATACTTACCAAAAAAATCAGCCCAAATCAAACAATCTGATGAATCATTGGCCATCGATAGCTCAAATCCATAAGGTAATGTACCGTTTAGATCACAGTGGTAAAAATGCTTGGTACTCGCTAATAATCTAACGTTCGTTTTCTGGGACACAAACCTTTTAGTGTCAAAGAACGTTTGTGTAACGCGTGTTGCGGTGTCTACTCAGATGGATGCAGTATTCTACTAAATGATCAGGTGAATGATGTGGAAACGGTGTTTGCAATTTTATTGTTCCATGTGGTATTCATAAACACAGAAAGGAATAAGAAATACGTGCACTTACTGTGCCAACCAGGTCACTGATGGACACCACACAACAACCGTTGCACAACATGTATTTGTGTATTCTGATGCCATTTTCAAAAACTTGTCAACAATATGCTATCTTTTCTTATATTTGTTGTTGATACTATGTTAGTGATGAACCCAATAAAGTGCTTGTCAACTTTTTTGAAGGAATTTTAAAATTGACCCCATTTGTCACATTCTGTGTGCAATATTGTAAAAAGACACATATAGTCATTCTTGCAATGGAGTGGCAGGGACCTTTAAACTAGCAGGTCCCCTTAATATAACAGTGAGATAAAAAGTAAATATTGGTTGAATCATCAAAATTGTATATATCTTAAAAAACGTAGAAACATAGAAAATGTGTGCAGGAGTAGGCCATTCGGCCCTTTGAGCCAGCACCACCATTCAATATGATTATGGCTGATCATCCAGAATCAGTACCCTGTTCCTGCTTTCTCCCCATATTCCTTGATTCCGTTGGCCCTAAGAGCTATATCTAACTCTCCCTTGAATGCATCCAGTGAATTGGCCTCTACTGCCTTCTGTGGCAGATAATTTCACAGATTCACAACTCCTCATCTCATTCCCAAATGGCCTACCCCTTATTCTTAAAATGTGACCATGGTTCTGGACCATCTTTACCAAAGAGAACTTGTAGTAGTTCATTTCAACAGTAAATATGGCAATGCAGCATCTGCTCAGTGTTGTATTGAGTATCTTATAGTGGAACTTGAATGGAATCCCTACTTCCTTGGAAGATTGAGAGGATTCGATTTTGCAACAAA
Source organism: Amblyraja radiata (assembly GCF_010909765.2). Taxonomy (NCBI): domain Eukaryota; kingdom Metazoa; phylum Chordata; class Chondrichthyes; order Rajiformes; family Rajidae; genus Amblyraja; species Amblyraja radiata. The sequence continues at coordinate 8,512,886 of NC_045977.1, forward strand.
TACACTCTTGTAATTCTATAGGTACATTGACTGGTCGCATTACGGCCTGGTTCGGCAACTCAAATGCCCAGGAACGAAGAAGATTGTAGAAAATGGCGAACACTGCCCAGTCCAACAGAGGTAGTGAACTCCCCATCTTTGAAGAGATCTACAGGAGTCACTGCCTCAAAAGGGCAGCCGGCATCATCGGAGGCCCACACTTCCCTGGCCATGCTCTTATTCCACTCCTGTAATCAGAAAGAAGGTATAGGAACCTACCAGGTTCCTTACTCACAATTGTCATGTGGTGGTTTGTATCAAGTTTCATTCAGATTGATGTTATATTTCACAAGTTATTCACATTTTAAAATTTACAAAACCCCAATTTGAGAAAAAATGTCTTCCCTCTGCACTGGCATTTACAGTTATGATGTCACAATGGGATTGTAGCCCTGCTCGCTACAATGTTGCTATCCCAGGACACTGAGTCCTGCCAGCCCCAGCAAGTGCAATTGCAAGCTACAATTTTTTGCTACAAAAGCTACAATCCCTTTTTTATATTCCTGGCAGCAAGGATTTAAAAAAAAGATTATTGAGGGAGGGTGGATAATGGGAAATGAGCCGCCCCTGCGCAGTTGGGGGCTATGGGTGAGTGCTGGAATATTGCGTTCGGGGAACAGCTTGCATTGGGGGAACGGGTGGAATATTGCGTTGGGAAACTAGTTGCGTTGGGGGACCAGCCCTCCCGTGAGGGCTATGGGTGAGTGTGGAATATTGCGTTGGGGAACCAGGCCTCTCATGTAACAGGGACCCAACGGGTCCCACTTGGTCTAGTATATGCTAAACATTTTCTTGTTGTTTATTGTGGTGTTTACAAAGTGCTATCTTTATCTATCTGTTGTGCTGCTGCATGTAAGAATTTCATTGTTCCGTTTTGGGACATCATGACCATAAAATACTCTTGACTCCTGAACCCAAACATTCTGATTCCGTCGTAAATGTGCCAACAGAGTCACAACTGATTCAATTAACAATTGAAGAGAGCTAGTGTGATTTGTTAAAGGCAACAAATGTTTGACTAGTTCATTTGAATTCTTGATAAATTAACAAAGAAAATTTACATTTATGTTTATAGGTTAATTGGCGTTTGTAAATTGGCCCCGGTGTGTAAAGAGTGATGTGAAATTGGGATAACATAGAACTAGTGATGGTCGGCATGGACAGTGGGTCGAAATGCCTGTTTCCATGCTGTACCTCTAAACTAAAACTAAACATTAATGGCGGTGTAGACAAAAATGCTGGAGAAACTCAGCGGGTGAGGCAGCATCTATGGAGTGAAGGAAATAGGTAATGTTTCGGGCCGAAACCCTAGGGTGTTTATACATGGTTAAAAATTCTTCAGTTCCGCGCCCAATTTTGATAATCCTCAATTTTTTAATAAAATTCTGAATATAATTGCAGAATGTACTTATCAAAATGTCATAATTGGAGGAGACTTTAACTGTGTTTTAGACCCTTATCTAGATAAATCGATGCAAAAACAAAAAGGTAATAGGAAATCTAAAACCAGTGAACTTTTACATACATATATGGAAAACACAAATATAGTAGATGTGTGGAGGATTGCAAACCCGACGGGAAGGGATTATTCGTTTTATTCAACGGTGCATAAAACATACTCACGGATAGACTATTTTCTTGTGGATACAAAATTAATTCCGCACACTATGAACCCTAAATACCACACTAATGCGATCTCAGACCACTCCCCGCTAACTTTTGTTTTAAAACTAGAAGGAATGTCTATGAATAAATCGTTCTGGAGGTTTAACTCGCAAATTTTAAAAGACCCACAAGGGAGTATATATCTAAAAAAACAGATGGACCTATTTTTTGAGATAAATGATACACCAGATATATCCCCCACGCTATTATGGGAATCCTTCAAAGCATTTATTAGAGGAGTCATTATTTCATTTCAAGCTTATCAAAATAAAAAGAATAAGAATGAACAAAGACATTTAGAAGAACAAATAAAACAATTAGATACAGATAATGCTAAAGATCCAACTATGGATAAACATAATAAAATCCTATTATTGAAATTCAAGCTAAATAAATTACTGTCAGAGAAAGTTATAACATTATTTCAAATTACAAAACAAGAACACTTCGAATTCGGGGATAAACCCCACAAACTTTTAGCACGCCAACTGAAAAAACGGGAAAAAGAGAATGCAATATTAAAGATTAAATCAGATAGAGGGGAATTATTAACATTACCCAAGGATATCAATAAAAGATTTGCTCAATTTTACCAGAATCTATACACATCTAAAACGTTAATAGACAATAATAAAATTTCAGAATTTCTAGATAACTGTAACCTACCACAATTAGAACTGAGGGAACAAGAGGAACTGGGAGCACAAATTACTTCTAAGGAGATAGAAGACACAATAAAAACACTAAAGAATGGAAAAACACCAGGACCAGATGGATTCAGTAATGAATTTTATAAATCTTTTTATGACATAGTTACTCCACGATTACAGAAAATGTATACATATGCTTTTGAGGAGCAAAGCTTACCTGAAACACTAGCAGAATCAACGATCATATTAATACTTAAAAAAGATAAAAATATAGAAGAACCAGGTTCATATAGAGCTATTGCTTTGTTAAATACGGATCAAAAAATAATAGCGAAAACACTAGCCAGTAGACTAAGCAGGTATGTTAGTAGATTAATAAATGAGGATCAAACAGGATTTATACCTAAGAGACATTCATTCAATAACTTGAGACGTTTGCTTAACATAATGCACTCACATAAATCTCACGACCAAGAGTTAGCTATCATCTCACTGGATGCAGAAAAAGCGTTTGATCAAGTAGAATGGGATTATATGATTAAAGTATTGCAAAAATTCCAATTGGGAGAGAACTTCATTGCATGGATAAAACTATTATATAACAAACCTACGGCTAGAATACTAACTAATAATATATTATCCTCGAAATTTGAACTATCAAGGGGCAATAGACAAGGTTGTTCATTATCTCCGCTGTTATTTGCTTTGGTAATTGAACCCCTTGCTGAAAAAATAAGAACACACCTGGATATTTACGGTTATAATACAAAATATTCAAATAACAAAATATCCCTATATGCCGATGATGTACTACTGTACATCACAAAACCACAAATTAGTATACCGAATATATTAAATTTAATTGAGGACTTTGGATCCTTTTCAGGATATAGAATAAATTGGAACAAAAGTGAAATTATGTCGATAAAACCAAAAGACTCAACACATCTCAGGAAATTCCCCTTTAAAATAGCTACAGAAAAATTCAAATATTTGGGAATTGAAATTACTAGAAATTACCAGGATATGTTTAAAGCCAATTATAATCCCCTACTTAAGAAATTAAATAATTTGATTAAATTCTGGAAAACACTTCCGATGTCCTTAATAGGCAGAATAAACGCTATAAAAATGATTTTCTTACCACAAATTCTATACCTATTTCAATCAATACCTATATATCTCCCAAAAAAGTTTTTCAAAAAATTGGACTCAGACATTACAAATTTCATATGGGATTATAAACCCCATAGAATACAAAGAACACACCTTAATAAACGAAAAGAGTGGGGGGGTCTAGCGCTCCCTAACTTTATGTATTATAATTGGGCAGTAAATATTAAAAATATGATTCACCTGCTGGACAATTCTGCCCAGCAGGCGGACTGGATTGTAATGGAAAAAGGGGATTGCTCCCCGAGTAATATAGGAGCGATTATCCTCTCACCAATAAATCTGAATAATAAAAATTATAATAAAAACCCAATTATACATAGCACAATTAGAACATGGAAACAAATAAAACAGAATCTAAAATTAAGAAACCTATCTCTCTCAATACCAATAGCCAATAACCCATCGTTTAAACCATCAATCATAGACAAATCATTTATACATTGGGAAAGAATGGGAATCAAAACGCTCGAAGATCTGTATGAAGTGGGAAAATTACTATCATTTCAACAACTACAACTGAAATATAATTTGAAAAATAACCAATATTTTAAATATCTTCAAATTTGTGATTATTTGAAAAAATACACAAAAGACTATCATAATATGCCTTCCGACTTACTGGATGAAGCAATGAAGACAAAGGCGGAATCAGCTAACTTAATATCGTACTTATATAATATCATTTTAAACATAGAAATACCCACAACAGATGGAATTAGAAGAGACTGGGAACAAGAATTAGCTATAAAAATTTCAAAAGAGAGCTGGGATAAACATTTACTACAGGTGCATAAATGCTCGATCAATGTACGACATACGCTTATCCAATTCAAAACATTACATAGACTATACTATTCAAAAACTAAATTAAATAAAATCTTTCCCAATGTTTCACCAATCTGTGATAAATGTCTGTGTCAAGAAGCTACCATAGCGCATTCTTTTATTTTTTGTACAAAAATCCAAAAATTCTGGCATGGAATATTTGATATTTTTTCAAAATTAATTAAAATAAAACTGGTACCAAAACCAGAATGGATCATTTTTGGGATATCGGAAGATATCCCTGAATTAAACGTGTATCAGAAGAATTTACTCAATTACGGGCTAATAATGGGAAAAAAGCTCATACTTAAATTCTGGAAAAATGCGCCCACACCAACAATAAAAATGTGGATATCAAATATGTTTGAAACATTACATCTGGAAGAGATGAGATTCCTCTTAGCAGATAAAGCAAACCAATTCCAAAAGACGTGGTCTACGTTTATGGACCTATTACAAGCATGAGGTGCAATAGTAATTTTAAATAAATAAATAAATAAATAAATGGTATCAGGACCTGGCATTGGGAGATAAAACAACAAAAACAGACTTGGTTGGTAGTCTTTCTGCGGAGTTTAATGTTATAATAGAGCGATTGTCCTTACTTTCTTTTTCTTTCTTTTCTAGGGTCTACTTTCTTACTTTACTTCCTTCTCTAACTTCTTTTCTAAGGGGCTTTCTTTTCCCAACACTCTTCTGCACTTCACAACTCTTGCGCACCTTCTTTACTTTCCTTGCTTCTATCTTTTTCTTAAAGCTTTAAAAAAAAAAAAAATGAAGCGGTACAAAAAATGTATTAAGATATATGTGTTGTGTGTTATTGTAATTTACCGTACTTCTAATAAAAAAAAAAAAAAAAAAAAAAAAAAAAAAAAAAAAAAAAATTCTTCAGTTCCAGCAAAGTCATTAAACTGTATTGTTGTGCAAAGGGAATGTTAGTCGATTTTGTGTGAGATTCCCAAGCAGCAAAATTCTGCAGCAAATGTGGGAAAGAGATGGTAAAGAGGCTTGGTGCCAATGTTGTCAGAGGGCTGGATGAGAGGGATGCGTGAATGGACTTTGGAGGATGGTGTTATTCATGAAATTATATATGCTTTCTTTCAATGGCATTTTATGAAAATATCTATGTCAGTCCCCATTCCTCACATGGTTGTATCTGTCTCTATCACTATCTCTGGTGGATTATTCAGTGCAAGCAGCACTTTCTATATTAAAAAAAAGTCTGTCAGGTCTCCTTTAAATGTCTTCCCCTTCACGTGAAAACTATGCCCTTCAGTTTGAGACCCCACCCCCACCCATGGAGAAAGACTCTGACTGTTATAATCTATGCCCCTTATAATTTTATAAACAGCTGCTGGGTCTCCCCTCAGCCTCCTACATTCCATTGAGAATAAATCTTATCCAATCCCTCTTTAACTAAAGCCCTCCATTCTGGTCAACGTCCTGGTAAATCTCTTCTGCAATCTTTCTAATGCTACCCCATCCTCCCTGTGGCAATCAAAACTATACACAATACTCCAAGCATGGCCTACCTAACGTTTTATGCAGCTGCAATGTGATAACCCGACTCTTATATTCAGTGCCTCAGCCTATGCAGGCAAGCATGCCGAATGCCTTCTTCACTACCTTATCCACCTGTGTCACAATTTCCAGGGAGTAATGAACTAAGATCACTCTGTACATCAATACTCCTGAGGTTCGCACTGCTTCCATCAATTTTCTTAGGTACCTCCTTTCATTTAAATGTAGTCTTTTTGTTTAAAATTGCATACATTTTAGACAAAAACTGAAATCTCTAGAAGCACTCAGCAGTCAGAAATAGCTTCAGTAGATTGAAGTAGAACTAATGTTGCAGGCTTATTACTCTTTATCAGAAACAGAAAAACATCAAGAACATTTATACGTAAAGAACAAAATCAAGTTGTCAAATTTTCAGTAGACAGCAAGAGACTGACATGATAGTAAAGTGACAAATGGAGGCATACTGAGGGAAATCAGAAAAATAAAAGTTATCCAATGACCCAGTGGAATCACCAGGAATTGTTCGGTGGTCACCAGAGCCTTTGGGCTAATAACATTATTTGATGTAGTCTTGTTTTACAAGGTAAACATCATAACAAATGGAACATTGTGGGTAACTCGACACTTTATGGGAGGAAACGTCCGAGAACAAATGCAAAAAGTAAGTTGTGAATTCCCCTCTCAAACTAAATATTCAGCAATAATCCTGACTGAGTCATAGAGCTAAACAGTGCAGAAACAAGCCGACCCACTTGTCCATGCGACCAAGTTGACGTACTTGGCTAGTCCCATTTGCCTGCATTTGGCCCACAATCTCTTGTGAAGGATTTCTTTTCAAACCAGGTTGTCAGTAGCAGAACCTTTATCTTCACTGTCAAGAAACTCCAAAACACTCTTAGACACACCAACAACAAAATTATCCAAATTCCACTCACAACTCTGCCTCTGACAATTTGGGGCTCTGGAATGCATCAAAAATGTTTTTTCAATTTGCCGTTTTTTTTTGTCTAATGAAACATTGTCCCAGATCATAATCCACTTTGGAAATCGTAGAATACTTGTATACTGTATTTGATCATTTGATAATACCGTAATAGAAAATTACAATATTTCTAACCAGGGAAGACCTACTGGAGGAGCTGCACTATTGGAGTCAAACAGTATGGAAACAGGTCCGTCGGCCTAACTCGTCCATGCTAACCAAGCTAGTCCCTTGTACCCATGTTTGGCACATATCCTTCTGAACCTTTCCTATCCATGTATCTGTCCAAATATCTGTTAAATGCTGTTATAACACCTGCCTCAACCAGCTTGACTGGCAGCTCGTTCCATGTATCCACCATCCTCCGCGTGAAAAGTTGCTCCATGGTTTGCCCTTCTCATCTTAAATTTGTGTCCTCTGGTTTTGGAAGCCCCTACATTGTGTAAAAGAATGTGCATTCACCTTATCTATTCTTCGCGTGATTATGCATCTCTGTAAGATCACTTCTCAGCCTTTTCTCAGCAATAAAGAGCTAGCCTGCTCAACCTCTCCCGATAGCTCAGCCCCTTAAGTTCTGGCACCATACTCGTAAATCTTCTCTGCACTCTTTCCAGCATGACATATTTGTATTATGTTGAGTAAATGTCAGCATACTGTGTGATTTTTACATTCTGATTTCTGTGCTGTAATATAAATAAAAACAGTGTTTAAAAAGAGTGATTTATTTTTTACTCAAAGTATTTAATTGAATGCAAAGTGCTTTGGAATTGCTAAAGCCGTGATGGACGGCAAAAACATATGTTTTCTTTAAAATAAAAATTTCAGTTTTGGCTCAAAGTACCTGACGGGTTATGGGGAGAAGACAGAAGAATGGGGTTAAGAGGAAAAGATAGATCAGCCATGATTGAATGGCAGAGTAGACTTGATGGGCCAAATGGCCTAATTCTGCTCCTATCACATGAATTTATAACCTGGTTTGCAAATGTATCAATCTTGATTTTAACAGTGCGGGCCTGTGAAATATGTCTTTAAAATGTTAACAAATATACAGTAGGTCATAGTTAATGTTTCAAGACAATAAACTTTAATCATGATCTTTCATCACTTTTCGAATCTGGCTCTCCGTCTTTGTCTGTGTTTCCTTTCTCTCATTGTTCTCTGCTACCATGCCTCCAGCCACAGAAGCCGCCAAACAAACTGAATATATCATGCATTTTTTGCTATATTTTTCAGATTTCTATCATCTGAAGCATTTTAGGCACGAGGAATTGCAGATGCTAATTTACCAAAAAAGATGCACAGTGCTGGAGTAAGTCAGCGGGTCATGCAGCATCTCTGAAGAACATGGATAGGCAACGTTTCGGTTTGGAATCCTTCTGAAGATTGGAGAAGGATCCCTTGTTTTTCAGAGATGCTACTCCAATACTTTGTGTCTTTTATTATTTGAAGCATTGTGCTTTTTAATAATTTTGAAACATATTTCACTGAAATACGTGTACAGAATTGAGGTATTTGCCACAGTATATCTAACTCCTGTTTTTGTAATATTGAATATGTGTGGGCTGAGTTATTTCACAGGATTACATGGATTTGCAGTTGGACACTATCTTAATCACCAGTCTTGTTGACAACTGTTGGACTTATTTTTTACCAAAGATTGTCATGCAAGTCTGCCCATTCAATTTTCTTTAAATAGGAAAATGCCCGTAAACTGAGGACATAAATACTTGACAGTGAGTAACTTCATGATCCATCTCCAACGTTTGGATTAGCAACATTAAATGTTGTAAATTGGTGTAGCAGTAACTCTATGTGGGTTTATTACTGCCTTTGCCTTTTCTGCACCTTGCTTATAGAGCTCAGCAATATTAGGACATGGAAGCTCGTATGTTGCCGTTTCTTTTCACTCTGGGTGTAAAGTACAGGACTTACCCAATTCACAAATGCCCAACTTATGTGTGGCCTGAGCATATGAACAAGTGTTTGGGAGACAGACTGGAAGGATTTGCCGACTGCTGCAGGGCTGGAGACATCTTCTACTGTGTGGGAACTCGATTAACAGCCGCATTTCCAGCATGCAAATTGTTCTGGTTACAATGGTTCTCAAGAACGGAACACTGCCAAAACCTGGGGACAACCTGTACTTGTTTTTCATTGTAGTTTTTGTTTTACCTTTTAATGGTGGAATGTACCCCCTAATCAATGAGGTAAAATTTAACATCAGCAAGAAAGCAGAATAGCTGGTGCTGGTTTGGCCTCCTATTATGTGCCCCCTAAATGTTAAATTCCTGTTTAATTCAGTGGAAAATGAAATCAGGGAGAGGTGAGAATGCTGGAGGTGGAACTCCATAGTGCAGAGAAGAAAAAAGAATTACAGGATAAAATTCCAATTGATTTTCTGCTAGAAATCTAGTGATTTCATGATGTTGTAAACTTCAATCGGATAGCTTGTGATTCTGCTTTTTATCAGTTTTAAAGCTGTTCGGTAACTCGAGTTTTGAACAAAGTATCAAATATTTTGTTGCATTCTTTTGCAGTACCTCTTATCATATCAGTGGTCAAAGGTTTACACCATATTGTGGCTTTTCCAAGGAGTTTCAAGTTGTACCCTTGCATCCTTTACAAATGTTAGTTTTTTCTTTCCGTAGGTCTGCATGATATGATCTAAAAGCATTGTGCTGGATGGTGTAATTACACACAAAACTAGACATATCTCCAGAAATGATTTCCACTGGGTTTCTCTGAGGTGTGCCTGATTGCAGACTTTTGAATAAGCTCTTATAATTAAAGATTTCTTCTTCAAAGCCAGGACACGACAGGACAATTTATAAAAATCCATTAATTAATTTACTAATTATTTTACTCTAGGTCGAGTTTATGATTCTTTAATGCATAGTATTTTAAAAATTATTTACAATTATTGAAAGTGTAGTTGCTTGCAGATGGGTGAACAAATTAAGATTTTGGTGGTACAGGTGCACAACCTTTTATCCGAAAGCCTTGGGACCAGACACTTTTCGTAATTCAGAATTTGTTGGCCTTCGGAATGGAAATTTTTTAGCGTAGATTTTAATGGCTGGCTCAGTGGTAGAGTGCTCGGCTCATATCCGCAAGGTCGCGAGTTTGCGCCTTGATCCCGGCAGTTACTCGGTCGCGAGTTTGAGTCTTCAATGTCGTTTTTTCTTGCAGAATAAATGTTTGTATGAAATGCAGTGTAGGAGAGGTGTACTGACTGTGTGGGCAGAACTTTGGAAGTGATTGCCCACCAGTCTAAAAAGCCACTGTGTCTCCCTGTCCCTGGGATAGCAGGGGGCGATCAAACAGCACAATACCCCCCTCCCCCTCCAACTCCAGAGGAATCCGCTCCCCGATGGGCCGCTACGGCGACAAGTGGCAGTTTGCCCACAGCCCGAGCTGCGCCCCCTCATCCGCCACCCCAAGAACAAGACGTACCTTGCACACCATCAGCTTCTGCCCCTACGTGTTCCTCTGGAGTTGGAGCGGGGCTGGGCTGGAGTTGCTGCTGGCTGTGGGTCTCTGGGATCTCCGTGCTTGCAGTGGGCCTGGGGGTTGGTGTCCCGTTGGTCCTGACGTCTCCGGCCACCCCCCTGGACTGGAGCTGAGACTGGGAACTGTACCGCCCTTGCCCCCTCCCTCTGCAACTGCAAACAACCCCACTCTCCTGCAAGGGCGGTACAGTTCCCGGAGGATGGCAGGTGGCCGGAGACGTCAGGACCAACAGGAACCCGCTCCCCGATGGGCCCCTACGACGCCCCGAGCTGCGCCCCGTCATCCGCAACCCAGGTTCCTCTGTAGTTGGAGCGGGGCTGGGCTGGGCTGCTGTTGGCTGTGGGTCTCTGGGATCTCCGTGCTTGCAGTGGGCCTGGGGGCCGGTGTCCCGATGAGGGGGCGCAGCTCGGGGAACGGCTTCTGGTGGTCCTGATGTCTCCGGCCAGTTTGCAGTTTTCCTCTGGAGTTGGAACGGGGCTGGGCTGCTGCGGGCTGTGGGTCTCTGGGATCTCCGTGCTTGCAGTGGGCCTGGGGGTCGGTGTCCCGTTGGTCCTGACGTCTCCGGTGACTGGCACTGACCTGCTGGTATCGCTGACGTGAAGACAGTGCAAAGCCCCCGCGCCGGTGCAATGGGCGGGGAGCTGGAGAGGGGAGGGTAGGGGTCACACACATGGCCGGGAAGCAGAGGGGTGTAGGTGGGGTGAAACTGAAGGGAGCGACAATCTGCTGCTGCCTGCCCGCTGAGTTAAAAAGTTCCCACGCAAGACTCACGATACACTGTGTGTATCTACCGTGGGAACTTTTTAACTCAGTGGGCAGGCAGCAGCATATTGTCAATTATTAACCATCCCGCGCAATATACCCTCACCTTCTCTTTTATGAATGGGGATTTAGTTCCCCTTTCTTCGAGGACCGACCGGAGGTTCCGCTGTCACCTCTGCGGGCCGCCCTCGGTGAACGTTTTCAAGGACCTTTCTTCAAGGACCGAAAAAATGTCCGCTATTCGGAGGTTTTCGTTATTTGGATCTTCGGATAAAAGGTTGTGCACCTGTAATTACATTTTGAGCTATACTAACAGAAGCACATCAAGTTTCATCCTTAAATGTGTTTATTGGAAACTAAATATCTGCAGAATATTATTACACCATATTTATACCAGAGGTGTTTGAGTTGTGGCCTATGCGTCACTGTGGTGACTAATACACCTAGTTTCACACCACAACGTTTTGCCATCAACTACAAGCCAACGGTTAGAAATAATGTGTGTATCCCTTCATTATCACCTCTTTCCCAGCCAAATATGGGCCATAATGGGCTCCACCATTCCATGGTCATCTGTTGCGGCCCTGCTTGGTTCTGGCCATTTCTTACCTCCAATTCCCTCTGAAGAAGGGACCCGACCCGAAACATTATCCATCTTTCTTCTCCAGAGATGCTGCCTGACCCGTTGAGTCACTCCAGCACTTTGTGCCTATCTTCGGTCAGAAATAAGATGGCTTGCTTGGATGAGATCATCATCCAGGACAACGCAGCCCGCTGGGTTGATGCCCTATTGATTTTCTCCACTGGTATGGCACCATGATTGCAGTGCATACCCACTACAAAATGCACTGAATAAACTGACGGAGAAACTCAGCAGACCAAGCAGCATCTGTGAAGAGAATGGATAGACACTGATTTGGTTCGGGACCCCTCTTCAGACTGTAAAAGAGTTGGAAGAACGGTCCCAGCCTGAAATGTGATCTGTCCATTCCCTCCACAGATGCTGTCTGACCCATGCACCTTGTTTTTTGCACAATATTCCAACATCTGCAGTTTCTTGTGTCTCCAAAAACTTACAGCTGACTTGCAAAGTAGTAACTTGAAAATTAATGGCCTATAAATAAATAATGTGAAATTATATATAGGGCCGCACGGTGGTGCAGCAGTAGAGTTGTTGCCTTACAGCGCCAGAGACCCGGGTTCAATCCTGACTATGGGTGCTGTCTGTCTGTACGGAGTTTGTACGTTCTCCCCGTGACCTGCGTGGGTTTTCTCTGGTTTCCTCTGTTGTGTCTTTTTTCTTTTTTTCTTTTATATGGATGTATGGTAATCTGATTTCTTTTCTGTAAAGCACTTTGGCTTCAACGTGATTTGATTTAAAAGTGCTATACAAATAAAAATTACTTACTTTAATCAACTCAACAATTTTGCTAATTATTTGAAAGCAACCACTCTTGTTTGGCAGGTTTATCCTATTATTTAATCCCTTGTGAATAAACACTCTTAACAGTGATCAGAGAAACTGATCCAGAATTCCAGTTATCTATTCCATGCACCTTGCTAGTGATATGTTATTTAAGTCTCGGCACTAGTCTGTTTACTTTTATTGATTTTGTATTTCTGTTCTTCCTTTCCCTGGCAGTACTTCAATTAAGGCTACAGCAGAGACGGACACGAGAACAGCTGGTGGACCAGGGGATCATGCCACGTAAGCAACTTTCTGGAAATAAATATAAAATACAAGCTTTAATACAATAAATATAAAATACAGGCCTTACAGATGTGATTTTATAAGCAGAACAGTGTGATTTCAATATAAACTTCTGAGATTCTGCCCCATTTACTGAAGCAGTAAGTCTTTTAATGTCTTTTAAAGGTTACTCTCAAAAGTGTTATTACTAATCGCACTGCAGATAATGGCGGGATATCCTGTTTTTGTTACCGATAATTTTTCCAAACTAGCAAAGATCTGTGTTGTATAAAACAAAGAGTGTTTCATAAATTTCTCATTGTTTACATAGCTGGCAAACTTGTAGATACGCAGCCATTTAAGTTATATCTTAATTTATATTTGGTCGTGTTCAAAGCTGAAAACTCATGGTGTGTTATTGTGCTGTATACTTGTTTTTTACACTCATTAATGTAATTAAGAATTCCATTAAACATGAAATATTTTTATAAGATACGTTCCAATTAGGTTATTCTGTTGATGAATGGTGGTATTTTGTTGCGTTTGAGAAGAGAACATTTACAGCATCCTGTGATACAACACATGATAAAGGAAATCAATACACGTTCATTGTGAATACAATATCATGCAAGAAGAGTTCTAAGAAGAAGCAAAAGCACTGGTACAAATGCACAATATTCTAAAAGATTGGATTCCATTCACAGAAAGATTGATTTCTTGCATACAGTATATATAATTTTTGTATTGTTACAATGAAAAGTTTTAGACCTCTTTTCACACTTAATTTCTCTCCACCCTGCATTAATTGTCTACTGTAGCAACTAATCTGTAGACAACTGGAGAAGCTAGGAACTGCAAATGCTGGAAGCTTGAGCAAAACACAAAGTGTTGGAGTAACTCAGCAGATCAGGCAGCATCTGTGGACTTTAACATATATTAAAAATGTGTTAGGGAACAAAGAGGAGGAAAACTTCCAATTGTCCGAAAAATCAGTGTCGAGCACCAAAGCTTCAAGGATGCCGTATTATAAGATTTTTACATTGATTCTTAAAATGGAGGTTGCTGTTCTAATTGTTGGAACTAAATAGAATGAGGCCAAAACTTTAAAATTCAGACTGAAGGGTCCCAACCCAAACTGTCTCCTATCCATTTCCTCCACAGATGCTGCCTGAACTGCTGTTATCCCAGAACTTTGTGGTTTGCTCAAGTCGACAGACAACTTTCTATGACTCTCCCTGAATACATCAGAAGTGGAAATGTTGTCGTTATCTTTCATTAAGGAGTTGATTTTCCCCCTTGTCTCCAACTAGATTGTTGATTTTAATTCTTTCTCGCCATATTGGTGGATAGGAAAGGATCATGTTGGGGAATCTTGAAAATGAAACTCCCAAACCCACACTACATGGGGCTGCAGCAAAAGGCAGGCTGGTGCCCAGTTACAGCCCTCCATAATGTTTGGGGCAAAGACCCATCATTTATTTATTTGCCTCTGTACTCCACAATTTGAGATTTGTAATAGAAAAAATCACGCTGTTAAAGTGCACATTGTCAGATTTTAATAAAGGCCATTTTTATACATTTTGGTTTCACCATGTAGAAATTACAGCAGTGTTTATACATTGTCCTCCCCATTTCAGGGCACCATAATGTTTGGGAAACATGGCTTCACGGGTGTTTGTAATTGCTCAGGTGTGTTTAATTGCCTCCCTAATGTAGGTATAAGAGAGCTCTCAGCACCTAGTCTTTCCTCTGGTCTTTCCATCACATTTGGAAACTTTTATTGCTGTTTATCAACATGAGGACCAAAGTTGTGCGAATGAATGTCAAAGAAGCCATTATGAGACTGAGAAACAAGAATAAAATTGTTTGAGACATCAGCCAAACCTTAGGCTTACCAAAATCAACTGTTTGAAACACCATTAAGAAGAAAGAGAGCACTGTTGAGCTTACTAATCGCAAAGGGACTGGCAGGCCAAGGAAGACATCCACAGCTGATGACAGAAGAATTCTCTCCATAATAAAGAAAAATCCCCAAACACCAGTCCGACAGATCAGAAACACTCTTCAGGTGTGGATTTGTCAATGGCCACTGTCCGCATAAGACTTCATGAACAGAAATACAGAGGCAACACTGCAAGATGCAAATCACTGGTTAGCTGCAAAAATAGGATGGCCAGGTTACAGTTTGCCAAGAAGTACTTAAAAGAGTAAACACAGTTCTGGAAAAAGGTCTTATGAACAGATGAGACGAAGATATCTAACTTATATCAGAGTGATGGCAAGAGCAAAATATGGAGGAGAGAAGGAACTGCCCAAAATCCAAAGCATACCACCTCATCTGTGAAACGCGGTGGTGGGGGTGTTATGGCCTGGGCATGTATGGCTGCTGAAGGTACTGGCTCACTTATCGTCATTGATGATACAACGCTGATGGTAGTAGCATAATGAATTCTGAAGTGTATAGAAACATCCTATCTGCTCAAGTTCAAACAAATGCCTCAAAACTCATTGGCCAGCGGTTCATTCAACAGCGCGACAATGATCCCAAACATACTGCTAAAGCAACAAAAGAGTTTTTCAAAGCTAAAAATTGGTCAATTCTTGAGTGGCCAAGTCAATCACCCGATCTGAACCCAATTG
Source organism: Amblyraja radiata (assembly GCF_010909765.2). Lineage (NCBI taxonomy): Eukaryota > Metazoa > Chordata > Chondrichthyes > Rajiformes > Rajidae > Amblyraja > Amblyraja radiata. The sequence goes on from NC_045977.1 coordinate 8,528,346, forward strand.
AGCATGTCTTTTATATGCTGAAGAGAAAACTGAGGGGGACTAGCCCCCAAAACAAGCATAAGCTAAAGATGGTTGCAATACAGGCCTGGCAGAGCATCACCAGAGAAGACACCCAGCCACTGGTGATGTCCATGAATCGCAGACTTCAAGCGGTCATTGCATGCAAAGGATATGCAATAAAATACTAAACATGACTACTTTCATTTACATGACATTGCTGTGTCCCAAACATTATGGTGCCCTGAAATGGGGGGACTATGTATAAACACTGCTGTAATTTCTACATGGTGAACCAAAATGTATAGAAATGGCCTTAAAATCTGACAATGTGCACTTTAACCATGTGCTTTTCCCTATTACAAATCTCAAATTGTGGAGTACAGAGGCAAATAAATATATGATGGGTCTTTGTCCCAAACATTATGGAGGGCACTGTACTATAAACACCAGAGAGTTATTGTCAAGGTGTGAGAGTCCAAGCGCAGCCTGTGGTTTCCTTCTGTTTGAACTGCTTGCCAGACAGGAACGCCTGTGGACTCTGCTAATTACTTGCGTCAGTGGAATTTACAGTTTCCCTCTAACTGTTATGAAGGAATTCACAATATTTTCATGCTCCCTTGATTCTTAAAACAAATGATTTCATGAGCTATTTACAATTTCTAAAACAAGCAGATTGCACACTACTTCGGTGTCTCCTCTTCTACAATCTTTGTCAGGGCAATCAACAATCTCCCTGTTTCTTTAACAGGAAGTCATTTCATCTCCACCTAATATTTAAACCGTTCCAGGATATGACCACAATTGCTTTCGCACCTCTCCTCCAACTGATGTTGCCAGTAAAAATCACAGGTCACTAGCAGTGGCATCCTGCAGATAAATTCCATCTTGACTGATTTTGGGAGTTGGGAATCCAGACAGTGCTTCATAATTTAAAGCACCTACCTCGTGTTAAGAGGCAGTACTTTCACTACAGGATATAGACACAAAATGCTGGAGTAACTCAGCGGGACAGGCAGCTTCTCTGGATAGAAGGAATGGGTAGCATTTCGGGTCTTGACCCGAGACGTCACCCATTCCTTCTCTCCAGAGATGCTGCCTGTCCCGCTGAGTTATTCCAGTATTTTGTGTGTATCTTCAGTGTAACCCAGCGTCTGCAGTTCCTTCCTACACTTTCTGTCAGTATTTACCCTATTTATTTGTGAGCTTTAAGAACACTTCCATTTCTCAAGATTTTTCAGATACATTGAAGTATAAGTATTGACTTTAGTCAACCCATGCTGCAGCGGCCAATGATGCTAGGAGCATGGTATTTTAAATGAACCTTTTTATAAAACAAATGAAAATCTTGACCCAAAATGGCTCTCCAGTTTTCTCTCTCCATCTAGAGCCCAGATTATTATTTTGCAGATTTTCATCCATATCAGTAATACTATTATTTATGATTTAATATTATTATTTATGATTTAAGAACCTAACTTTTGTGAGCAAATACATGTGAGCATTATTAAAATAATTGGCACGGCATTCCATCTCGTATTGAACATGCAGTATTGGTATATAACAGATTAAAATGAGTAGCCATGCAGTTTTAGCTGGTTATAGTGGCATTGTATCACGAAATATGCTTGAGTTCCCAAACATTTGCAAGTGCATTTCAATCCCATGTACATACATTCTCTGTTTTGTGCACATGAGGTATAATCCTCGCTGTGATTTGCAGACATGAGACAAATGTTTGCTGAGGAGTGTTCATGTCTAATTTCTAGTTGACCAATAAAATGGCTTATGCCAAAATTTAAATTAAAAGGTGTATTAAGGATGGCCTGGTAACATTGGATGACACAGGAGCAGTCTAAATATTACTGATTCTTTATCAACGTCATTATTTTTCACTCAGCCATCAATTAAAGGAGTAGGGGCCAGCAGCTGCCCATCTTCAGCAGGTTCTCGATGTCGGACTGAGGGGAGGGGGGGTGGAGGTGGAGGGCTGCTGGCAAAGCCGAGCTGGAGCCAGCTGCTGCAAGTCAAGGGCCGCCCCGCCAGTCCAGGGCCACCACGGACACCTCCGGACAGGGGCGGGACACTGGGGAGGGGGCGGGGACTGCCCAGCAGTAACTCAACAGCACCCGCAGCGACGGAGAGCCGACCCCGACCCGACTATGGACGAAACGCAAGCCTGCACACAATGCAGCATCACCGTTGCCAAGACTGTTTTATAGCTAGTGGCCTATGACCTGGGCATGCACAGTCAGAATACCGAACTCGCTTATTAAGTCAGCAAGTATCTATAATGTGCACAAACAACCAAAACATTTTAGTCTGAAGAAGGGTCTGGACCCGAAACATCACCCATTCCTTCTCTCCAGAGATGCTGCCTGTCTCGCTGAGTTATTCCAGCTTTTTGAGTCTATCTTCGGTTTAAACCAGCATCTGCAGTTCCTTCTTACACAAAACATTTTAGCATTCTGGATAAGTTCCTAATAGTGCCAATTTGAGTAGTTGCTAGACATATACAAGATCACGCGGCCTATACAAGATCACGAAAAGGTTTATGTTATTATTATAGATCCAGAAAGTATAAATAGCGTCTAGGATCGTTACATTGTTTTTATTCTCTACTAGACCCAGTGGGAACCGTTGTGCCCCATCCCCCAATGCGGGAGGGGGGGAGGGGGCGTCACACAGGAGGGCTGGTCCCCAAACACAGTGTCGCCGCTCACCCCGGAGACAGGCGCCCCCGGAGCCAGTCACCCGTTCCCCCAACGTAACCCGTTCACCCAACGCAATATTCCACCACTCACTCATAACCCACAACTGCGCAGGCGCGGTTCATTTCCCCTCATCCCCAACACTCCCTCCCCTCCTCTTCACCCTCCCTCTCCTTTCCCCTACCCTCAGTCATTGGCTACCCTCTGTAACTCCCTCCCACCCTCCATAACCCCTCTCCCCTCCCTAACCCATTGGGCCCCGTTTCCCCAACGTAATATTCCATCACTCACCCATTCCCCCAACGCAACCCGTTCCCCCAACGCATCCTTCCTGCGTGGTGGGGGGAAGGATGCGTTGGGGGAACGGGTTGCGTTCCCCCAACGCATCCAAGGGGAATCTCACTCTCTCCGTACTCCCTATGAAGCTGCTGATCCCATTGTCTGTCTGTCACCCCTCCCTCCCGTTCCATACCCTCAGTCACTCCCTCACCCACCTCTCCCTTTTCGCATTCCCCCACTAAAGACAATGTTTAAATAACATTTATTCTCCTCCCATCTTCCACTCCGTCAACTCTCCTAGCTTGTGTATTGGCAGCAGAGATCACATTGTGAAGTCATTATCGGTTGTCGGAATGTTCACGGCAGCGTGTGTAAATGAGATCCCATTGTGATTGGAGGAGTGTGAGATGCTATTGTGACATCATCACTGGAAGCTGCTGGAAAAGTCTACCTCTCACAGTCGGTTATTCTCAAAGTTGGCTTTTTTAAAACTTTAAATATCAATAACGTGAAATATAACATTAAATGTGAAGAAACTTGATAAAAACGACCACAGGGAAAAGCTGAGTAAGATTCTGCAAAAAACGTTTGCGCTATTGTGTACCAATTTGGCGTAGCTCCTGAGATCACAGACAAACAGACAAACAAGACGAGACTTTTAATAGTATACTAGACCAAATGGGACCTGTTGGGCCCAATCCCGCAACGCGGGGGGGAGGCATCACATGGGAGGACTGGTCCCCGAATGCATTGTTGTGATATAACCACACACACACACACACACACACACACACTGGCGTACCCCCCAGCAGACTAGCGCACCCCCCCCCGCACACTAGCGCTCCCCCCCACATACTAACACCCCCCCCCACACACTAACCCCCCCTCTCTCTCTCTCCCTCTCCCCCTTCCCCTCCCCTCTTCCTCTCTCTCCCTCCCCCCCCCCACGCAATATTCGTAGCTCCTGAGATGACAGACAGTCAAACAAGATGATACGTTTAATGGTCTAATATATATAGATAGATATAATAAGAATGAAAAGATTTATGTGCATATTTAAATGTTTATATAGCCAATTTTCATTTATTTCATACTAAAGAAGTGTGCACTCTCAATAAGATTACCACCAGGTATAGTTTTCTTTCCATATTATGTCATGCAACAAATACCAAAGGAATGCAATTTCAGTTGCACATGATTCTAAAAGACATTGCATAATAGAATTGCCTTGATCTTGCACTATTGGGGTCATTTAAACCGTGCCCAGCAGTGCGTGAGTCAGGGCATCTGGTTAAAATGCTGAAATTCTAAATTAGGAAATGAACATGCCAAAACCTTGTATTAATCCTGCTTGGATAGCCAGACGGTGAAGAATGAAAAACTTGAGCCAAAACATTAATTGTTCGCAAGCCTTTACAGATAGATATACAAATATTGCAGGAGTCCATAAACCATAAATCAAACTATAAATATGGCGGCCACGGTGGCACAGCGGTCGAGTTGCTGCCTTACAGCGCTTGCAGCGCTGGAGACTCGGGTTTGATCCCGACTACGGGTGATGTCTGTACGGAGTTTGTACGTTCTCCCCATGACCGCCTGGGTTTTCTCTGAGATCTTCCGTTTCCTCCCACAATCGAAAGACATACAGGTTTGAAGGTTAATTGGCTTGGTGTATGTGTAAATTGTCCCTGGTGTGTGTAGGATAGTGTTAATGTGCGGGGATCGTTTGTCGATGCGGACTCAGTGGGCCGAGAAGGGCCTGTTTCCATGCTGTATCTCTAAACTAAACTAAGCATAAATCAAATCCTTAAAATAAAAACAAAACCTGCTGGAAACTTGCAGCATATCTGTGTAGAGAAAACGGTAAAAGGCTGTCAGGTTCTGATGAATGGTCATTATTTCTCAACCATTAATATGGTTTCTCACTCCACAGATGCTACCTAACTTTCTGAATATTCTGTTAGTTTCTGTTTTGAGTTTGGTTTAGAGTTACAGCGTGGAAACAGACCCTTCGGCTCACTGTGTCTGTGCCGAACAATGATCACCCATGCACTAATTCGATCCTACACACAAGGGACAATTTACAGAATCCAATTTTACCTACAAGCTTGCACGTCTTTGGAATGTGGGAGGAAACCAGAGCACCTGGAAAAAGCCCACCCAGTCACAGGGAGAGTGTACAAACTCCATACAGTAGTCAAGATCTAACCTGGGTCTCTGGCGCTGTAAGGCAGCAATTCTACCGCTGCACCATTGTGCTGCCCTAGATTTTCAGCATCTGTACTTTTTGATCCCAGGGATGATTGGGTTAACATATGATGAGCGTTTAAGGGCACTGGGCCTGTACTCGCTGGAGTTTAGAAGGATTACCGGGACCTCATTGAAACTTACCGAATAGTGAAAGGCTTAGATGACGTGGATGTGGAGAGGATGTTACCATTAGTGGGAGAGTCCAGGACCAGAGGCAAACCCTCAGTAAAAGGATGTACCTTTAGAAAGGAAATAATAAGGAATTTCTTTAGTTAGAGGGTGGTGAATCTGTGGAATTCATTGCCACAGAAGGCTGTGGAGGCCAAGTCAATGGATATTTTTTAGGTGGAGATTGACAGATTCTTAATTAGTAAGGATGTCGGGGGTTATGGGGGCGAAGGCAGGAGAATGGGGTTGAGAGGGAAAGATAGGTCAGCCATGAATGGCGGAGTAGCCTCGATATGCCGACTTGATGGGCTGCTCCTAGAACTTGTGAACTTGCTCCTATATAAATTACAAAATCAGATATCTCCAATTGATAGAAGCTACCAAATGATGCTTGTCACCGATACTTTATGATTAAATATGAGAGGTGCCGGGAGACTGGAAGATGGCAAACTTTGTGCCTCCATTCAGGAAGGGTTGCAGGGAAAAGCCTGGGAACTACAACCAGTGAGCCTATCAATCTGTGGTCCTAATGTGATCAATCTGTTGTCTATTGTAAAGTTGCTGGTGAGTATTCTGTGAGATAAGATATACTTACATGAATTTACATCAACAAGGGCTGGTTAAAGATGGTCAGCATGATTTTGTACATGGGAGGGTGTCTTACAAACCTGAGTTAATGAGGGCAGAACATTTGACAAGGTTCTGCATGGTAGGCTGCTCTAGAAAGTTAGATCACATGGGATCCAAGGAGAGATAGCTGAATGAATTTTTAAAAATTGGCTTCATGGAAGGAAGCAGAGGATAGAGGGCAGTTTTTCTGAATTGAGGCCTATGACTAGTTGTGTGCCTCAGGCCTTGGCCCATTGCTGTTTGTCATCTATATCAATGATTTGGATAAGAACGTACAAGGCACGGTTAGCAAGTTGGCAGATAACACTAAAGTGAGTGGTATTGTAGATAATGAAAATGGTTGCCAAAATTTTGCAGCAGGATCTTGATCGGTTGGGCAGGTGGGCTTGAGGAATGGTTGAAGGGGTTTAATGCAGAGAAATGTGAGGCGTTGTATTTTGGGAAGTTTAACAAGGGCAAGACCTACATAGTGAATGGTAGGACTGTGGGGAGTGTTGTAGAGCAGACGGATCAAGGTGTGCAGTTAGTTCTTGAAAGTGGTATCGCAGATAGATGGGGTGTCAAAAGGCTTTCGGCACATTGCCCTTCATCAGTCAGAGTACTGCAAAATAGAAGTTGAGAGGCCATGTTACAGTTCTACAAGGCACTGGCGAGGCCAGATTTAGAGTATTATGTTCAGTTTCGGTCACCATGCTATAGGAAAGATGTTGTCAAGCCGAAAAGGGTGCAGAGAATATTTACGAGGATGTTGCCAGGGCTCGAGGGCCTGAGCTATAGGGAACGGTTGATCAGGGTTTGACTTTATTCCTTGAAGCGCAGGAGGATGTGGGGTGATCTTATAGTGTACAAAATCATGAAAAGAATACATCAGGTAAATGCCCAGAGTCTTTTGCCTAGAGTCGGGGAATCAAGAACCAGAGGACATAGGTGTAAGGTGAGGGGGATAAGATTTAATAGAAACCTGAGGTGTAACTTATTTTCACAAAGGGTGGCGAGTGTGAGGAACAAGCTTACATGTTGCGGCAGGTACTATTGCAACGTTTAAACTTCCTTCACCAGCCCATCATGCAGGCAGGGGACAGGGCAAGCGGGGGGAGCACTATCTGAGTGAAATTCACATGGTGCATAGCCAAGGAGGCACACCACGATGAACAGGAAGGTTGGCGCTGTAATTAAGACGACTAAAGCACAGTGTACAGTAAGTCCTTTAAAAGAAGGGGCGGGGAGAGGAGGGAGAAGGAGTGGAGACAACGTTTTAGAAGCCAGAGATACACGGCTGTGAAACTCGGCGGTCATTTAGCATTACTGGTCGGTTATCCTTTGTTCTGAAAACTACTGCTTACGTTTTTTTTTCCCAATGAGCCAATGAAATTCACTGGTCAGCACCGGCTACAACCTACGAGAATCTACGAGATCCTTCGACCTCCTGGTGACCCACCTACGGCACGAGAATTCTCGCTACTCTGTATGGCGGCTCCATTCTGGTCGCCGCTAATTTTTCAACATGTTGAAAAATTTACGGCGATCATAATGAGGCCGCGACTAGTTCCCAGAATGCGGGAACCTCTCACGACCATGAAGGCGACTCCCCGGCAACCACCCGCGAACATGTGGCGACTGCATAATCTCCTGCAGTCGCCTAAAAAGTCGCCTATGTGGGACAGGCCCATTAGACAGGTACATGGATAGGACAGGTTTAGAGGGATATAGGCCAAACGCAGTCAGGTGGGTCTAGTGTGGATGGGGCATGTTAGCCAGCGTGAGCATATTGGGCAGAAGGGCCTGTTTCTACGCTTTATGACTCTATGACCAATTTGGATCAATTAAGCTCTGCCACTACTGGTGTTTATCTCATAAATGTTTCTAAGTATATCATCCAAGAGAAATACAGTTTCTGTAGCAATTAACCTGCACACTCATGATGAAATGAAGGGTCACCGTTTACGAATAAGGAGTAGGCCATTTAGGACTGAGATGAGGAAAAACTTTTTCATCCAGAGTTGTGAATCTGTGGAATTCTCTGCCACAGAACGCAGTGGAGGCCAATTCACTGGATGTTTTCAAGAGAGAGTTGGGTTGTTCTTAGGGCTAACGGAATCAAGGGATATGGAGAAAAAGCAGGAACGGGGTACTGACTTTGGTTGATCAGCCATGATCATATTGAATGGCGTTGGTGGCTCGAATGGCCCACTGCAACTATTTTCTATGTTTCTATGAAATTGCCAAAAGGACCAAAGATATTTGCTTATATTTCCAGCATGTGAAAGTCTACTCTAACATCTGTATCACTTGATGCATACCACCTGAATATGATTAACATTAAATACTGCAAAGACATATGGATACAATTAACAAAGCATGCAGACGACAGCCATTTGGCACATTGTACCTGCCGCTCTTTTTAACCAGAAAGGTCCTGACCTGAAACATCACTATTCATGGTCTCCAGAGATATTGCCTGATCCCTTGAGTTACTCCAGCACTTTGATTTTTTTTTTTGTAAACTAGCATCTTTAGTTCCTCACGGCATCATTCTTAGAGTTACCCATTCATCCTACATCCCTCCTTTCTCCCCGTGGCCTGACAATTTACTCGCTTTCAAGGTTTTGGATTTGAATTTTCACCCAGAGAGTCGTGAATTTGTGGAATTCCCTGCCACAGAGGGCAGTGGAGACCAAGTCACTGGATGGATTTAAGAGAGAGTTAGACAGAGCTCTCGGGGCTAGTGGAATCAAGGGATATGGGGAGAAGGCAGGCACAGGTTAATGATAAAGGACGACCAGCCATGATCACAATGAATGGCGGTGCTGGCTCGAAGGGCCGAATGGCCTCCTCCTGCACCTATTTTCTATGTTTCTATGAATCTATTTCAATCTCTGAATTCTGATGGATATAAATGAAGAGAAATAGCAAATATTGTTAGACATAAGAGACTGCAGATGCTGGAATTTGGAGAAAAAATGGAGCAGTTATGGGGAACTTTGCGGGTCAGGCAGCATCTGTGGAGGCAAGGGGGTGGTTCCTGTTTCAGATTGACTCCCTCCATCAGTTATGATACAGAATCCAAACCTGAAGCATTGACCATCCCTTTGCCCCAGCAGATTCTGCCTGCCCACTGAGTTCCTCCAGCAGCTCACTTATTTTTTTCGGGTGATGTTTATTTTGCAGTTGAAATTTCTTTTGGCCACAAGCTGTACAATTTGCTGTACAATTTAACTGTAGATCTCAAAAAATAAAATAGCCGATCAATAATCTTTATAACTACAATGTTAAAATTACACTTAAAATAAAATGTTATCATGGAATGTAACAGTTCTTTTGAGATAATTTGTCATGTTCATCTTATCCTTGTGAAAATCCTAAAATGGCACTGGAATTCGTGGGAGTACGAGCACTGAAATTAAGTGCAGTATTTATCACACCATTGGTTGTCAGCGTTTCATATTCCACTTGGGTAGCTTTCAACCCAATGGTATGGACATTGAATTCTCCAATTTCAGTTAACTAACCTACAAACACCTCCCCTCCCTCCTCCCCTTGCTCTCTTCCCTGCACTCACCTGGATGCACACCCATTCACCACCCACATCTTCCTATATTCCTTTATCTGGCTTCATGTTTCACGTCTCTCCTATCCTTATCTCCTTATCTCTCATTTTTTGTCTTTTCATTTCTGGCGTTTGTCCAACCATCTGCCAATCAAATAAACCATCCACCTGCCACTTGCCAGGCTCTGTCCCACCACCACCTCTCTTCCAGCTTTCTCCCCCTCTCACTCCAATCTGACTTGCGAAGGATCCAGACCCGGAACGCCACCTATCCAGCAGCATCTGCAGCTCCTTGTGGCTATATTAAACTGAGGCCTGGTTGTTGAACAGAAAAGATTTAATCACACACTATCAAAGAAATTTCGAATTGCATCTGTTGCCCTAGCCAATATTTGTATCACATATCAACATTACTAAACTACATTAGCCTAGAGTGTAGAACATAAAGCACATGCTTTTAATATCAGCAAATTGCAGATCAAATAGTCAAGCTTTGAAGTTTGCGCCCACTTCCAGATCTACCATTTTTCTGGCATCATTGACACGTAATGCAATCAAGGTTCATGTTGCACATCTCTGCCTCACTGACAGAAACTGGAGAAATAATGTGCAATCTACAATCATTATTTTGAAACAAAGAGCAATCCATCAGCAAGTTAGCAAGGGGCTATGGATTGAAGGGTTCCCATTGGAACATAAATATTTTGCTGTTGGTACGTTGTCCCTGAATGTTCAATGGTCTGCTTTCATTAGAAATTCCTTGCTGGGTCTTGCTATGCTTATTGCATTCATTCACACCATTAATACATGGTGCAGTGTCAGGAGAATTACAAACCCATGGTACTTGTTCAAGGGTTTGGGTTGTAGCGAAGCAGATACAAGATGTCGTGGTTCCATCTCGTGGCTGCCGGCTGCTTCCTAGTAACATTGATGCAGCAGCTGCAATCCTTGCAAGCAGCTTGGAAATTGTGTGTGTGGCATTTAATGCAGAAAGTGAAGGAAAATCCCTAAAATTATTCTAAATTCCTCTAGTCTTGCATTTTTAAGATGTTCTCTGGTTAGCATTAATGGAGGGTATGAAAAGAGTATATAAAATCAAGTCTTTTGGGCAGAGTATAATCCATTGCATTATAGTTTGGGATGTAAGTGGTGTAAATCAATAGTGGTTGCTAGATCAATATCAAATGACATGCACTCGAGGAGTGATGAACACAGAGTAAGATCTGTAATTGATGTTGGTTCTATTTTTCACATTATTATCTAAACCTCAATGATTGTCACAGCAATTTAAGATCATAACAATCAGAAGAGGTTCTAACCTACTAAACAATGCATTCCAAGTTTCCACTCAGTAACAAAATCAATAGTGTGTATTAAAAGTGCTTATCCAAACACGTGTTACACAAAGGATAGCTATTCTCTAGAGAAATAATGTTTAACATATTTGAATAGCAAACTGAAATATAGCTCATGGAAAATTAAAACACGAGAGATCTGGTTATGAGCTCAGAAAATTAAAACCTAATTTAGTTTTGGAAAAATATTCATCAGGATATCCCATGGAGAAAATTATTTCTATAAACAAGGTAGTTGAACAAGATGATTAATCCCATATTATAATTACACCTTTGTTCATAATGAATGGGGGAAGGGTTACTTGTCAGGTTGAATGTTTACGTGTAGGTGTGCTGATCATTTGTACAAGATAACCAGTTTGTCATGAATTCATCAAGGATCTTTTTTTAAACATCTATTTTTAACCTGCATTCCATTTCCAGTTCTTGTTTGTAGCAGCTAGAACTATAACAATGTAAAAATTGAACAATGATTATTTCCTAAGCTCAACATAACTGGACAGGCAAGGATTGGGTTTTTTTTGTGATGGTAATATAAGTTTAGGTGAGGGTTTGGGTGAAACAAACTTAATCAAATCTGCTTAACCTTACCCGCTGCCTCGAGGATATAAAGTGTTGGATGGCCCAGAACTTCCCCCAACTATACGAGAGTAAGTCTGAGGTCATCCTTCTCGGCCTCTCGGACTCAATCAAAATGACAGCAAGCAGCCTTGGAAGCCTTACCCCATTACTCAAACCTCACGTCAAAAACCTTGGCGTGATATTTGACTCAGCATTGAAATTTGACAAACAAGTCATTGCCGTGGTAAAAGCTAGCTTCTTCCAGCTTCGGACGATAAAACAATTCAGTTTGACGATCTCAAAAAGATCATCCACACATTTATCTCCTCCCGCCTAGATTACTGCAACTCCCTCTACACTGACATCAGAATATCTTCCCTGTCCCACCTGCAACTGGTTCAAAACGCCGCAGCGAGACTCCTGATGGGCACCCAAAAAAGGAACCACATCACCCCGGTCTGGCCTCTCTTCACTGGCTCCCTGTGCGGTTCCGAATAAATTTCAAGATCCTTCTTTATGTCTACAAAGCCCTTAACGGGCTTGCCCCCACCTACATCAAAAGTCTGCTTACCCACCACTCCACCTCCAGGTCCCTCAGATCGGCCGACTTTGGGTTACTGAACATCCCGCGGTCTAGGCATAAGCTCAGGGGCGACCACGCCTTTGCGGTTGCAGCTCCTAGACTGTGGAACAGCAGCATCCCCCTTCCCATCAGAACTGCCCCCTCCATCGACTCCTTTAAGTCGAGACTTAAAACTCATCTTTACTCTCAAGCCTTTCTTGACGTCCTCTGAGTGAGGGCTATATGTATGTACTTATGTATGTACTTAATCTATGAACCAATATTGTATAACTTTAGTACCTCCACCAATGTAAAGTACTTTGGCCCACAAGAGTTGTTTTTTAAATGTGTTATAGAAATAAAAGTGACTTGACTTGACTTAATTCAAGAGGTGAAATTGTGGTATTTGCTTACAAAAAAATGGATGGAATTACATATTAGATGAATCTTGCTAAGTGGAGTCAATGGTTCAATGGTTTTGTTATTTTCACATCTACCATACAGTTAAATACTTTTTTTGCATACAGATCAGCAAGACTATGACCATTCATTAACACAATCCCCAGTTAGTACAAAATGTGCAGAACAGCCCACTGAGTCTATATGATAGGGTCGCCATTTTGGAGGCATTTTACAGTCCAGCTGCAGCTGGCTACAAAGGCTCATTGCAGCCATCACCTCTATACCGGTCATCCCGTGAACCGTCGTCCCTCTCCATGCATGGTCCTCTTCAGCCCAGGGTGCGGAGGGGTGGGGGGGAGGGATTCCTGCAGCCGGCCTTGAGTGCACGGAAGGTAAGATCCTCGGTTCTTCTTATTGTCCTTTTGTCCAGCATCCGTCGCCATGGCCAACTCCCTCCTCCTCTCCGATTCCCAGTCTTCGGGGGCCCACAGGGGCCAGGCTCTGGTTCCTGGTTCCATGACGGGCCTGCTGATTGCGTACCGCCGCGGGAGACCTCGCCATGCACGGCATGCTGGAAGAACTTCAGTGGTCAGAACCACTGGTTTCCATCAGTTGAAACGTTAAGTCCCAGAGGTGCGCTCTGTCAATTGCAAACTTTCAATTGCAAACTTTAAGACTTCCTGAGCATTTGTTAGCACGGAATCCATGTTGGAGTCAGGCATAGTCTTGCTGGAATTTCCTGCAGTTACTTTGTGGAAATGATCCTGTAATCTTACGTTAGGTTAGATTTGATACACAGATTGGGAGTGATTTGATATTGGTGGTGATTCTGGGCTGTGCCCTGATATTTTCAATCATTTCCTTCAATTATCTTTAAAAGGCCTGTAACAATGGTTAAAATTCTTGACCATTTTGAATGCTGATCAAGTTCCAGCCACAACTTTGTCTTTCATGAAAGATCAAAAGAGTATTTCAGGCACGGATTCTCACGGGTTCATTGATTGACCCTGACACGGAGACCTTGCTGCCCAACCTGAGCGGTTGCACAGGCCAGCAGCATCAGCTTTTCACATCTGGGCTAGGTGATGGCAGCATGACTGTGGGCAGTAGCAGCGGACAGTTAGCCAGTGGGCAAGAACCAGCCCAATCTCTCACATTCCTGACCAATTAAAATATGTCAGCGATGGTATTATGCACAATGTCAGGCACTGACAGAATATGGAAAAGATAACCAGACCACAAGATATAGAGAAAATCTAGAAGACAAGTTACAGGTCCGCCCTGGGTTACGTACGGATACACCGTGCATACGAACAACCTTCCATGAATAATATTAAAATCAAACAAGAACCAGCCTTGGAAAATAAACTGTTTACAGGTAACCACCCCCCAGTAATTAGATGAAATGTGTAGGAAGGAACTGCAGATGCTGGTTTAAACCGAAGAAAGACATAACAAGCTGAAGTAACTCAGCGGGACAGGCAGGATCCGAAACGTCACCCATTTCCTTCCCTCCAGAGATTAGCAATGTTACAAAATTTTGAGATTTAAAAAATCAAGTCTGTAATTTATCCCATCAGATAAAGCATAAAAATAAGTTTAATTTGACACCTAATTCACTTTCATATCTCATGTATTTAAAAAGTTATGGCCATTTTCATACTCGGAAATTAGCATCTTGTTCCCTATTGATTTTCTATGGACGTAACAAAAAAGCTGTGATCGTGGACAGTCAAAAGCCCATAACTTTCTTAAAAATTAAGAGAACTGAATGAAATTTTCAGTTATCATAGATTGAACCATTCTGAAACAAATATAAAATAATCTTACTTGGATGACCTGAAATTAAAGCATATAATTAGTTAGTTACCCAAGTGTAGCTAATTTCAAACTTCAATTACTAGATCTAAACATCTATCCATTTCTTAATAAATGATTAACATTTTTAAATAGCCTAAGTGTGCAAATAATATTCATAAATAATTCACAATAAAACATGATTTTTAAATCTCATTTACATTAATTTATAGGCCAAATGGAAGGAATTTAGTGTTCAATTGCTGTAAATTAAAGTCCATTTTAAATCAGCTTTCTAGTGGGATCCTGTGAACGCGCTGGTTTAGAACGTTCACATTGCGGTAGATTTGTGCCGTCAAATGCCCAGAAAAATACTGCGGGATATAATGGGCCCAAAATGAGCTACTCGCAATATTAAACTTTGTATAAAGGGATCTTAAGAAGCCCTTTTTAATGTAAAAATAAGCTACATACCTTCTGTGGTTTGCTCTATGAGACCCTGACGGCTGTCGGTGGTCGCGGGTTTAGAGATTGATTTTTAAACTACTATAACTATTATACGAGGCCTTTAAAACTAATAATAGCTTTTGCGACGGGGTCTTCCAGCGATTTTTCGTTAATAATTAACAAGGCTGAACATCTTCGATTTGAACAGCCTAGAGAAAATCGCGTTTTAAACCCGCCCCCCTCTAAACGGCGCCAAAATCGCGCACACCCGCAGCGACAGATTTTCAGCGACGCTTCAGGTAGGCTTTGCAACATACCTACAGAGATGCTGCCTGTCCCGCTGAGTTACTCCAGCTTTTTGTGGCTATCTACAGTAATCAGACTTCTATGTCTCTTAACACAAGCTGCCAGTTTCACTGTGAGAGGCCACTTAAGAGAATTGCTTTGGAAATTGATAAGCAATGGATACCTGTGTAATGATATTATTTTAAACAATGTAACAGCCACTGATACTTCAAACCCATTGATACCAGCTATTGAGCATGGGACATCCTGATTCTGCACCAAGCAGAAGGCAGTAAATAGATGTTCATGTTAATTGTCCCTCATCAACACTATTCATTACAGTACTGTGGAGGTACGGTTATTATATTGATTAATTTCGTACGTTATAAATAACATTGACTCACAAATATATGTGAAAGCAGAACTCGCTTGATACCAGGGATGGCATCTGTTGCTTTTCACCATCCAGCTGTGTGAAAATCTAGAATCCGAACTTGGAAGCAGAAACATTACCAGTTGAGTAATAATGAGATGTTTCTGGGCTGGGCTCTTAACCCAGCTGTGGGTTCCCTATGTGATTATATGGTGCCAGCACAACAACCTGGCTCTCAATATCAGCAAAACCAAAGAACAGATTGTGGACTATGGAAGAGGAAGGTTGAGGACGTACAATCCTGTTTACATCAATGGGACGATGGTGGAGAGAGTCCAAAACTTCAAATTCCTGGGCGTCCATATTTCCGATGATCTTTCCTGGACCATGATGCAATCATAAAGAAAGCACATCAGAGCCTCTACTTCCTGAGAAGATTACGGAGATTCGGTATGTCAAAGAGGATTCTTTTGAACTTCTGCAGGTGCACAGTAGAGAGCATACTGACTGGTTGCATCGTGGCCTGGTTCGGCAACTTGAAAGTCCAGGAGCGGAAAAGACTGCAAAAAGTTGTAAACACTGCCCAGGCCAACACTGACCCACCATCGAAGGGATCTGTCATAGTCGCTGCCTCAAAAAGGCAGCCAACATCATCAAAGACCCACACCATCCTGGCCACACACTCATCTCATCACTGCCATCGGGAAGAAGATACAGGAGCCTGTTCAGGAACATCTTCTTCCCTACAGCCAACAGGCTATAAACACTACAACCTCTTAAGCTATGAACTACAATAGACTATTATTATTATTATTGCACTGTTATTTGTTTTTTCTGAGTTTTTGTTATATTATTTATTCTGTTGTGCTGCAGCAAGTAAGAATGTCATTGTTCTATCTGGGACATATGATAATAAAACACTCTTGACTGCGTTTAGTTTAGTTTAGAGATGCAGCGTGGAAACAGGTCCTTCAGCCCACCAAGTCCACGCTGACCAGTGATCCTCGTACACTAGCACTATCCTACACACTAGGGACACTACTGAAAGAAAGTGGAGAACTGAAAGCAAAATAAAAAAATGATGGCTTGCAGATGCATCAAATTTTTCCCTTTCTCTTTCCATCCTTCAACTGAGGGTGGTTGCACAAAATATTGGGGGAAAAATCAGTTATAGAGTATCTACAGTTTCTAAGATTCTGGCGTTCCTTCAGTACCTTGCCCACGTCATAATTTCCCATGTATACTTTTGCACATTTGCAGAGGTATTATTATTATCAAAATGTACTGAACTTTGTCCATTTTCTTACTGACTGGGGACTCGTCTTTTAATCTGGTCTTTGAAGTCCAGCAAGATTGTTGAAAGAAAAGAAAGGCATAAGTTTAATTGACTCTTTCTTGACCAATATGTAGTCTCTGATTTAACGTGGGAAATACAACTAACAACTAACACTGCAGTCCCACAAAGATCAATGTAATCATGACCAGATGATCTGTTCTGGTGATCTACACAAATAGGATTAAGATGGACAATTTCCACAGGACAAAACAGAACATATTGGACATAATTAGTAGATCAGGCCCTATGTATGGGAAGAGAAACAGTCCATAGGTTGCAGAATCTTGCCTGACCTTTAACATTGACTCTGTTGCTCTTCCCACAGATACGGCCTGACCAACTGACTATTATCCGTATTTTCTGTCTTTGTTTTAGATTTCCAGTATCTGCAGTTTTATTTTACTTAATTTCTACAGGACATTAGGGTCCAAGATAGCATGGAAACAAATCCGGTGATCCACCGAGTATGTGCCAATCATCAACCACTCATTTACGCTAATCCTGCATTAACTCCATTTTTATTCACCCCACATTCTTAACAACTCCCTCCAGATTCTGCTACTCAATTTCATTAGATATAATTTATATTGGCCATACTCCCTTACCAACCTGCAAGTGAGGGTGGCATGGTTGTGCAGCGGTAGAATTGCCGCCCTACAGCGCCAGAGAGACGGGTTCAATCCTAACTACGGGTGCTGTCTGTATGGAGTTTGTACGTTCTCCCCATGACCACGTGGGTTTTCCCCGGGTGCTACAGTTTTTCCCCACACTCCAAAGACATACAGGTTTGTTGGTTAATTGCCTCAGTAACGATTGTAAATTGTCCCTAGTGTGTAGGATAGTGCTAGTGAACGAGAATCGCTGGTCAGTGTGGACTCGGTGGGCTGAAGGATCTGTTTCCACGCAGTATCTCTAAACTAAACTAAATTGGGATGTGGAAGGAAATCCACGCAGTCACACAGGGAACCCACAGTTAAACAACATTAACGGTTTTTTTCTAGCTGAGATCAATTGACATATAATATCACAGAGAATGAACCTGAAAACCTCATGATGCTAATGCCTCAAGACTATTTCAGACAATCGCTAGGTTACTGAGCGAATAGCATTCTACCCTGATTCAGATGAAAAACCCAGTGATCTCGTGCAGCCGTTTCTTTACTGTTTGGTGTTTAGTCACCAGTGTGACTGAGTTTTGAAGTAATATTATTTTAGTTGAACAGCTGAGATGCTTCTGATCACACTCATATTGAAACAGATAGAAACAATTAAAAAACAGAAGGACAGAATTAATCGTTTGCATAGATATTGTAAGTACCTGACCATTTGAGTAGATATTTGACAATTGACCATTTGCCATTTCTCACAGTATCACAAAGATCCTAACATTTCCAAGAAGAATTTACTTTGCAGATTCAGAATAAAAACTGCATTAAATATGTTACATATTCCATCTGTTCTATTGCAGCTATTTTCTTGCTTCTTATGAGTAAAATGTAGCAAATTACAAACGCTGCAGTAAATACACATTGCCATAAATTAATGAACTTGATATTGTGTAGCATTTCAACATGTGATGTATTTTATATTTTGGTGACCACAGTCATAGAATTGATGAGTCAGATTAGTAATTCCAAGGCCTTGTGATTTTAACATTCTGCTGAATGGCATTTGTCAGAGGCATGTATGTAAAGTATTACCACATTTCCTCTGAGACATTTCCTGTCAGTTTAAATTCTTCCTTTTCACCTGTTGACAGCATTAAAGAGCCCAGCTGCATTCCATGAACAAAGGAGGAGTTTGGAACGAGCAAGGGTAAGTTAAGTGCTTCCTGTTTTCTGAGAACATAAGAAACAGAAAAACTAGGCTTTCACCCCCTCATGCTTGATCAACCTTTGAACATAATCTAGACTGGTCTTTTACCTCACCGCCACTTTCCTGTACTAACCCGTTGTCTTTTATTCCTTCTATATACAGAGATCTATCAACGCACCTTATCAGCCTATATATGTATTGATGAGAAGATGCCTTGCCATATGTTTATATCGCATGGAAACATGCCCTTCGGTCCAACTCATCCATGCCAAACAGATTGCCTATCTCAGCTAGTCCCATTTGCCTGCGTTTAGAAAAAGTTGGCCCTCACATCCCGTTTATCGCCCTGGAGAAAATACATCTCCTGCAGAAGATCATCCCTCAGTCTCCTACATTCCAAGGAATAAAGTCCCAGTCTGCCCAGCCTCTCCCTATAACTCAGGTCCTTGGGTCTTGGCAACATTTTGTTTTGCAGTCTTTCCAATTTAATGGCATCTTTCCTGTACAGCAGGGTGACAGAACTGAACGCAATGCTCCAAGTGTGGCCTCACCAACCGTTTTTACAACTGAACATAAAGTCCCATATCCTATACTTCGACTCGAATGAGGACTATGCCCAAGACATTCCCATTAACCTTCCCAAGTTCCGACACATTCATGTTGCTCAACAGTAAAAACAGAGGGAAAGTATTCATTGATGAGCTCATCCATCCTCTGAAACTCTATACATTCATGTTCAGTTTTGTCTTTGGAGAGGGGGTTGCTCGCTTCTCTCCCCAATTACTCTTTATTCTGTAATATATCATCTCTTTGGATTCTCCTCTATCTTCCCTACTCAAGCTATCTCTTGCCCACTTTTTGCTTTCCTGATTGTCTTAAGTATACTACTCTAGCACTCGGTGTCTTTTGTAAACCAGCATCTGCAGTTCCTTGTTTCTACACTTCTTACTCAAGAGCCTGTCCTACTTGGGCGTCATTTGTGCGACATCATTTACGCGTCGTGACGCGTGGTGACGTATGCAGTGACACGTGGTCGTGCGCGGCGCCACAGGATTTTGGGATTCTAAAAATCCTCGCGCGCCACCTGCGTGATGCACAAATGACGGCCAAGTGGGACAGGCCCTTTAACCATGCCAGGATTTGTTTAGTTTATCAGACCTTCCTCGCTGCTGTCCTGTCTACTAAATCTTGCTTTAGCTTCTAGATTTCCCTCAACTTTCTCATCTGCCACACTACAACTTTGGATTGTTTAAGATGTTTTAAGACGTTTTAACATTTAAGATGTTTTTGGATAGGCTCATGGATATGAAGGAAATGGAGGGATATGGATTGTGCAGGGAGATAAGAGTTTCTCTTGGCATCTTGTTCGGCAAAGACATTGTGAGCCAAAGGATATGTTCCTTTGTTGTATTATTCTATGTTCTATGATCACAGCATTTTTCTGAAGGGACCAGTTCAGATTGCCAGGTTAGGATGGCAAGGAACGAAGCTATTAATGATCTCTCGAGCAGTTCTGTTGGTGAGGGAAAGTTCGCGCTCAGCCTTCAGGTCCTGCTTTTTAACCTTCTGCATAACTCCCTATACGTACTCTGCAGGAGCTCATCCAAGTTTCCAATCTATATTACAGACAATATCTCTCTATAATGACTGAACTGAGATCTAACTTTTTTTAAAGTGTACCCATAAAACAATGAACATTTACACTCCTTTCCTTACCTGATGACCTTTTATCTCCTTTTTACCTCAGATCTTTGTCACTACCTCCACCCTTCGGCCAATTACAGCCCTTGGCCTTATCTGTGTCACTTGCCAGATTTTGCTCCTGCCCTATCTCTCTTTTCTAGCTCCTCCCCATCAGTCTGAAGAAGAGTTTCGACCAAAACGCTGTCTGTTCATTCCCTCCACAGAAGCTGCCCGACTTGCTGAGCTACTCAGCACTTTCTGTTCTGCGCAAGATTCTACCCCCTGCAGTTTCTTGTGTCTCAGATTCTGTTTATTTCATGTTTTGACAGTAAATATTTATAAGGCACTTCTCAGAACCTTATGATGCAAACCACGAGAACCAAAGTAGATAAGGAGATGTTTGTGCAAATAATCAAAATCTTTTAGTCGTCTGAGAAACGACTACTGGAGTTTCCAACAGATCTTTATTCAAAAGTTCAATATCCAGTATACAGGTTCTTCAGACACGTCTGCCGACAACGGTGGTCAGCGCAGAACTAACACGCGCAAGTGAAAAACCGCGCGAAACCAGCACCCCTCACGAGTCACATGACCGCGGCTTCCGAACGCCGGGTTCGATATCTGCGTGCGCTAGCAGGCGCCTCTACAATCTCAATAATGGCCAGCATTTATGATGGGTAGGAGTGATGAAGAGAGTTGAAGAATTCCAGAATAGATGTTCCCGATAGCTGAAGATGATAGTGAAGGAATGTTGACGGCGTTCCATATGGGGGAGAATAGGTATCTTGGAGAGGTATCTTGCACAGAAGAAAATGATAGAGATGGGAAGGGCAGGAATTTAAAAAAAAACATTGGTGAGAAGGTTAAAATTAAGGCATAGTTTAACTAGAAACTAGCAAATGTTAGATTGTACAGAGCTGGTGTGTAAACAGTGTGAATAATGGCATAGCTAGTAAAGTTTCAGTGGGTAAAGTGAGGATTTTAACAAAGTCATATGTGAACGTTTCAGTGCCAGATCAGTTTTGCCAATGGTAGAATTAGGCAATACTACAAGCATACATCCAGACTCATAAACATTCCTATTGCAATCTTGTCATCGCCCACCCCATTAATTTCAATTTCAGTTCCATGAATACACATTTAAAAATCTACCTATTTTTTTTTTGTTGGTGTCTTCTATTTAACATGGGTAACTGTAGATGCTGGTTTATACCAGGGATAGATACAAAATGCTGGAGTAATGGAGCAGATCAGGCAGCGTCTCTGGAGAAAATGGATAGGTGACGTTTCCTGTCTTCAGACTGTATAATTAGTAGATTTTCAGACTGAAGAATGGTCCAGACTGAATTACTCCAGCATTTTGTGCCTACCTCATTCATTTAACAAGGATTGGTTGATGTTTTGTTGCCATGCAGATTGCTTCAGGCACCACAATCACAATCTGCTAGCTCATAGTTGGTGACATTTAACAGTCAGGCAGCTTTGTCTGTTTCTTCTCGTGCCCCTCCCCAACAATCCCCTCACCCAAAAGAAAACTGGATGTGCCAAGAGCTCAATGGGCTTCACAGACTACAGGTGTGAGGACTCTGAACATGCAAATATTATATTGGGAAGACAGTTCATTTAGTTGATTTTACCTACTAATGTCAATGGTCACTTGGATTGACACCAAATAATTAAAGCTAGTTAGGAGAAACATGTTGGAAGTGTCCTATTCCATTTATTATTAAATACCTACCGCATTTCCCGGCAATGAAGGCACTATTTATCACCCTAAAATAAGGCCCGAAAATGTACCTGCGTCTTGGAGGCCGAAGATTAGAATGCTAGCCAAGAAAGATAGACTTGGCTATCCCTCGGTACAGCGGCTGTAAAAGGACAGCACCTCTGGGGGGGAGAGTTCCTTCCACAGCGTGTGGGGAGTCTGGCCCGGGTCAGCACGGCTGGGCCGCCAGGGGTAAAGTTGCAGGGAGGGCAGGAGCATTGAGAAGGAGTGGGCCGGGGACTCCAGCAACTCACTCAGTAGCTCAAGTGGCTGTGAGCGGCCACCGGGACCAGACAGCGGGACTGCAGCTAGACCCGGGGCTCACGGGCGACTTGGGAACTCTAGCTAGTCCCGGGGACACGAGGGATCTGGGAACTGCAGCTAGTCCCGGGGCACGCAGGCAATCTGGAAACTGCAGAAAACTAATTGAAAAACACGTGAAATCTATGTATTATTAGTATGTATTATTACTAATTACTAATTTAGTTAGTATATTTTATTACTTCCATTTATTAACTATGGCGATAGATGTGGCCCGCCATTTTTTCAAAATTTAGCAACTCAAAATGGGGGTGCGTCTTCGACGCAGGTGCGCCTTCATTGCCGGGAAATACGGTAATTAAAACCTAAATTACAAATTTCTGTTCTTTCAGACTGAGGACTACCTGAAACACAAAATACGGAGTAGGCCGGAGAGGTCTGAATTGGTCAGAATGCACATATTAGAAGGTGAGAAAATATTTGAATCCTGCAGGAAAGCATTTATATCAAGTTTGTAATTATATATTGTATGGAGTATTTTAATATACACGTTTTGTGTTGCAAATTTCTTTCCGTTATGTATTGGCATGGAGTACAGAGACCTTGGCAGAGCCTTCACTGCAGGCCACTCAGATGAAACTAAAGAGGGCCAGGCTGGCAGATGATCTAAATGAAAAAATAGCTCAAAGACCAGGTCCTATGGAACTTGTGGAAAAGAACATTCTCCCTGTGGATTCCAGTTTAAAGGAAGCAATTAAAGGCAAGTAGTAACTTACACCACATTTTACTGTGCTTGATTAGTACGGGTGACTGGGGAGAAGGCAGGAGAATGGGGTTAGGAGGGAGAGATGGATCAGCCATGATTGAATGGCGGAGTAGACTTGATGGGCCAAATGGCCTAATTCTGCTCCTATCGTGACCTTATGATTGGGTTAGAAAGAAATAGGAAATCTTAAATATTGTAGGAAAGAGGTTAAAAAAATACATGTGTAATACAGAAAGAACTAATGCAAATCTACTAATTATACAGCACTTTCCACGAGGTTTACAGCAAATTAGTTTTATCTTGTAGTCATGGCTGGAAAATAGGAAATACATACGTTAATTTGCATAGAGCAATGTCCTGGCAATAGCAATATAATCTGAAGAAGGGGTTTGGCCCGAAACGTTGCCTATTTCCTTCGCTCCATAGATGCTGCTGCACCCGCTGAGTTTCTCCAGCACTTTTGTCTACCAGCAATATAATGATGATGAGATAATTGTTTTCAGTTTTATGAGTTGAAGAATTGATGATACCGAGGACATCAAGAACTATCAGAACTAACAAAGCTCCTTTTGTGAAGTCTGGGACAAGAACCACAAGCACATTTTATCCTGTTGTATGGAGTAGACTGGATCAAAAGTGATCTTGGAGGATTCCAAGGCAAAGTACGATTTAATAGAACTTTATTTATCCCAGGAGGGAAATTGATCTGCCAACAGTCATAAAACACAAGATACATGAAACATGAAATTAAAATGACGAGTGTAAAGGATTGGGGATGTGCAAAGCTTATTAACTCTTTACATCTCAGAGCTCCTCCCTAACATCCACCTCTAGTGACTACATCAGTAGCAGATTCCACATGCTGTTTCTGAAGTTGGCACTTTCCCCTCTGACCCGGTCTCGCTTTCTAAACAACTTTAGTTTGAAGAATCTCTTGATTTCTCCTTAATTGCTTGCCATGATGATCTGAGATTGAAAGGGAGATTTGTAGATCTTGCATCAGCAAAATCCCTCTTGTTGTTAAGATCATAAAGATTTACATTTCTCACACTGGATTCTTCAGCCTATGATACAATTTGCCGCAACCTCTATGGTTCCTATCTGAGTCATAGATTTGTAGAGTAATACAACACGGAAACAAGCCCTTCAGCCTAACTCGTCCATGCCAACCAAGATGCCTATCTAAGATAGTCTCATCTGCCAGCATTAGGCCCATATCCCTCCAAAGGTTTCCTATCCTTACATCTGTCCAAATGTCTATTAAATATTGTTATTATACCTGCCTCGACAAGTTTCTCTGGCAATTCGTTCCATGTGCTAACCACTCTCTTTATGAAGAAGTTGCCCCACAGGTCCCTTTTAAATCTTTCCTCTCTCACCTTAAACCTATGTCCGCTAGTTTTTTTTTATTCTCCTTCTCTAGGGAAACATTTGTTGCATTCACCCTATCTATGCCCCTTGTGATTTTTACACCTCTGTTAGATCACCCTTCCGTCTCCTGCACAACAAGGAATAAAATTCTACCATGCCCAACCTCTCACTTTAACTCAATCTCTTGAGTCTTGGAAACCTTCTCTGAAATCTTCTCTGCATTCGTTACAGCTTAGAGTCATAGAGTGATACAGTGTGGAAACAGGCCCTTCAGCCCAACTTGCCCACACCGGCCAACATGTCCCAGCTACACTAGTCTCACCTGCCTGCGTTTGGTCTATATCACTCCAAACTTGCCTTATCCATGTACCTGTCTAACTATTTCTTAAACGTTGGGATAGTCCAAGCCTCAACCATCTCCTCTGGCGACTTGTTTCATACACCCACCACCCTTTGTGTGAAAAGGTTACCGCTCAGATTTCTATTAAACCTTTTCCCCTTCACCTTGAACCTATGTCCTCTGGTCCCCGATTCCCCAACTGCATCTACCTGGTCTATTCCTCTCATGATTTAATACACCTCTGTAAGATCACCTCTCATCCTCCTGCGCTCCAAGGAATAGAGACCCAGCCTAATCAATCAAATGGTTAATGGGGTTTAATACAGATAAGTATGAGGTGTTGCATGAAGTCATAGCATGGCAGGGTCTTCACAGTGAATGGTAGTGCCCTGGAGAGTAGTGTAGATGGTCTTCATCAATCAGGATATTGAGTATAATAATAATAATAATGGATGGGATTTATATAGCGTCTTTCTAATACTCAAGGCGCTTTACATCGCATTATTCATTCACTCCTCAGTCACACTCGGTGGTGGTAAGCTACTTCTGTAGCCACAGCTGCCCTGGGGCAGACTGACGGAAGCGTGGCTGCCAATCTGCGCCTACGGCCCCTCCGACCACCACCAATCACTCACACACATTCACACACAGGCAAAGGTGGGTGAAGTGTCTTGCCCAAGGACACAACAACAGTATGCACTCCAAGCGGGATTCGAACCGGCTACCTTCCGGTTGCCAGCCGAACACTTAGCCCATTGTGCCATCTGTCGTCCCAGTATAGAAGTTGCAATATGTTACGGATGTACTAGACATTGGTGAGGCCGCATTTAGAGTATTGTGTTCCGTTTTTGGTCACTATGCTTTAGGAAAGGCATCAAACCCTGGTCTCCGGCGATGTGAGGCGGCAACTCTACCAGCTGCGCCACTGTGCCCCTCCAAAATTGTTATTAATTGCACTCTCTGTGCTCAACTAGCATTGCACATCAAACGTGGGAACCTCCCTGGCTTTACTGAACCATTTCCACACTGAGCGAAAGAAAAAACTGGAAAGATTATTATCAATCCACGATAACGTGCACTAGAAAAAGTGCTTTTCACTCATATCTAAATGGACATCAATGCTGATTTTGTCAGGTACAACAAGAAAAGGTTAAGTAATGTTTATAATAAGCAGCTCTAATATCAGCAGCGAGTGTAAAGAATGTGTCAATACAATTTGAATCTGAATTGAATTTACCATCTGAAGATGGGTCTCGATCCGAAACGTCACCCATTCCTTCTCTCTAGAGATGCTGCCTGTCCCGCTGAGTTACTCCAGCATTTTGTATCTACAATTTGTTGAAGCCTTGTTACAAATACATTTTATGGCTCTTTATCATTTAACATAAATATTCTTGAGTTTTTATTTAGTTTAGTTTAGAGATACAGCGTGGAAACAGGCCCTCCGAATCCAAACCGACCAGCGATCCCCGCACATTAACACTCTTATACTCACAGTAGGGACAATTTTACACATTCACCAAGCTAATTAACCTACATACTTGTACGTCTTGGGAGCGGGGGAGGAAACCGAATATCTCAGAGAAATCCCACGCAGTCACGGGAAAACGTAAAACTCCGTACAAACTCTGACATCATTATCTAGGATTGCGTGAATGTTATTTGTGAGCATATTCTGCTGCATGTGCCAGCAAGGTTTGTTATGTCACATGGATTGGGAAGAATTTGATGCTGCATCTGTCCATTGTCTGTGAAGAAAGCCATCAGTGCTATGTAATTGGATGCTTTTCCCGGTGATTATTTGACAGTGTGTGACAGCAGTTCAGCTGGCATATATATATAAATAAAGACAACTCTGCTGACATGCTGGTGGAAAAACTTTACTACAGTCATGTTACTAATTATAAAGTGAAACTTCTGACCAGAAATAACTTAAAAGCAAAGCGAGGCAGTTCCTTCTTGTCATTTGTCATTCTTCCAGTGCAGGTTTCAATACTAAATAATAATTTCACATTTCTCTGAACACAGTAAAAACAGTGAAATTGGTAGTAAAGCAATCAGCTTCAATATAACCCATTAATGGTATTCAGATTAATGTTATTTTAATATAAGCATTTGTGATGGGAAACTATCAATTAATATGTAACTAGATCTTGTACATATCTCGTGTATTGCTACTCAAATAACTGGAAACTGCACCGATACAAATAGATTTATGGTAGCTCAGACCAAAATGGGTTTTAGAATGAGTGGTAGTTGCAAAACACATTGTGAACACTCGTAAATGGAAAAATATCATTGAGTAAATTTATGTATTTGTACATGCTAAATGTATTCACTAGATTTTGAATTGAATTATGTTTAATGTTTAACGGTAAATCCTTTGGGTCCAACTAATCCAATCAGCTTTGTTTCTAAACATGATATATACAGTCATTATATGCTTACTGCAATCGAATGACTAAAGTTGTCATGACCGTAGTCTGGAGTGGAGACAAGCTAAATTAAACAGTTTCCATTGTCCTACAGACTAACAAAACTCCCAACAGGAAGCTTGCTGGGAGTGAGTGGCAACTTTGCACAAGAGAGATTGAGAAAGCAATGGAGCAAAGTTGCATCCATGCTTGACAAAGATGCTCCACTGCACCTCTTAAATATCACAGTCAGAAGCTTTGGGGGAAGTTATATAATATCGCATTCCAGTACTGGATATCACATAATCTCTGGATTCTGCTTCTTTCTTCCTTTCACTGCACTTCTTGTGAACATTGTTTTGGACCAGTTACAGGCTTAAACAATTTATCTGTGAATTTATTATCCAGTTACAGAAAGGCTCTTTGACTGTCACATCCAACAGCACTGAAATCAACTATTTGATCATCATTACCTAGCTATTTGTAGAATCTTACACTGTGCTAGTGATTTTGTCGGGTGATTGCTGCTTTGTTTTGATTGAATTCTGCAGTCATGTAAAAATTCAAATATTACAAGAAAATTGTTTGGAAAACTCTTGTTAAGGGGTCCTGAAACCTTGGGAAACAATTGTTGTCCTGTCTGAACTCATTAAATCACCATGGATTTGGTCAGTAGGTATCTTGTTCCCTTTGGTTTTAAGGGCATTCTGATTATATTTTATTTAAGGAAGGCTTTACTGATGAATGTATATTTTAGAAACCAGTCGGTATAATTTGGGAGAGAATTTTAGCAGATGTGTAGTTAAACAAATTATGCAACTTTCGAGCAGTGTTTCAGCTTTGAGATAGTTGCCAATAAATACAAATGCAAGTATTTCTGCACTGACAATTTTGTTTAGGAAACGGTCCACTCAATAAATAAGAAACACTGTGTTCAAAAGGGAACTGCAGATGCTGGAATATCGAAGGTACACAAAATTGCTGGGGAAACTCAGCGGGTGCAGCAGCATCTATGGAGCGAAGGAAATAGGCGACGTTTCGGGCCGAAACCCTTCTTCAGACTGATGGGGGGTGGGGGGGGAAGAAGAAGGAAAAGGGGAGGAGGAGGAGGAGCCTGAGGGCGGGCGGATGGGAGGGTGGGAGGAGACAGCTAGAGGGTTAAGGAAGGGGAGGAGACAGCAAGGGCTAGCAAAATTGGGAGAATTCAATGTTAATGCCATAGGGACGCAAGGTCCCCAGACGGAATATGAAGTGCTGTTCCTCCAATTTCCGCTGTTGCTCACTCTGGCAATGGAGGAGACCCAGGACAGAGAGGTCGGATTGGGAATGGGAGGGGGAGTTGAAGTGCTGAGCCACCGGGAGTTCAGGTAGGTTATTGCGGACTGAGCGGAGATGTTCGGCGAAACGATCGCCCAACCTACGCTTGGTCTCCCCGATGTAAATCAGCTGACATCTAGAGCAGCGGATGCAGTAGATGAGGGTGGAGGAGATACAGGTGAACCTTTGTCGCACCTGGAACGACTGCTTGGGACCTTGAATGGCGTCGAGGGGGGAGGTGAAGGGACAGGTGTTGCATTTCTTGCGGTTGCAACGGAAAGTGCCCGGGGAGGGGGTGGGGCGGGAGGGAAGGGAAGAATTGACGAGGGAGTTGCGGAGGGAGCGGTCTTTGCGGAAGGCAGACATGGGGGGAGATGGGAAGATGTGGCGAGTGGTGGGGTCACGTTGGAGGTGGCGGAAATGGCGGAGGATTATGTGTTGTATTTGCCGGCTGGTGGGGTGAAAGGTGAGGACCAGAGGGACTCTGCCCTTGTTGCGAGTGCGGGGATGGGGAGAGAGAGCAGTGTTACGGGGTATGGATGAGACCCTGGTGTGAGCCTCATCTATGGTGGCGGAGGGGAATCCCCGTTCCCTGAAGAACGAGGACATTTCCGATGCCCTGGTATGAAATGTCTCATCCTGGGAACAGATGCGGCGTAGGCGGAGGAATTGGGAGTAGGGGATGGAGTCTTTACAGGGGGCAGGGTGGGAAGACGTGTAGTCCAGATAGCCATGTGAGTCAGTGGGTTTGTAATGTATGTCGGTCAGGAGTCTGTCCCCTGCGATGGAGATGGTGAGGTCAAGGAATGGTAGGGAAGTGTCGGAAATCGTCCAGGTGTATTGGAGTGCCGGATGGAAGTTGGTGGTGAAGTGGATGAAGTCAGTCAGTTGTGTGTAGGTGCAGGAGGTGGCACCAAAGCAGTCGTCAATGTAACGGAGGTAGAGGTAGGGGATGGGGCCCTGGTACGTCTCGAACAAGGATTGTTCAACGTACCCGACAAAGAGGCAGGCGTAGCTGGGGCCCATGCGTGTGCCCATAGCTACGCCTTGTGTTTGGAGGGAATGGGAGGAGTCAAATGTAAAGTTGTTGAGGGTGAGGACCAACTCCGCTAAGCGGAGGAGAGTGTCAGTGGCTGGGTATAGGTTGCTCCTCTGGTCGAGGAAGAACCGGAGGGCTCCGAGGCCATCCTGGTGGGGGATGGAGGTGTAGAGTGACCGGACATCCATGGTGAAGATGAGGGGGTGAGGGCCCAGAGAGTGGAATGCGTGGAGGCGGCGGAGAGTGTCTGAGGTGTCTAGAACATAGGTGGGGAGGGATTTGACCAAGGGGGATAGGATGGAGTCAAGGTATGTGGAGATGAGTTCGGTGGGGCACGAACACGCAGAGACAATGGGTCTGCCGGGAGAGCCGGGTTTGTGGATTTTGGGGAGAAGGTAAAAGCGGGCCGTGCGGGGCTGGGGAACGATGAGGTTGGAAGCTTGGTCAGGCATGGCGTGGGAATTGATGAAGTCGGTGATGGTGCTAGAAATGGTGGCCTGGTGCTCGTCAGTGGGGTCATGGTCCAAGGGTAAGTAGGAGGAGGTGTCCGAGAGTTGGCGCGTGGCCTCAGCTTTGTAGAGATCGGCGCGCCAGACTACCACGGCACCTCCCTTGTCGGCTGGTTTGATGACCCAATCTGGGTTTTTGCGGAGTGATTCAATGGCAGTGCGTTCAGAGGGGGAAAGATTAGAGTGAGACAGGGGAGTGGAGAAGTTGAGGCGGTTGACGTCGCGGCGGCAGTATAAGAAACACTTCCTGGTTTCCATTTTGAAGAACATGTTGGATAAATGAGGTACTGATATGGTTTTATTTTTTGCAGTAGGACAAGTCCATTACCCCAAAACAGACACCACCTCATTTGATGATGACAGCAGTGATGCTTTGTCTCCAGAGCAGCCCGGGAGCCAGGAGTCACAAAGTTCAGCTCCTTCTCCAGTGGAACCCAAAGTGAATGAGCTGTCGTCATCTTCATCCTCCCCTGTACCAAACGCTGTCATTCAAGTGAGTACTTCATCATCTAGCTGGGGAATGAAACAAAAAGGTTGGATGTGCAGACCACAATGTGACAATAAGGAGTCACTGTTTTTGTCTTATTTATACTTGCACCTCGTGTGACACAATTGCACAGAGCACCGATTCCTTATATAATTCTTGCTCCTGGAATTTTAAATCTCAAGTGTGCATGCTAGAAACAAGGAACCACAGATGCTGGTTCACAAAAAAAAAGACACAAAGTCCTGGAGTAACTCAGTGGGTCAGACAGCAGTTCTGGAGAACATGGATAGGGGGCGTTCTGGGTCAGGGTCTTTTCTTCAGACTGAATGTACAGGGGAGGGACAAAGCCTGGCAGGTAATAGGTTGATACAGGTAAGGGGGAGATTTTGATAAGCAGATGGTTGGACAAAGGCCAGAGATGAAAAGACATATGGTACGAGACAAAAGGATTGAAGAATTGGTAATTGTGAAGCTAGAAGGAGGAATGTAGGTGGGATATAGGGACTACTCTTATCTTTAAAGGACATCTGCTCAAACTGGATACTCCAATACTGGAAACCTAATGTGTAATTTTGTTCTCCCTGCTGTGGTGGGTTAGGTACCTGGCACAAAATCCTCAGCAAAGGCTCATGCCTTGAGGTGGAGAGGCTGCCAGTGAGGGTAGCCCAGTGGGTCGTGGGTAGCAAACAGTGCAACTATTCAGAATTGAGATGTGCTCAAGGATGCAATCTGGCTGGCATAATGAGCCAGGCTCAATGGGGAATGGCACTACCTGCTCCAGGTGCTAATAGACTGCCCAGATCCTACAGTCTCTCTGACCTCATACTTGAGTGAGAGAAGCCTCTATCTTTGTTTTCCTACACTGTTCTCCCCCACTAGGAGATTTCTCTAGGGTGACAGGCTCAACAGCAGTCACAGGACATTGACTTTGTTACGGTAGAGATATCTCGGAGCTGGAGAGAGCTATATAAACCATAGAGGAGACATCAACTTCACGGTGTCAAAGTGAACCTGCTAACAGGCACTTACTGGACACAGATACAGAGAAAAACATAACTGATATGGCACATATGAAACATGCCAAATAGCTCACATGTTTAAAGTTGGCAGTCTGGCAGTTCCCTACAGATTGTAACTGGCTCATTCACTGATGCAGTGAGTGAGTGCATCTGAAATGGCCTTTTGATAATTCAATTAAACCTGGGCCGACTTGCTTGTTCGTTGCTCTGTCATTTCTTCAGATGATCAGGGTCATAATATTGTCCATTGCAGTGTTGACAACCTGATCCACAATCTCAATGGTCAAACGGGTATTTGAGAATAGATATGAGATTGAGGGCAGATCTGATACTGATACTGACACTTTCAACACACTGAATCTTATACCCGCTGTCACACATAGCATATAAATCTTATAACAGACGGGGACTCACATGGTATAATTGTCCATTGTGCTTTTTCACTGTAAATACTCTTAAATTATATGATACACAGGTCTCCTGTAACTTTTAGCTCTTATTTAAGACAATGCTACCCCATTGAAACTCTGCCCCCTTCGAATGTTGCACCACCCCCAGAAGGAATGCAAAAGCAATTAACAATTTTTGCTTGAACGTTGTTCCAATTTTAAACAACTGTGCATGTATAATCACAGGAGCACATGTTTCTTTCTCTTAGGGGGACATAAATGCATAGGTCAATGGGACATGTGTCCCTGGCATCAATCTAGCCACTTATGGCCTCGATTAAAACTTTGCCACAGTATAGAAAGGATTCATACAATCACTGGATCACTTGGATATTTTGCAAAATGACTTGTTTTTGTACTTTATTCCATGAAATGTCTCCCTCCACTATCCTAATTCAGTGGATTGAGACAGATGAGGAGATAAAGGAGTGGCCAATGGAAATGTCCGTTCCAGATTTTTAATGACAACCAAATTTATTATAGACCTATTCTTTCCCACCACCACTTCAACACAATAGTCCCCACCTTCAACACGATAGTCCCCACCAGACTGGCCGGGAAACTACTGGAATTAGGGCTCAACACCCCCCTGTGTGCCTGGGCCCTGGACTTTCTCACCGCCAGGCCCCAGGTGGTCAAGATGGGAGGGAATACGTCAAAGTCCCTCACTCTGAGCACAGGATCGCCCCAGGGTTGCGTCCTCAGCCCCCTATTGTACTCCCTGTACACACATGACTGTGTGGCTAGGTTCAGCTCCAACTCAATAATTAAGTTTGCTGATGACACTGTGGTGGTGGGCCTGATCTCAGACAACGATGAGAAGGCCTACCGGGAGGAGGTGGCTGATCTAGCACTCTGGTGCCAGGATAACAGCCTCCTCTTGAACATCAAAAAAACTAAGGAGCTGATCGTGGACTTTAGGAGGGCGCATCATCCGAGGACGTACACTCCATTGAGGATAAATGGGGATCCTGTGGATAGGGTGAGCTGTTTTAAATATCTGGGAGTCCACATCTCTGAGGATATGACATGGACATCACACGCCTCAGCACTCGTGAGTAAGGCAAGGCAGCGCCTTTACCACCTCAAGCAATTGAGGAAATTCAGAGCGTCTCCGAGGATCCTCGAGTGCTTCTACTCAGCGGCTGTGGAAAGCATCTTGTCCGGAAATATTACCATCTGGTTTGGGAATTGCTCTGCCCAGGACAAGAAGGCTCTGCAGAGAGTAGTGCGTTCGGCCGAGCGCACTATGGGAACTTCACTCGCCCCCCTGCAGGAACTATACAACAGGAGGTGCAACTCCAGAGCCAATAAAATCATGGGAGACCCCTTCCACCCATGCAACGGACTGTTCCAGCTGCTACGGTCAGGCAAACGCCTCCGTTGCCATGCAGTGAGAATGGAGAGGTTGAGAAGGAGTTTCTTCCCAGAGGCCATTCGGACTGTAAACTCCTATCTCACCAGGGACTAACTTTACTGAACGTTTTTCTTTCCAATATTTAATATGTAAAAGAATATGTGTGTGTTTATGATTGTGTTTATAGTTTGTTTGCTTGTTTGTTTGTTTGTCTTTTTGCACAAAGTCCGCGAGCATTGCCACTTTTAATTTCACTGCACATCTCATATGTGTATGTGACGAATAAACTTGACTTGACTTGACTTGCCAAAAAACAGCCTCCATCTCTTGATTTATTTTTGTCCCCTTTTCCCTCATCAATACCAGTCTGAAGCAGGATCTCGACCTCAAACGTTACCTTTTCCTTTCCTCCTGAGATGCTGTCTGTCCCGCGAAGATACTCCAGCATTTTGCGTCTATCTTCGGTTTAAACCAGCAACTGCAGTTCTTTGCTTCACAAGATCAAGTGTGGTGTTCCATCAATTTTCCACCTCTGACAAATCTTCACCAGAAGCGCCCCCATCTCCATATGCAACTTCATGACTTTCACCCTCAGTCTTGGCCACAATCCTCTGGCAACCAATGTCCCAGAGTCTGAAAGGAATACCGATGCGGGTCATTTTCTGAAAATCTTCAAGTCTTGCAATTTGCAGCCAAGTCCCAAAGTCATTATTGGTGATTATTGTTGTGATCTTCTGGTGTATTCATTAGACTCAGCAAGAATGGCTGGGTGCATAGGTTTGCCTTTAATATGGTTCAAACTAGTGAAATGGGTTATTTAACTGAAAGGCTGTGGAAATGAGAATCATTTTAAAATGTACTGTCAAAAAAATGTAAGTAAAATCGGTTTATCGTTTGCTTCCTTTTTGATTGAAAATACCAATGATCCATATTTTAAGAGGAACATCTTCACTCGAGCATCATCTTTACACTTGGTATTATTTATATTTTAAATAATTTTAAAATAATTTTTAAATAATTAAATACTTTTACACTTGGTATACACTTATTGTATTATTTCATTGTAGAAAGGGTCTTTCCCACCATTACTTTTAAACAATGGTACTTCAGTTTAAAAAAATACTCTACCTAGTCCTTTACTATTACATGAAGTATTCACAGAAATTTGCATTAAAGAGATCTTTTCATATTGTACTAAAACCTGATTTCCATGTTTTTTCTAGTACCATCCACAGCCAATGCCTGACTTTCTGAAACCAGCTCCTCTAACTGATCAGCAAAGTATGCGTTCAATAAATACCACTCTCTCTATAAGTATATCTTCCTCAAACAAGACTACTCCAACCCTAGTGAAGGTATGTTCAAACCTTTATCATATGATTCATGTTAGAAGAGTTCCAGTTTCATTTGTGTTGGGGATGTTGAGATACCAACTGGTTGCTGAGCTGTGCATGAATTATCTCTTTGTGTCTATTTGTTGTCAGGTAATACTCCTTGGAAATATTTGATTTAGTTAAGTAAACTACATAATTTCAAGTTGTTTGATGAAGTGGGATTATGCTGCCTTTTGTATTGCTTGTTAGTTTATTATATTAGAGCAATGGTTTTCCCCTTTTGTCATGAGAATTTAAAAAATAATAATAATGGGGCAACTGTACAAGAGATAGCAGAGCTATCACAAAAAAAATGTTCTTTGATAGAACATATCCATTGCGGTTATACTAACAAAAAGTAATAACATGTATTGCCCTTTGTCTCGTGTTAATAGACTGGAAGTTAGATCAGCAGCCTTGACATTATACTGACCTTGGGATGTTAGTAATGGTATTACATCAGCCCCACAAGCATAATGCAGCAAAACTACAAAAAAAACTCTTCTGACAAAATGATCTCATTCCTACAGTGTGTTGGCAGGTGTATGGGATAAACCAGCAAGACTTCCTTTCCTGCTCAGTTTGTGAACAATTCTTGTGTATGTTTTCAACAACATGTTTTCCAAATTTCACAGCACGAATGTAGCTGTGCTCTATCTAATGATTAACACTTTGTTGTTTTCAGAAATTCAACTCCAAAGTAATACTTGAAGAATGTTTTTAAAGTATTTACTTTCTGATTGTTAGACTATGGAGACTGTACACATTGCTGTGAAAACAAATGCTCGGTTCCAAAACTTGATGAGTGCAATTATTGTTGTTCATAATAGAAATAAAAGAAGATGGTACCACAAAGTGTTCTACCATTTTATGTGTATCTCAGATTGTAGCATTTAGAAGAATGTTAACCCTTATGTTCTAATGTTAAGTATGAATTGAATTGCAAGTGCAGTTTATTCCATTGTGATTTATTTATATAGTTAAGATCAGGATTTATGATGCCTACACACTAATCTGGAATTGAAATCAATTTTACACTAGCAAAGCCAACCCAAAAGTGCAAATGATAAGAATCGCAGCAAGAAAAACAAGGATGCAAAACCCAGGGTGAAGCAGCTCAAGTACCACCAATATGTCCCACCAGACAAGAAACATGAGAACATTGAACTTCCCATGGATACAAACTATTCCCGTCTCCTGCAACAGCAGCAACTTTTCCTCCAGCTGCAGATCCTCAGTCAACAACAGCAACATTACAACTATCCAGCCATTCTCCCTGCACCACCAAAGTATGTAGCACACTCCAGGTGATTCCCTTTCATATCTCCTTTGAAAGTGTTTTGCAGATTTGGCCTCTACGTATTTCACACACTTATGTCTGTGTATCTTAAGAGGTTTTTCTTGCAGTTTCCCATTATTGAAAGAAAAAAACACCTGTTTCTCATCCAAGAGTCAAATCATAGATTCTGGATTTGATTTTAGGATGAAAGTACTTTTATTGTGTGTTTCTGAAGGTTATTAGAGTGTACACAGTTCATAAGTTTACAACTTCTGGAGGTTCTGCAGGATTGATTTTCCAACAGATACAAGTGTTGCCTGCCATTTATATACCTCTATAGATTTTGTTTTTGCTAAGATGTCCCATATCTTTTAAATGGTGTTATTGTACCTGCTTCAACTACCTTCTCTGGCAGCTCATTCCACATACCTAGCGCCCCTAAAGTAGATTAAATATATATGATATTTTGCTAATCTTTACAAAAAAATAAATTAAATGAAGATGTTTGATTTGAAAATGCTTCAATCAAACACAGAAGGCACCTAAGTAAAAGATTATTGCATGATCTGTATTGATTTGGTGT
This sequence comes from Amblyraja radiata, assembly GCF_010909765.2. NCBI lineage: Eukaryota > Metazoa > Chordata > Chondrichthyes > Rajiformes > Rajidae > Amblyraja > Amblyraja radiata. The sequence continues at coordinate 8,564,873 of NC_045977.1, forward strand.
TGTTAAGAGTTCTGTGTGAACAAGATTATTGTTTTACATTGGTTATTGTACTTGTATCCTTACCTAGGCCATCGAATGATAACCAGATAACCAGCCATATGTCCACAACCAATACGCTGACTAACTGCACACAGGCAGTTGCAGCAGGCACGTCGTCAAGGCACAACACACCATGCAGAAAGCTGGGAATCCTTCCTTCTAATCTGGATGAAATGAAGGTAGAAACATTAGAAATAATCCAAAATGTATGTTCTCTACTTAAAATAAGTTCTGATGAGGTGTCTAATTATATTTAATTTGTTCTTGTTATTGTCTGTACTGTTTGGATAGAGAACTACACTTACACAAAGATGCAATGTAAATAACGTTGCATAAAACCTGTCTCCAAATGGGCTTGTCAGCTGTACTTTTAACTTGGACATCTGTTTCCTATTTCATTTTATACAAAGTATTCTATTTTGGAGCAGGCATGTTTCATTTGAAGCAATTGCTTTCATTCTGAGGTAATTAATATGTATCTTTTGGAGAGCAGATTGTGCTTCTGCCTTTGGGCATGGAGTATAGTTTCTATGATGCTATACTGCCACCTTCTGTGTGCTTCCAGTCAACAGGTTTCTACTTCATTTACTTCATGATTTAATTGTTAAAAAAAGCTCACTGTTTCTTATTCAGTTTTTATTAATTTTAAAGAATTGGACAGGGTAGATGCAGGAAAAATCTTCCCGATGTTGGGGGAGTCCAGAACCAAGGGTCACAGTTTAAGAATAAGGGGTAGGCCATTTAGGACTGAGACGAGGAAAAACTTTTTCACCCAGAGAGTTGTGAATCTGTGTAATTCTCTGTCACAGAGGGCAGTGGAGGCCAATTCACTGGATGTTTTCAAGGAAGAGTTAGATTTAGCTCTTGGGGCTAAGGGAATCAAGAGATATGGGAAAAAGCTGGAACGGGGTACTAATTTTGGATGATCAGCAATGATCCTATTGAATGGCGGTGCTGCCTCGAAGGGCCGAATGGCCTACTCCTGCACCTATTTTCCATGTTACTAAAACTTGCTGCCATTATATGTTTAGTCTATGCAAAATAGACAATAGACAATAGGTGCAGGAGTAGGCCATTCGGCCCATCGAGCCAGCACCGCCATTCAATGTGATCATGGCTGATCATCCCCAATCAGTACCCCGTTCCTGCCTTCTCCCTATATTCCCTGACTCCGCTATCTTTAAGAGCCCTATCTAGCTCTCTCTTGAAAGTATCCAGAGAACCGGCCTCCACCACCCTCTGAGGCAGAGAATTCCACAGACTCACAACTCTGTGAGAAAAAGTGCTTCCTCGTCTCCGTTCCTAATGGCTTACCCATTATCCCTAAACTGTGGCCCCTGGTTCAGGACTCTCCCAATATCGGGAACATGTTTCCTGCCTCTAGCGTGTCCAAACCATTAATAATCTTATATGTTTCAATAAGATCCCCTTTCATCCTTCGAAACTCCAGAGTATACAAGCCCAGCCGCTCCATTCTCTCAGCATATGACAGTCCCGCCTTCCAGGGAATTAACCTTGTAAACCTACACTGCACTCCCTTAATAATGTTCTTCCTCAAATTAGGGGACCAAAACTGCACGCAATACTCCAGGTGTGGTCGCACTAGGGCCCTGTACAACTGCAGAAGGATCTCTTTGCTCCTATACTCAACTCCTCTTGTTATAAAGGCCAACATGCCATTCGCTTTCTTCAATGCCTGCTGTACCTGCATGCTTACTTTCATTGACTGATGAACAAGGACCCCCAGATCCCATTGCACTTCCCCTTTTCCCAACTTGACACCATTTAGATAGTAATCTGCTTTCCTGTTTTTGCTACCAAAGTGGATAACATTTATTCAGATTCAGATTCAGATTCAAACTTTATTGTCATTGTGCAGTGTACAGTACAGAGACAACGAAAATCAGTTAGCATCTCCCCAGAAGAGCAACAAAGAATATGAGCAATAAATAAATATATTTACGTGCATTCAGTCTTCGTAGTGCAATTATTTTTTCCCGGTGGAAGGAGTGTCCGGGGGGGGGGGGGGGGGTGATTGGCAATCACCAAGGTACAGTGTTGAGTAATGTAACAGCCGCAGGGAAGAAGCTGTTCCTGGACCTGCTGGTCCGGCAACGGAGAGACCTGTAGCGCCTCCCGGATGGTAGGAGGGTAAACAGTCTGTGGTTGGGGTGAGAGCAGTCCTTGACGATGCTGAGCGCCCTTCGCAGACAACGCTTGCTTTGGACAGACTCAATGGAGGGGAGTGATGAACCGGTGATGCGTTGGGCAATTTTCACCACCGTCTGCAGTGCTTTCCGGTCGGAGACAGAGCTGTTGCCATACCATACTGTGATACAGTTGGTAAGGATGCTCTCGATGGTGCAGAGGTAGAAGTTCACCAGAATCTGAGGAGACATTAAACTGCATCTGCCATGCATCTGCCCACTCACCCAACCTGTCCAAGTCACCCTGCATTCTCATAACATCCTCCTCACAGTTCACACTGCCACCCATCTTTGTGTCATCTGCAAATTTGCTAATGTTACTTTGAATCCCTTCATCTAAATCATTGATGTATATTGTAAATAGCTGCAGTCCCAGCACCGAGCCTTGCGGTACCCCACTAGTCACTGCCTGCCATTCTGAAAGGGACCCGTTAATCCCTAATCTTTGTTTCCTGTCTGCCAACCACTTCTCTATACATGTCAGCACTCTACCCCCAATACCATGTGCCCTAATTTGCCCACTTGGACAAAGGCAGGAATACTTTAAGGTTAAAGTAAATACATTTTTGATAATAATGTTGTAGTTATAGTTCACATGGTATCTACATCAAAATATGGAAAATTGCCACGGTGTATAAGTTCACAAAAGCAGGACAAATCCAATCAGGCTAATTACCACCCAATGTCTAATTTCAATAACCACCAAAGGTATGGATGTTATGAAGTGGCCCTCTATTCACCAAAGGTTGTCCCACCAATGTCCAGTTTGGGTCTCAACCTGGCTCATCACATCCTCGGTCTAAAATTGACAAATGAGCTAAATTTCAGGGTGAGGTGAAAATGAATGCCCTTGACATCGAAAAAGCATTTATCAATATCAAGGAGTACTGGTGAAACTAAAGTCAACAGGGATCAAAGACGTTGGAGTCTTACCTCACACAAAGGAAGGTAGTTGTGGTTATTGAGCTCACCCATCCCAAACCACTGCGGGAGTTCTTCATGGCAATCTCTAAGATCCAGCTATCATCAGCAGCTTCTTTAGTGACCTTAGTTCAGAAGTGGAACGTTTGGTGGTAATTGCACAATTTCAATTCTATTTGCAATTCCTCAAGAGATGATGAAGTACTCCATGCCTGCAATTCCTGGCATGATGCCATGATGAACTACTCTAATTCCTGTACCAACATTCAAGCACGGTTGACAAGGGACAGGTAACATTCACATCATTCCAGCACTGTCACTGGGCCCTCCCCCCATCAACATCCTGGGAGCATCATTGATTAGAAATCAATGGGACCACCCACAATGGTCACAACGGCAAACTGGGCACCTAATTCTGATACCTGAAAGCTTCTCCAGCATCTACAAGATGCAAGTAAGGAGTGTGATGAAATACTCACCATTTTCTCCGGTGAATGCAGTGCCAACAACTCATAATATGTAGGAAGGAACTGCAGATTCTGGTTTACACCGAAGATAGACACAAAAAGCTGGAGTAACTCAGCGGGACAGGTAGCATCTCTGGAGAGAAGGAATGGGTCACATTTCGGTCGAGACCCTTCATCAGACTGAGAATCAGGGGAAAGGGAAACGAGAGATATATATAGAACAAAGAAGTGAAAGATATGCAAAAAAGTGACGATGATCATGGAAAGGGTCCATTGTTAGCTGTGAGCTAGATGAAAACAAGTTATAGACAAGTTACAGCAGGATGCAAGTGAGACAAGTACAATGACTGGGTGGGGGTGTGATGGAGAGAGAGGGGGTATGAATACTAGACTCGCTACTCAACTCCACCGAAGGAGTACATTCACCAGAAGGATTGCTGCAATCCAAGAAGACTACTCATCACTACCTTAACGACAACTATAGATGGAAATAAATGTTAGCCTTGCTAGAAATATCTAGATCCTGAGGGGGTGGGGGGGGGGGGGGGGGGGGGGGGGGAGGGGTGGAGATAAAGAATATTAAAAGAAATAGGGCCTCTCTTAATTCACCTCAAAAAATAATATTGTGTTATCCAATATTCTTTTGCCTCCACTATTGTCAGGCAGAAAATTCCCAACCAGTACTTTCCCTTTCCATGGATACCGTACAGAGTTGTGGACAGATTATCCTATGTGTACACTGAAACACCTGGAAATAGCAGATGTTTGTCCTTATTTCTCTCCTCCCCTTTCTGAGACCCTTGAGCCATATTTCTACTGTTTCCTGCACTTTGACCATCAATTTGTATTTTTCTCTATCATTTCCCAAGTCATGTCTCCTCTGAGCTCATCTTTTCCTCTCTCTGAAACAGACTAAAATGCTGATTCCAGGCTCCATTGTTAATTGCTGCAGTTGTGAGCCCTTTCTTCTCCGGTATTGATCCTCTCAAACACTAGCATTAAACATCCTCATGAAACAGGCCGTGATCACACAATCTTGAAAACTACCTGCCCATCTCCACACTCCCTTTCCTCTCTAAAATTATTGAATACGTTGTATCCTTCAAACACCCCACCATGCCTGTTTTTCCTGAAATTCATTACTCAAATCTCTTATTCTAGGCTTCCACCATGTCTTTTATCAAAGCTTCATCCTATAGACGGAAATGAAAGTAAACTCTTGGATGTATTCTCGTTGAATTCCAATTCCAATTCTTAACGATTTTTTTGTTGTTTTGTGGTATGTTGGAATCGCTGATGAAGTCATCACTTTTTGAGATTTGGTATTGAGCCAATTCAGAGGCTAGCCACTCACATTATAGTGGATCTAGAGTCGTGTAGTATTAACTGGGTTAAGGCAAGAGATTTCTTCCCAACAGAACTCTGACCATTACTCCCACTAGCTTCATTAATTTTACATTCTGTACTTACAATTTAAATTATCATGTGACCACAGTGGGATTTGAACTGGTGTCTCTGGATTTATAATGCATATTCAATCATTATGCTATTGTTTTAGTATCAATTTATGGCTGGGGGTTCACTGTTGCAATGATTGGAATGTCTACCCCATCAAATTGTGATATTTCATTTTAAATTGAAAATATTGATCCTGTTAATTGTTGACTCTTCTGACCTATGTTGCACAGATGCCAGAGCTCAAATTGGAACTGAAACTGCGTGGACTTCCAGTATCTGGTACAAAAGTCGACCTGATAGAGAGACTGAAGTCATACCAGGATCTAAGTAACACTCCTGTCGCTGCAGCACTAGTAACTGTCTCTATTTCCCCTATTCCAAGAAATCAAACTACTTCAACATTTCCCAGTGCTGCTCTCAGTAGTGCCACAATGACCACAGAGGCAGCCATGACAACAATGTCAAACAATATACAGTTTCATGAGAATTCGGTCTCCCCAACTCCCACCTCTCCAGCTCCCTCTGAACAATCTAATTTGAGTACCGATGACAGCAATCTCACAGATATGTTTACTGAACTGGTGACCATGGTGTCTCCCTCACAGCTTGCAATCCACACTTCACCTGTGAACATGGCAGTTAATGAAGACAACATAGGGGCGAGCATAGCCGGAAATAGTTCTGCTACGCAAGGAGTTGATTTAACCAGTGTGGATACCGAGAAGGACCGAAAACTGCAGGAGAAGGAGATGCAGATTGTAAACCTTATGAGAAAGCTGGAGCACGAACAAAAATTGGTGGAGGAATTGAAGATTCAGTTGGAAATTGAGAAAAGATGCCAGCATCAACAGCCTGTGACTGTGAATCAGAAGCATTTGAACTCTTCAATCAAGGAAGAAAACACTCTCTCTAATTATACTACTTCAAGACAGCCAATGGCTGTTTCTAGTCCATCCTTGAGCCCCCCTACCAATATCAACATGGGGGGACACAGTCAGAATGCTACGAAAGGAAATACCATGCTTGTGAAACAAGAAGGGCCGTCGGTGACGACTGAGCAAAAGAACGTGTTCTCCCCGTTTTACGTCAATTCAGCAAGACAAACGCAGACTGCTGTTATTGCTCAGGCTCAGCCCCATGCTTTACTGACCACTCAGACAGGAACTCAGCTGTTGCTTCCATTGGCGATCCAAGCACAGAACTCAAACCTCTGCAGCAACTCTCAGCACTTAAAAACAGGAAACGTTAAATCACAGGTAGTGTTACTGGAATTTGTTTTATGTCTGTTTGTTGTGTGTTGAACTAATGCTCAACTTATAGGAAAATAACTCATTTAAACCAAGAAAGATTAACTTGGATAAAACCGAATCAGTTATTTTCAGTAGAAAATATTATAAAGTCACGTCCTGGTTTATCCCCCAACAGTTATAAAGAAAGCATAAGTTTCAACCAACTCACATCAAATGTGTTTCAGAAGATCAAATTCACAATTTCTTACGTTGGAATTTCTAGAAATTGGATATTATGCATTTTTGTTACACTAAATAGGTGTGGCATATAATGCCAGTGCCAAATCTGGTCAAAAAAGTATTGAAATTAGGACATCTTTAAGAAGTCATTATCATGGTTTATACCTCTTTTAGAATGCCAAAACCCAGCCATATATTTCAAATCTAGTACTCTTTCAAGGCAGGCAACCATGGAACAAAACTTTTTTGAAGATCTCACCACAGTATGTTATGTAAGGTGGGCATTGGTAAATGGACCTTTTGGGGAAAGATTCTCCTGATTAAATTGTGCTAGTGGCTCTAAGGTCCCTCAATCAGTGTCAGCACTTCGGTCCACATATCAAGGAGTCCGAGAACTACTTATACCAGTTCACAGACCCCATGGTCTTTACAGAGGCCACTTTCTTTATACCTGTACTATCAGAAATTAAACTATCTTTGTCAGAAATAGCTGCTTTTCATTTTACATATAAAGCGATGTCTGGGGGTTACTTTAAATTATGTGTAGTTCATTGTTTTGAATGTGTTATTTTCCTCAGTTTATCATGAATTATTTATGCAGGCAGTAAGTTGCTTTTAATCCATTTTGTTGTCATTATGTAAATAAAACCAGTTTCTTATTTGATGTCATAGTGAAATGTGCATACAACACAGAAATTAGATCTGTAGGAAGGTGAATAATGACAGAATGTTCTAATGTGGTCGTTCAAAGACATGACTTACTTGAATTTATTCATATAGGGCAGTCTTGTTCAAAATTTTGAATGATTTGGGTGAGATATAGCTGCAAATTGAATGATTTGGTTTTCACTGACAATCTGTAAATGTTTATTTTGCAGGCTCCTTCACAAGCACGAGTATCTGTCCCTGTCTCTGCACCTGCACAAGCTTCAGGCTCTCCAAAGCAACCACAAACACAGGATTCTGTGACCCAACGTACTTTGACCCAGAATGCACAGATGAGAAAGGTTTGTAATGTAAATACACTTGGGCAACAATGGAGTACAGTAAGTGGCTTTGTTCTGAGTCAGAAAGCTGCAGGTAGATGCATGATCTTTACCTTCCCAGCTGAAGTGCTGCTGTTGTACGCTGCTTATTGTAGGTCCAACATTGAAATAGCCGATCCATATCCAGTCCCATTACTATATCGATTGATGCAATTAAATTGCTACCTTCTGCCATTCTACCAATTGATCTATGCTTCTTTAAAGTAAATAGGCTCAAATATTAAAACCTATTGGGGGAACTAAGATATTTTAAATCTGGGTGACAGTCACATTCTCTATTGCCTACCATGTGACAGATTCAAATCTGAGCAGAAAATTCTTAACAAGGTTATATGCAGAACAAAGGTACCCAAAAATGCTGGAGAAACTCAGCGGGTGCAGCAGCATCTATGGAGCGAAGGAAAAAGGCAACGTTTCGTCCCGAAAAGTTGCCTTTTTCCTTCGCTCCATAGATGCTGCTGCACCCGCTGAGTTTCTCCAGCATTTTTGGGTACCTTCGATTTTCCAGCATCTGCAGTCCCTTCTTAAACACTATATGCAGAACAATATGGTCATGTTTGTTTTATATTTGCTAGAATTCCAACCTGTCATTTGTGAGGCTATCTTACAGTCAGAAACGTTGGCACTTGACAACTCTTAACCAATCCTGCCAAACCAATGTCCCATGCTACGGTGGTGACATTGGTGCATGGACCACATTACAGGAGCACCCTCTGCACATACTGATGATGCTGTCTTTAAAGGCAGGGTCCCCAAAAACGTTTTCTAAGCCATGCCTTACATTTTGACTTGATCTGACCAGACACATTAAATAATGCCTATCCACATTTCTACCTGGACAGATATTCAGGCAAAATATGGAATGGCATAGGACCACCGTTACCTGATTTTCCTTCCTTCACTAATTACTTTTATGCACAAGTCAAATAAAATTAAATTTTAGCTTCCACTGTAGCCATTAGGAGAGATATCAGATCTTTGACCCCAGCATGTTCTCAAAGATCTTTTAAAAAAAAAAATTTTATTAAATTTATTTAAACAGGGAGAGTGCATATTGATAAACATTTACATGTAAATATGCAAGATTATAGCCAGTAGCTAATTTCCATCTTTAGTCCCTTCGGCAAGTTGATGTTAAATAAACAAGTTAAACACATCACAACATAATCAATCAATAAAATAAGAAAAATACCAATAAAGAGTACAATAAGTAAGGAAGTTTATTGGCCAAGTATTCACATACAAGGAATTTGCCTTGGTGCTCCACCCACAAGTAACAACATGACATACAGTGACAGTTACGAATTACTCAGAAAACACTAAACATTAATAATAATAAAACATTAATGATAAAACACCATTGATCAAGCATGTGAACCAACAAAATACCAGATCAAAGGGAGGCTACAGATTTTTGGCTGTTGAGTAGAGCAACTACTCGTGGATAAAACCTGTTTTTATGTCTGGCTGTGGCAGCTGTGACAATCCGGAGTTGCCTTCCAGAGGGAAGTGATTCAAAGAGTTTGTGGCCAGGGTGAGAGGGCTCAGAGATGATCTTGCCCGCTCGCTTCCTGGCCCTTGCAGTGTACAGTTCATCAATGGAGGGAAGGTTGCAGCCAATAACCTTCTCTGCTGATCAGACGATTCGCTGCAGCCTCCAGGTGTCGTGCTTGGTGGTTGAACCAAACCAGACCACGATGGAGAAGGTGAGAACAGAAGGTGAATTCTACGATGGCCGTATAGAATTGGACCATCATTGCCTGTGGCAGATTGTGCTTCCTCAGCTGCCGTAGGAAGTACATCCTCTGTTGTGCCTTTTTAACTGTGGAGTCGATGCTAGCCCCCCATTTAAGGTCCTTGGAGATGATGGTTCCCAGGAACTTAAAAGACTCCACAGATGTGACTGGTGTTGTTGATGGTGAGTGGGGTGAGGGGAGGGGGAGCTCTCCTAAAGTCTACAATCAATTCCACGATCTTAAGAGCATTGAGCTCTAGGTTGTTGCGACGGCACCAGGACGCCAGCTGTGACACTTCCTGTCTGTAGCGTCAATAAACAAACAGACAAACAATGCTGCTTATGACAGACCAGATAGCGGTGAATAATTTTAAGGTAGATTATGAGTGCAGTATTGATTTTCCAGTAACCATGTTTTTAGATGTTTGGTAAATGAGATAAGGGTTGGGTGATCCCGTATGATGTTTGGTATCGTGTTCCCGGTCTACGACGCTCAATATGAAAACACTGACTTCCCAAAAACACTTTTCCTAAATGGGACTAGACTATCACCATTGATTAACTTTACTATAATTTCTGCCTTAGCTTGAAGATGTGTGCACACAGGAGAGCAACCTGCTTTACACTTGGTATATTCTTTTCACATATTCTATACATTTCATTTGGCTTTTGTTGTCAAATAAACACTGTTACAGAAGTGCATAGGAAACAAGATCATATTCTAACTTAGGGTGATTTTATACTAATCAAATCCAAAGTTTGTTAAACGATTGCACTGCTTCACTGTACCTTATACTTGGGTTGTGAAGCTGACCTCGTACCCCACCTACAGCTGCCTTTGTCTTGTGCCAGTCTCAAGCTCTCTGGCACATGGATCACCTAGAGTCATACAGTGTGGAATCAGCCCAATTTGCCCACGCCGACCAATATGCCCCATCTACACTAGTCCCACCTGCCTGTGTTTGGCCCATGTCCCTCTGATCCTATCCTATCCATGTATGTGTCCAAATGTGTTTTAAACATTATGATAGTACCCACGTCAGCTACCTCCTCCTCCGGCAGCTCGTTCTATATACCCACCACTGTTTGTGTAAAAAAAAGTTATCCAAGGTACCTATTACCTATTCCAGCACATTGATGATAATAAAACCAGGTTTGAGTCTACCTTTGGGAACATGTTACAAAGATTTAATAGGTACCAGTCTCACGTTCTCTGGGATCACAGCTTCTGGAAAGATTGTTTTGACCATAGACAAATGATAGACCAAAAATCTGAACTGCCACCCGCTTATATCATCGTATCTTCCAGTCTTGTTATTTTCAATGCTCTGTTCATCCACCTTCCATATGTGGAATGGCTTGAAGACTATCAGGTGTTTTGGGGAACCTCCTGTACAGTCTGGGCCCTATTACTAGTTTCTTAATTAGTTGTTGAATCTTTGTGCAAGCATATTGTTTTTTCTTGTACTTTGTACAGCTGACGCATGCATTTTAGTCCTATGATTAAAAGAAAACATTTTTAACTGGGCAAAATGTACAAAGATTACTGTAATACTTCTCCATTTTAATCATAAAATCTGCTTCATTAATCACACTGCAGATTCCTGAAACCAAACATAGAAAGTCAAGAATGTTTAATTATCATATGTTGAAATTGAGGTCAGCTTCTGAGCCAAAAACTGAGATTCATTAAAGCCATGCAATAACTAGAAGTGCGTTATTTAACAAGTTTTGATTCGATCAGTGTAAAATCACTCCAAAGTTAGAATATGATCTTACTCCATATGGATTTATGTATGTATCAATGAGTACTTGACTATAAAAGTCAAATGAATAGAATGTGTGAGTTGAGTATGCCAAGCGTTAAACTAATGGCCTGATATGTTCCTGCATTTTCTAGCCAAGACGGAAATTCTGGCCTTTGATCTTTGAGAACGTGCTGGGGTCATAGACCCAATGTCTCTCTTAATGCTACAGTGGAAGCCAAAAGTGTTCTAGTTTCATGATTTACTACGTTTCCAATTGTTGACAATGCGGCATGATATGGCTTAAATACTCCAGATCATATTTATGGAAGGAGTATGGTGTGTGTTGTTTGCAATGGGAGTAACATGTTTTTTTTCTGAGACCACTTTACTGTGTTTTGTAAATTGCAGGTTTTTATATCCACACCACCATCAAGTGTATTTCCAAACCACATTCAAACCACAGCATCAGTGCAGCAGTGTTTCATAAACACTTCAGCAGGTAATGTTCTTCAGCCAAGGACAAGCAGTATTAATACACCTAGCAATGGACTCAGCTCTACACAAAAGGTAATTACAGAACCAATTTCAAATTATTAGAGGATATAATGGCAGATTCCCATATCTTATTTCTTTTCTGCTTTAAAGTTAAATATTTGCTGCTTTCTCACTTTGGAGCAACAAATTAGTCTCCACCTATGGACAGGATAGCATCCCCTGTGTTAATCATTTAAAACATATGAGTTGCCTGAAGATCAAAAAAACTGCAGATGCTGGTATTCTGAAATAAAAACACAAAATCTAGCATCATAGATTTTCTTTGGTAAACCTTATTGCCTTTGGGAAACTTTAAACTTCCATTTTCTTTTTCGCATTGGGGCAGCAGTTATAACGATAGTTTGCTTTGAAAATTATAATCCAATTGTGTTTGCATTTATCGCAGCAGGTTTACTTTACTTTAGCTGCATAAAAAAATGCTTCAAACTTTCTAATATCCTTTTTTATCTGGTTTTCATTATATTTTGAAATCTTCAAAGGAATTTAAGTTATTGGATGTTTAATTGCTTAAGATTCACTAAATAGAAACGTATTCCACAAATTATACTTCAGTGAAACTTGCATAATCCAGCACCCTCAGGACTGGCAGATTTTTCAGACTTCTGGTTAACAGTTTTAATTCACTTCTTTTGGATGTTACACGGCAGTAGGATATATTTCCCAGTGATCCAGGGCAGGAATGCATTTAAAGAGACCAAATGAGTTTAAGTGTGGAAATGGGACCATGGTGAATTTAATAGGAATGTAGAAGACATCACCCAGAGAGTTTAAAGGAAGCTTGGGAATCAGGGTTGAAGGAAAGCGTGGGAACCAAGTAGGCCAGATGCGGAACCATCAGGATTTCCGAACAATAGTTAGCGGTTTATTGGAGGAGTTCTTTGAATACTTGACATGTGGACTGTATTCTCACAATGCATTTATTCATCTCCAGCATTAAGGCTTAGTTACATTCAGCCCACCTGTGTGGGGCAGACGACATCATTCACATGCCCGACACCAACCTTCCAAAGCAGACACTCTGTTTCAGGTTCAGCAGTGTCATGAGGTTACCAAATGGGAAGAGGGAATGTGTAATATATCCCGACCAAATTCTGTGCCTCGTGATCGCTTAAAATGGAAAAGGAGCGTTCAAGGGGATATTAATTACTTTGTCCTTTCATTAGAGCTCCACAGATGCTCATCACTGGGCTCTATGGTTGCATGTACACCAGTGAAATTGCCTAAGCAGATAATACAGACATTACATTTACTATATTGTAAAATGTAGTAAATCCCTTATGGCCGTAAATACTTTGTGCTAATTTCAGTTTAACATGAACTGAAATCATTGCATTTTCACACGATTCACTTATTGATAAATAGGAGAACAGTTCTGTTAAGGTATAATTTATTCCTTAACAATTTGTAATAATCTATATTCTGTTATCCATCTCTCCACAGTCTGCATCATCTGCCTCCCCATCTCGGTCCCAGCAACCATTTTCAATCCATTCCCCGGTCTTTAGTAACGCTGTTTCGAAGACGAAAGATCCTCCTCGATATGAGGAAGCTATCAAGCAGACTCGCAATCTAAAACAGCAGGAGGTAAGAAGGATCCATGATATTTAATGTGCTGTAACTGGCTCACAATCTAACATTATGTATTAGGGTAGATAGTCTTGTTAAAAAGGTGCATTGAAGGATAGAAATGAGATACAGCGAGTCTTTTGAGGAAAGCAGCAGGTTTACAACTAGTTTATTTCAAAGGTGCTGTATAAAAGTAGATTAATTTGGAGCGAAAACAAAATTAGATTTTGAAACCAAGGCTGGTGTGATCTGGGCAGAGGAAGCTGCCCACACTCCACTATGCCTTAACATGAGGAGCACCCAATTTTAATGTGATGGCCACAATTGTGATTGGAGAGTGAGCACAGTGGTGCAGCTAGTAGGGTCACTACATCACAGCGCCAGAAAGCCAGATTTGATCCTGACCTTAGATGCTGTATTTGTGGAGTTTGCAAGTTCTCCCTGTGGTGCTGTTTTCCTCCCACGTTACAAAGACGTGCTGGTTTCTAGGTTAATTGGCCTGTGTAAATTACCCCTAGTATGTAGGGAGTAGATGAGAAAGAGGGATAACATAGAACTAGTGTGAATGGGCCATTGATGGTCAGCGTGGGCCGAAAGGCCTGTTTCCATTGCTGTTCCTCTGAACTAAACTGAACTGAAAAGCAGGTGACATTCCCTGGACAGCTCTAGCGGTTTGCAGACGGTTTGCACACTAATTGGAATGGTAGGCAGTTTGAGAAATTTATAATTATTTAAGAAACAATTGAATATTGTCGAGCAAGCTATAAGAGTTTTCCAGATGTATAAACTAAGGTTTTCTTTATCTGCATTTATTGAGATTGTAAAGTTGGTTTCCAAGTTAATATCGCTGCCCTCTAATCACGCTGCATCTCATCTACTTTGCACCAACACGGGCAATGAACTAAGAATACAGTCAGATAAACTAATGATCTAGTTTTGTATTTTAAGGTGTTCACCGCACACAGCCAGCAGATGGATGACCTTTTTGATATCCTAATTGAAAGTGGAGGTAATGTGAATTAAATATATTAACATCAGAATCTGTCTAATGCACTAGTAACATCTGAAAGTATGATCTTCCTCTTTCGTTAAATAGATATTACGTGTATAATGAACATTCAGTCAACTTCCACCTAACCTGAACTGGGAATTGAGTGAATAGATGACTCTATCATGCATGTCTCATAATTAGGTGTAAGAGTGGTTACAACTAAAAGATTTAAAGAATGCAAGATTATACAAACCATGGAAGCAATAGCATGACGGTTTAGACAGGTTAAGGCATCTATAAACACATGATGCTTGCAAAGTGCATTTTATGATATTGGAAGTAGACTACATGTTGAGGAGGTGACAAAGAAGATTGATGAAGGTAGGGCGGTGAATGTTGTGTACATGGATTTTAGTTGGGGTTTTGATAAGGGCCCTCATGGTAGGCTGATCGAGAAGATTAAGATGTGTGGTATTCATGATGATGGTCGTATGAATTCAGAGCTGGCTTATTCATAGATGATACAGGGTTGTGGTGGAAGGTAGATGTTCTGGCTGGCGTTTCTGTGACCAGTGGAGATCTGCAGGGATCTGTGCTAGGACCTCTGCTGTTTGTGATATATATACATGACCTAGACTTAAATGTATGTGTAGCAGACCACACTAAATTGAAAGAGTTGCAGACAGTGAGGAATGCTGTCAAAAGATACAGCAGGATGTAGATCAGCTGCAGAAATCGGCCGAGAAATGGCAGATAGAGTTTAACCAGAGGGATTCAGCTCTGGATGAGGTTGGATAGACATGGATTGGTTTCTCAGGAATGTCGGAGGTTGAGGGGAGACTTGATAAAAGTAGGCATAATTATGAATGGCATTATGGTGGACAATTGGAGCCTTTTTCTCAGGATGGAAATGTCAAAAACGTTGGACATGACTATAAGGTGAGAGGGGGAATGTTTAGTGGAGATGTGCGGGGCACGATTTTTTATAGAGAGAATGGTGGGGGGCTGAAAACCATTGTCGGGGGTGGTGGTGGAGGGAGATATGATAGTGGAGTTTAAGAGGCTTTAAGATAGGCACATGGTTGCGCAGGGAATAGGGGTATATGGATCATGTACAGGCAGATGAGATCAGTTTAGGTTGACATCAGGTGCAGCACGAAAACTGTGTCTTAGGGGCCCGTTCCTGTGCTGTTCAGTTCTATGTTTAGTTTAGTTATTCAGTGCGGAAACAGGCCCTTTGGCCCCAGTCCACGCACATTCCCACTATCCTACACACACTAGGGACAATTTACACTTATACCTATTAACCTACAAACCTGTACGTCTTTGGAGTGTGGGAGGAAACCCACTCTTCTCCGGCACTTGCATCATAACGTTCTCCACATGTGAACAGCCACTTTCATTATGATTGATATCATTGTAATCTCATTCAAGAACATGTCCTCATTTCAATTCATGGCATTCTTATGATTTTTCTCTACTTATTTTAAGAAATTATAGTATAACTCTTGGAACAATCGCTTATAGATTGGGGTAGAAAACATGAAAGAATATTGTTTTGTGTTTTTCAATGATCTATGTTTTTTTTTGCCTTATGTTTTGCAAATAAATGCATTATTGCACTATAGTCATTCAAATAGCTTATGTGTAAATCTTCAATTTGATTATTATTTAATTACCTATTACAGTAAAATCAATAGAAATGCTTTTTTTTCTTATCCTTACTATCTTTTGTTGTGTAACAGAGATTTCACCAATTGTCAAGGAAGAATTGTTCCCTGCTACCAAGATGAGAGCTGTTGTTGCCAATATCTCCTCCTTGCCCGTAAACTCAGCATTGTCACGTCCACCACCACAAATTCAGATGCTTCCTCGTCCATTGTCGATGGAATCAACCAATAATCTCTCAATCAGTTCAGAAAATCAACTGGAGGCCTTTCTGGACGGTACAATGTCATCCAGTGACAATGTTCCTCAAATGTCTATCAACCAGGAGAGCTCAGACACTCTTTCTTTAATGGAGGATCTTCAGAATGACCTACTGAATACATCCAGCATTCTGGATCAGCACCATTCTGTGCTAGACCCCTGTGATATGCATTTCTCTGATGAGAGTTCTTGCCTCAACTTGGAACTCCCGGACAGTAATTTGGACAATATGGACTGGCTGGATCTGACGATGCCAGGTTCAAGTACAGGACTGACTCCTGTTAATAATGCTGCTCCTAGTGTGTTTTCCACTGATTTTATGGATGGTCACGATCTTCAGCTTCATTGGGAGTGATGTAACCAGGCTTGCAGTGGTACTCAAGCAAAAAGAGTACGTTTTCTTAGTGTTGTGAGTCAATCATCTAGCAATGGTTAGCACCTAAAGCTAGTAACAAAGAAAGCCAAGATGAGATTATCCAGCCTGGTCCACTTGACTGTTACCAGAGAGAAGAATGGGTAGTGAAAGAAACAATACTTCATGGCAAGCTGACAATCTGGCCATATTAAGACTTCTTATTTTTATGTCACATTTAATCTGGTGTCAGTGGTGAATAGTTACTGTTCTATTGAAATTGGAAAGAATTTCTTCTTCATGCAAGTGAGCTTTTCTGTGGCTGGCTTGAGCCAAATTGCATGATATTGTGGAGTTCATTACACTGGCTGGTTCAGTGAATTCTTATCAGTCTGATGAAGCACATTATTTTAAAGCCAGAAATGTTTTTTGAACCAATTATTAATCTTTTCCAAATTTGTACATTTTGTGTCAATGCTCTTTCTGTAATATTTTCATCATTGTATTACATCAAGCATATATGATTGTCTAGGGCTAGGGTAAAACAACCATTATGACCAGGGAGACTAAAACGATGGCATCTTGAGAGGTTAGGCATAGGTGTTTTGGTCAATACTAATCCTGCGGGTTTCCTTTGTCAGAGGCCCTTCTGTTTTAATTCAAGCAGATTCTTCGTGACATTTAGAATCTGTTCATTTCGAACTCATCAATAAGGTTGTAGTTTGTTTTCGACAAAATTATCGATGAATTTTAATTTCCAAGCAATTTCATCAGTACACAAAAGTGCTTGACCCTCTGTAACATTTAAACAACATTAAAGATAAAATGATCAATTTGAATTATTTCGATGCCAAACACTTTCCCACTTTTTCTAAAGTTTGGGTGGAATGAAGCAAGTAGAATGATTCAGCAATAGTCAAGTGCTTGATTTGTAATGTTCCACACACGCTGACCTTGCTGTCTTATAGGAGGCAGCACTGGACAAAACAATCATGAATATATTAGTGCTAACCTAATACATGGTTTCATATTTACCAAATGTCCCCATGGTAGTTAAATATTTAACTTTTAAAGATCCATCTTCTTGAAAATAAAACTGGGAGAGCCTTGTTTTTATATAGGAATGAGGGATTAAAACACGTCATGTTATTGACGTATGTTATCGCCTTATTGACGTATGAGGCTCTGCTTGCTTCCCAGAACAACAGGATTTGCCAAACACTTGATGAAGGAAAAAAATTATAATGTTGAATGCAATGTGATATTTTGAAATGTGTGTCCTTCCAAAGGAATTGATAGTCACTAATTAGCCAAAGGGTTTATAAGTAGAGGTACAGATTTTATAAATCAGAGAAAAAACTGCAGTTTTTAAAGCTAAAGCAGGATGAGCAATTTTGAGAAGGAAATTGTATTTTCTATATTTTAGTGGATTAAATTATAGTGTAAAGGAGGTGAATTTATAATTTAAAAATAATTGCCTTTACCAAGAGAAATATATATCTTGCCCGTCAAAAACAACCTTTGAATAGTTTAGCGCATTGATTTATGTCATGCTGTTCTAATCATGCCTTTGATATTGATTTGTATCAAATGGTTAAATATTGGGGAATGTGGGATTGTTTTGACTTCTGCATTGTGGTGCAACAGACAGTTTAAAAAGTCATTTAGAGTTTGAATGTACTTGTTGTTTGAAGTACTTTGTCATCATGATTCCCACAGTTCTGCTTGTATTGGTATTATCTTCACATGGGATTATTGATTAGGCCCATTGTTTGGATTTACAACTAGATTAACTAAAAGCACAGAACCAATTGAAAGCCAAAAATGTAAATGCCATAGAATGTCTTCTCAAAGTAACACTAATTATATGATTATTTTTGCACACCATTGAAATTTGAGATCAGTAATGTGATAAATGTCGCTGTTCCAGAAAAATGAACCATTCTTAAACTACTCTGATGTGCTGCCATAGCTACAAAGGCACTTCTATATTCACCTTGCATCTTTTGTCGTGCTTTGTGCTTGGTAATGTTACCCCACACTCTGCCTATTCCAGTCACACTTGACCTCTGTCAAACCTGCTCCCATGTCATTGCCAATGTTGCATTTAACCAGTCATTTGAAAATAGAAGTTTAGGTCATTGAATCTGACAGATTCCTTGCCAATATAAAAATAGCACCAATCTGATGTTTGCAATCTTGTAATAATGATATAACCTATATTTGGGATTAGTGTTCAAGATCCAAACTGACGTTGGATCGCAGGATAATGGTTTGAAACACCAATATGCTTTGTCAATGCACTATCACACATACTTAATGGAAGTTTCATCAGTAAAAGCATAATCTAAATCAGCCAAAGAATATTAGACAGAATGGGAGGGCAAATTATGAATAGACACCATGTTTGAAGGGGCGATTGAATATACTAATGAGAAATAATCCCTTAAAATGCAAAAAAAACCCTGCAGTTTAGATTTGAAAGAAATATGAGGGGTTGTTATATTTTTGTGACAAAGTATATTTTCAAAGTAGTGATCGATTAATTCCTTAAATGCAGTTTCATTGTAAAGACAAGGCAAGATAGTTTATCATTTATGAATTCCTCACAATGATTGTAGTCCTAAATCAGGTCAATGTCCAAATATTTGAGAAATTATGCAGGACTGCGATTGGGCAATGTTATGCCCCATTTTATCCAATCATGAATTCAAAAAGCAACTGGGTGAAATTCCAATCATTAAATATCATGGATATGTTAGTTTCTCCTGTGCAGGCAGGAACTGCAGATGCTGGTTTAAACCAAAGATAGACAAAAAAGCTGGAGTAACTCAGCAGGTCAGACAACATTACTAGAGAGAAGGAATAGGTGACGTTTTGGGTCGAGACCCTTCTACAGTCAGGGGAAAGAAAAACCTTTCCCCTGACTCTGTCTGAAGAAGGGTCTTGACCCAAAATACTACCCATCCCTTCTCTCTAGAAATGCTGCCTGACCTGCTAAGTTACTCCAGGATTTTTGTGTCTATCTTCTGTTAGTTTCCCCTGTTTATTCATGCCGAAAAAAACGTCTGGAGGAATTTAGTGGTTAGGCAGCATCTATGGAAGAAATTGATTAATGTTTCAGGTTGGACCATTCTACAGACAGAGTTCCTCCAATAGTAGGTAACTAGCTTACTAACAACCCTCCACCACCCATCCTTGGGCTCCACCTAGATTCACACTATTTCTCCCCTTCCATCTATATTCCTTGCTCTGGTGCCATAATTTGTGTCTTTTCTATCCTTATCTCCCATTTTCTGTCTTTGTCCTTTGACCAGACCTCTGCCAATCAAACCCATCCCCTCACTTGTATCCACCTATCATTTGCCAGACTTTGTACTGCCCCACCATTCTTCTTGCTTAATCCTCCCCACCACAATCAGTCAGAAGAAGGATCCTGACCCCACACTGTCACGTATCCATATTCTCCAGAGATGCTGCTGGACACAGAGTTACTCCAAAACACTGTCTTATTCTGTAAATCAGTATCTGCAGTTCCTTGTGTCTCCTCCAGCAGTTTGCTTTTTGCTCAAGATTCCAGCATCTGAGGCTTTTGACATGATAAAAAAATAAGATTTATGTATGTCTAAATGTAAACATTGTGACATATAATTGTGCATTGTTGATTTCACAATTAGGTGGATAGCAAAATCAAAACATTCTAACTTATGATTCTTTAAATTAAACTACAAATAGCTTTGATAAAGTTACCAAAGAAAAAACAATGCTTTTTTTTTTCCCTTAAGGAGTTTTGAGTGCAACTCCACAATCTTTTTTTCCCATAGCCATACTATGTTAGCATCTCAATTTAATTTGAAATTGGTAAATTTCCAAAATTGAAATCTTACACATTTTAGCACTAGATATATGATATGGTCTTTGGAAATCCAGAAAAATAAAATGTATGCGTTTGTCTATATCAAACCATGATGCCTTTTTCAGTACTGTTTGCACCCATGTGAAATTTCATATCATGTTCAAATACTCTGGTTTTGCACATTTGTATATAAGTAATGCATATTTTTATATGTGTGGTACATATACTTGCGACAGCTTTGTAAATATTGGCAGTGTTGTAGTTACTGATATGTATCAGAAATTTATCATTACTGCTGTGTTTCAATAAAATGTTACTGTCCTGTGCCTTGCTCTGCGACTTATAAAATGGGACCAGGTAAAATTCAAACATGTTTTTATACATAAGCATCAAATATACTGTTTCAGCAGCCCTGATCAAGTCCCACATTTTATATTTAGGTGTGTACATAACCACCTGTTGTCAATGCACAAGTGTAACCTCAGCGCATAAATGATAGGGCCATGTGATCTGAACTATATTTTACATCTTTCCCATACACTCATTCTCTGATCTTAACAGTTTAATTGATCAGCAGTACTAATCTTTTATTTCCTGAGCATAAGAAATTGGACTAGCCCTCCGTCTGTTTCCTACACAACCGGCTGTCAAGCCGAGTGAATTCTCACAAGTTATCCCTTGCTGAGCTTGTGAATAGATTGACCCAATTATTTAAAGGCATGTGTACTCTGAGATCTTAAAATCTAACTTTGGTTGTCTTGAAAGCTCGGGTTAAACAAAAATGGGATTGTTTTCATCCATTCGATGAAGCTGTGGCAAGGTGTCACTGTTGGTAATTAAATGGCTGCTCCAGCATTAATGCCAAGAGGTTTATGTTACCCCCCACCCCCACTATGGAGACTTTCCATGTGATTAATGGTTGTAACTGGCTTTTGCCAACAAGATCATAATTTAGCTAAACAGCTCATGGGTTTTCATCTTAACACCATCTTTGACTCCATGTCCTTTATTTAAAATTATTAAATGAGCTTGAAGAGCTAAATATTATTTTATTCTGTTCAAATGCTTGTGTGTTATGGCTGTGAAGCAGGCTGGAATTAGGCTAAATTTGCCTTTAGCTGTGCGTTCTAGTATTTGACATTTCTACCCTGGGGAAAAGACCATCTACCCTCTAATTTTCTCACTTGTGATGTTTTGAACAATTCAATGCATTAAACCACTCCCCTCATGTATGGACAAAGATTCCTGCAATAGGATACTTTCAAGATTGTTTCACCCCTGCCTCCCAAAAAAAGGTAATCTACTTATTACAAAGATTAGAACCATCAAAATAACATGTGTACAATAATAGACAACCTTCAAACAGTACACTATCCTAAGCACATTTCATTTTCAATACTAAACTTACAGAAATAACAACTACACCTGAAAGAAATACTACTTTTTAAACCAAGCAGTAAACATTATTGCCTAGATCTTGTAATCCATAGATTTGATTTTACATATGCAAATTCTGAAGATCCATTTTGTTCATGATGTAACTCATTTCTGGTAAAAAATCTTCCCCTGGGCACTGTGCACTTCTGGTCACGACCCACAATAATGCAGCTGTCCTTCTGGCATCAGTGATCTTTGCAGGTCTATGAGCCCTCGCTTCATGGTGGTACGGTACAGTAATGGTGCCAATGGTCACAGGGTGAATGGAATAGCCATAGGTACACAAGGTATTCATCATGCATCTCAACCCAACATGTTGTCATGGCAACCTTTTCCACAACTACTCTGGTTGCCATGAAGATGCTTTTTTTACAGCTCTGAGAAACTTCAATTTTTGACTTACATCCTCACCCTCGTACCAGCAATGATGGAGCAGCTGCAGTCTCTGCAGACAGCTATTCTCAGGAATCATCCAAGTTACATCTTAATGCAGCAGATGGGACAAAATGCTCATCATTTGATTAACAAACACCAAATTTAATCCAATTCACAGTTATTTTTATGTTCCCCATTTTTTAGCACAGAAAACAGCTGAAAGTTAGTCATTGATGTTAATGATTTTCTTTTAAAAGTTATTTCTGTCATACACCCTATTGTTGCTTCTACCCAACTTTTGAAATTTATCATTGGACACATTTGAACATACATTACAATCTAGGCATTTCTACTCCTGGCCAGTTTTTGACAGATTCAGTGCCACATAGGAAACAGACTTCAAAAAAAGTACATATTTTAACCCAGCATAAAATCCAGTAGAAGATTCAGAGAGCAAAATGTGTCAACTGACTGAAAAAGCAACCTAGGATGCAGTCAAATGTCAAAATAGCCCAACAACTCTCAAACGTCAAATAGCCTGGCAAATGAACATAGTTCCCTCACTTCTTATTTTGTTGTAGGTGTTGAATGAGATAATGACAAAGACTATGCGCTATTGCACCAAACTGTCCCCATTGCAGTTCAATAGGGACATATTTCACATCATTGGATCGGCCAGCTTTACATTATTTAGCAATTACAGGCATCCTCCCAAAGCAAGCTATGCATCTGATGATCAAATTCCCAAGTTGGTAATTTCCGAGAATGTTGCCAGGATCTATGTTTACAACAATGGTGGTAGCATCATAGCAGGCGTAGGCAACTAAAAGGTTGTTGATGTAGTCATGCATCACTGGAGGCTCAATATTTTCAATGGTGTGACTTCCAATGGCAATATTTGGGCTGTCACATGCCTAGCATTGCTTGGGTTGCTGTTCTACCTTTGTTCTGGAATCCCATTCCAGATGTTTTCATTCAAACATAACTAACAGTCAACTACAACATTAAAATATCTAAATTCAATTCTTAAATCAGACACATCATTTAATGTCAGAGACAAATAGGTTTTATTCAATGGCCCTTCCTGAGATAAATGACTGGGAACCATACACTTTCGAGCAATCAAAAACAGAAAATTGAAAAAGCAGAGAGGTACTGGCGATTTAAAAATTGGCCAAGAGCAGTAGGGAACAAAAAGTCTTAATTCAGAAAGTCTGAATGTAGAATTGGTAAGGTTGGATTCCAGAAATAAAACAAAGTACACAACTGAGGATGGCTAATAGGCCACAGAATAAAACCAGTGTTGAACACAATGATTATAAAAAAAATATATAAAGATTAGAAATGAACAACGAGAATAATAAGTACAGGTCCAGGGGATTTAATTTTCATATATATTGAGCAATTCAAAATGGCAAAAACAGCTTGGAGGACATGTTCATATACACTGGAGTCTTTTTCTTGAAAAACACCAACTTTGAAGAACTATCAAGGGGCCAAACCATCGTAGGTCTGTGTATTGGTACAGGGTTAAAAAGGTAAATTGTCCTATAGAAAGCGATTTCAACATGATGAATTTTATAATTAATTTTGTTTCCCAGGTGTTAAACTTCAAGTCTCTGCATTCAAAGTTAAAGCAAATTACAGGAACCAAATGGGGATTTAATTTAAAAACACAAATGTTCCCAAAATAATTAGTAATAACAAATGGTTTAAAAATCAATGGAAATATCTGAGAGACCTATTACATAGATTAACAAGAGTAACAAAACTACACTTAAAAAGGTTACAATAGAATGGGACATTGAAAATGGCGGATATTAAACCATATTTCATGTTTTGGTAGTTTAAAAAAAATACAGAGAATCTATGATCAAATGAACTCGATGAACACAAGTAATTCATATTAATAGTGCACAAGAGATGAATAAAACTAAAGAATCATCTAGACCTGCTGGTCTTCTTCATAATGTGTCAAGACATGGCAACAAAGTTAGTGGATGTGTAGCTAGTTGGCCGTTAGTTAATAGTCCAAATTCTTTATTTTCTGGAACAGTACCTAGGAATTGGAAGGCACCAAAATAATTTTCCTATTCAAGAAAATAAATGTTAAAAACAAACGGAACAGCAGGCCGGTTTGCCGGACACCAGTTGTAGGGGAAATGAAATCTATTGTGAAGGAAGTGGTAACGTGACAATTGGAAAAGCTTATGATTAGTTTTTGGTAAAGGGTAATTTTTTTTGCAATAATAGAATTTTTGCAGGATGTAAGATGGATCCAATGAGGATGTAGAATATTTATATTTACAGAAAGACATTCAACAAATTACAACAAAAGATGTGTTACACAAGACTGAGACTCACGTTTGCTCGGATTAAAGCAAAGCTTTATCGGTTAAAGGACAGAAAACACAGTCGGAACTGGCAGGTTATTTTCAGAATGGCATAATTCAACTAGTGTATTATTATTTGATCTTAGTTATTTTGCAATCTCGATCAGATGGATTTGATAAATGTCAGATGGGGAAGATGACAGGTATGTAATAGGCTATGCACCCTTTAAGGAAATGGCAGGTGAAGTGATAATATGGGGCAAAATAGGAAATGATCAAACAGGTAGAAAAAAAAAATACATTGGTATTGTTGGTATCGTATAAATGTCGGTGTT
Source organism: Amblyraja radiata (assembly GCF_010909765.2). Lineage (NCBI taxonomy): Eukaryota > Metazoa > Chordata > Chondrichthyes > Rajiformes > Rajidae > Amblyraja > Amblyraja radiata. The sequence goes on from NC_045977.1 coordinate 8,589,692, forward strand.
TACAGTGATAATGCGATACAGAAATAATATTGTTATCATATAGCATGTCAGTTTTGCAAGGGATTAGATGATAATTATATAGAAACTTTATAGTAATTATAAAGGGGCTTTAGCAAGATCTCACTTGGAATGTGGAGTGCAGTTTTGGTTTCCTTATCCAGTGATAGCTATACTTAAAGATGGCTCAACAAAGAATCTGAAGATGAGAAGATTATTATAACAATTGAATGAGTCTACATTCTCTGAAATTACAAGAATGCAAATAAAGTATATTGAAATATATATCTATTTGTAATATAACTTAAGCCGAGTTCACCAGCTGGAATGTCAAGAATTTGGGCATCCTTTAATGAACCCAATAAGAAACTTTCTTTGGTGGAATTCTCCATTTTAGAAGATCGAAAATAAGTGAATGCCAAAGGAATCAAGGAACATGATGACATGGAAGAGAAGTGATTTAGGTGCAGAAGTTCAGTCACATTCGTTTAGAATGGTAGCAGTGTCAGGGCTCCTGTGGGACATGTGGCCCTTCTGTATGATAAAGTTACAAAAGATTTTTGGTTAAAATTGAAAAAGGAAATAAGTTATTGATGATTGAAGTGGCTAAGAATGCAATCGACTCTTTTAATTGGAAAATAATCAGTACGTAAAACATACAAAGCATTTTAACTTTAAATAAATCCATTATTTATACAATATCTGAATACATAACATGTACAGTTGATGGTAACACGACAGTGTATTGGTAGAAACACACCATTAGCAAAATGTTGTTCATTTCAGTAAGTTACCCAAGTGATGCAAGTTTCAGAAATGGAAAAAAAAAAGTATCTTAAGTATGGTAACACAATTAAACAAACCAACAAGACTCACAACAATCCCACAGACCACAGAATTGCAGTCCAGAGTGAAACCACCGAAACGTATTCTATAAAATATACATGTAGCACAAGCTAAATGCACAGATTATATATCAGAATTTTAAGAATTCAATTTGTATTCCAGCCACGGAAAATTCAGGTTTGTTGGTTCTGTTTAAAATCCAAGGTAGGAAGAACTTGTGATCTAAAAGGACAGTACAGACAAGATCGAAAGGTCCTGCAGAAACTATGAAGGAGGGGAAATTTTAAACTGGAAACCAGTCATCTGATGTATTTGTAAAAATCAGTAAAGGTACACACAATAGATGTAACACACCAAACAAAAAGGTGGTAGAATGCAATACGACATGTTAGGACACAAGTACACTCGTCACGTCACCCATTAACTATAAATGTCTTTGTAACAAAAATACAGTGGACAGTTCACAAAATGTTGAATGGACTCAGAATGGGTTAAAAAACCTCATTAGATTAAATAGAAACCTGTAGTTCAGTAATAAATTCAAGAAAAAAAATAAATTCCATTTCAGTTGATTTTAGTTAAGGCAACAGTATTTGCAGGACTGAGCCCGTTCCTTTAAGTCCTGCTGCCTATTGCTTCTTGAATATTCGGTGTTAAACCTGTGCCAAGACTCTGAAAATAGTGCAATGAGCTTTGAGAGCAAACTACCTTGAGACATCAGGGTAACAACACTGTTCCCTCTAGTAAGATGCTAAGGCAGCCATAGATTTTATTTTATTCAAAAGGTTGGTCTTTGAACTCACTAGTAATTGAGGCAAGAATCATCGATGGGGTCATTATGGTACCTGCAGGTGCAATTGTCATTTATGCACATTTTGTGCCCCCAAAGTGGACCGGTACTAGTGAAGATCATCACGCCTCATGTGCCTCAGTTGCACTATCAAAATTGTAACAACTGATTCTAAACCTAACAAGCTGAAACACACCAATGCTTTTATATTAACATCCAGATCACTGTGACTTTATCAGGGGGAATTTAAAATAATCCATATATTTATTAGGTGTACACACAGAAACAGATTGCACAGAGACGGGGCCACACAAAAAATGTGTGTGCGTGTACTGCAAACCCTGGAACCTTGCACCGTGTGCAAGAGTACAGTGCTAACACACTACCAGCTAGATATACTGAAAGATCACAGTGCCAATTCAACTGGCAAGAGTCGAGCACTTTGAATATAGCAATGCTTCTCCAATCCTCGATCAGTAAACTGGTGAATGGTTAATATTGACTCATGTTATATTATTCTCACTGCCACAAGCAGCATTACACACAGCTGTCTCTTACTCATTTAATTTGCAGAAGTGAGCTCTGGCACTATTCAATAGTTTAAATGAAGGAATTCCATAACATCACAATTTTATAAGCAAAGAAAACTCTGCAATAACGATATCAGACTACTTCATACTAGAAGTATTCAAAGGCTGAAACTGATGCTGCTTTTATTAGGGCAACTAGTGAATTACTGCATACTTTTGTGAACAAGCATTTTTAAAAAAGTATTACCCAATTGCTTAAAAAGTGCCTATAAATTATTACAGCATCTTGGAGCCCTTTTAGCAACAAGGCAATTGAGGGTGATGAGGAGCAGTAAACTACATAGATCATGTTTAGTTATTGCTCACTACTCATTATCTGTAACATGGTAGTCTGTAGCAATTTGTCCTAACATTTCCACATTTGCAGCCTCTGTAACTAAATGCAATTTTTCTTCAGCCAGACCCTCTTTTCTTCTTCTTTCCACTTCCCACTCTACAAAAGTGTCAAACAGGCTTGGCCAAGCCTCGTCCTCGCTGTAGTTTGTTAGATCAGGACCTATCACCTGAATAAAATTTAAGAACATGTTCCATGTATCTCGAGAGATTCCCTTTATTCCAGGCGGATTCTCAGTTAAGAAGGTCAGCCAATGGTCCAATATGAAGGTATGTTCTGCGTGAACACCAGTTTCCAGAGGGCAACAGCTATTTCCCTCCGTAGCGATCGCTGGCCTTCATCAGAGTCTAGTCCAAATTGAAATGTAAACCGGTACAAATCTTTGAACTTGTCCTCAACTTTGGCTTCATTCATAAGGCTCGGGAATCTGGTACGAATCCCTTCAATACTGTCTGCATTTAATGCTTTACATCCCTCAACAAATTCTTTCCTGAAAAGAATTAAAAGAAAATCAAGAGCTTGAATCACATTAGCAGAATTATATTAAACAATGTAAAGCATTACTCGACTGAAAATAAAATCATTTAGATAAATTAATTTTTTTAAAGTTAATAATTATTCTATACAAGTAACCTTCACTTATTTTGTACATTACTGTGTAAATTAATGCAGTGACTTAAAGAGACTTTACCCTGGAAATAAATAGTGCCCTCCATAATGTTTGGGACATACACCCATCATTTATTTATTTGCCTCTACGTCACAATTTGAGATTTGTAATTTAAAAAATCACATGTGGTTAAAGTGCACAATATCAGATTTTATTAAAGGGTATTTTTATACATTTTGGTTACACCATGTAGAAATTACAGCTGTGTTTATACATAGCAGCCCCCCCCCACCCGAAGAATTCACACTATAATAAAAGAAAATCCCCAAACACCTGTCCGACAGATCAGAAACACTCTTCAGGAGTCAGGTGTGGATTTGTCAATGACCACTGTCCGCCGAAGACTTCATGAACAGAAATACAGAGGCAACACTGCAAGATGCAAACCACTGGTTAGCTGCAAAAATAGAATGGCCAGGTTACAGTTTGCCAAGAAGTACTTAAAAGAGCAACCATAGTTCTGGAAAAAGGTCTTGTGGACAGATGAGATAAAGATTAACTTGTATCAGAGTGACGGCAAGAGCAAAGTATAGAGGAGGGAAGGAACTGCCCATGATCCAAAGCATACCACCTCATCTGTGAAACACGGTGGTGGGGGTGTTATGGCCTGGGCATGTATGGCTGCTGACGGTACTGGCTCACTTATCGTCATTGATGATACAACCGCTGATGGTAGTAGCATAATGAATTCTGAAGTGTATAGACACATCCTATCTGCTCAAGTTCAAACAAATGCCTCAAAACTCATTGGCCCGCGGTTCATTCAACAGCAAGGAAATGATCCCAAACATACTTGCTAAAGCAACAAAGGAGTTTTTCAAAACTAAAAATTGGTCAATTCTTGAGTGGCCAAGTCAATCAACCGATCTGAACCCAATTGAGCAGGCCCTTTATATGCTGAAAAGAAAACTGAAGGGGACTAGCCCCCAAAACAAACATAAGCTAAAGATGGCTGCAATACAGGCCTGACAGAGCATCACCAGAGAAGACACCCAGCAACTGGTTATATCTATGAATCACAGACTTCAAGCAGTCATTGCATGCAAAGAATATGCAACAAAATATTAAACATGACTACTTTCAAATTACATTGCCGTGTCCCAAACATTATGGTGCCCTGAAATGGCGGCCTGGACACGGATGATGGGGAGAGAGAGAGAGAGAGAGACAGAGAGAGAGACAGAGAGAGAGACAGAGAGAGAGACAGAGAGAGAGACAGAGAGAGAGACAGAGAGAGAGACAGAGAGAGAGAGAGAGAGGGGAGATAGAGGACATAGAGAGAGAGAGATAGAGAGGGGGGCTCGCTCAGAAAATGAAACGGCTTTTAGGTTGCCCGGCGGGACTTTAGATGGCCATTGGCAACCGGGCAAGCGTTAATTTCGAGCCCTGTGCACACTGCTGCAATTTCTACATGGTGAAACCAAAATGTATAAAAATGGCCTTTATTAAAATCTGACAACGTGCACTTTAACCACATGGGATTTTTTTCTATTACAAATCTCAATTTGTGGAGTACATAGGCAAATATATAAATGATGGGCCTTTGTCCCAAACATTATGCAGGGCACTGGACAAGTATTTCAACAGCTAAATTCATGCTGAATTATGACCAAATTTTCCAACATTAATGTTTTGGTAAGTCATTAAACATTACAACCTATAATGCATTGAATTTGTACATTCAACCTGGCTTCTCGAGTTTCCACCCACAACCCAAAGACATAGTGCTGTTAGGTTCTTTGGCAACTACAAATAGATAGTTGGTAGGAAGATCAATGGGAGTGGATGGGCATATGTGAGAGTAGGTTACAGGGTGATATATGGGAAAATGGGATAGTTAAATAGACTCAATTCATGCTAGCATAGACTCAATGGGCTGAATGGCCATACGCAAATTGGAGGACAGGAACAGCACCTCAGATTTTACTTGGGCAGCTTATAACCCAGCAGTATGAATATTGATTTCTATAATTTCAAGTAATCCTTGCATTGCCTCACTCTTCCTCTTCCCCACTCTTCTCAACCTGCCAGTTTTACTATTCGTATCCCCTCATTATCACCTCCTCCACAGCCAACAATGGACCATTGTGGACTTTCTGGCCATCAGTGTCAGCTCCGATCTGTTCTGTACCTTTTCAAGCCTCTAGTTTCCCTCTCCCGACTCTCAATCTGAAGAAGGATCTCGACACAGTACGTCACCTATTCTTTTCTCCAGGGATGCTGCTTGACCCGTTGCGTTAATCTAGCAGTTTGTGCCTACCTTCGGTGTAAACCATCATCTGCAGTTTCTTTCTATCCATTTGATACCTGCCTGGGGCCTGTCTGGAATATTTCTTCAGAGGGGTGTTATTTTCCGTTTCATGGCTCTTTGTGTTCAAGATGCAGAAGATGACATAACTCACATTTGTTTTCAAATCTTGCCAGCATGCAAAACCTCACTCCTTGTAAAATGCTGGACTGAGAATAATTCAGGTACGATGTTCACAATTTTTCTAGAATTTGAGTGCAGCAGTTTGATGGAAGGAAACTGGACTCCACCAATATCTTAAAACATTTTCACTCAAACAACTTCAAGTGATTTTAAAGTTAACGTCATTAAGGGGATTTATCAGAATTACAGCATCCACATGGCAAATATCCTAAGGTTAGAATTCACTGGATATCGAGCAGTGAAAAAAAAAATCAGTTACTTCTGGTATCTTTGAACATCTGTTCCATCCATTCAGCAGAATGGGGCCTTGTCAATACTTTCCATTCATTTAGAATAGAACCAGTATGATAATTTGTTATTTGATAAATGAATGCAAATGTCATGATGAGTTTGCTCTCAATGTTGCCACCAGAATTAATACAACTAATATATTTCTGGAATGATTAATTTCAAACATTATCTGGAACTTACCTGGTAAACTTGCACATAGTACCTGCTTGAAATTTCCATGCTAACAACAATACTATGAACTCTGTCGGATCCACAGAAAGGTCATTGCAAAACCACTCCATGCCCTCCTCTAAAATGGTATCCTCATGTGCGTCCTTATACCTGCTGAACAATTCTTCAGCTCTCTTTAGCGAGAACTCATCACGATGCAAAAATGATTCTTCTTTTTTACTGTCTCCAGAGTGAGCAAGCTGAGGCTGGGTTGATTCCAATACAACATCAGTTTTCTTTGTTCCATTGGCAAGTATATCTCCAGAAGCCTTTTCACACATCGAGTTAAATTCTTCACCAGAGACAGCCAATTTCTTAACATGTGATTTGCTACCAGATTCTTTATCTCCATTCTTACTGCCCAGCGAGGAAGGGGGATTTTTGCACTTGGTGACACACTGGCCCATGTTTCTTCACTGCAGCTCTAAAGCAGTCCCCTTCCAGTCACGCTCCCGCTACACTCCTGTCGCTCCATCCACTTCAACTTGCCATCAGGACTACTAATTAAAACAAAACAAAATCATTACACTTTATTGATCATTTCACCACTCACGTTTTTAATATTTCATACATAATATTTACTCAATAATTTTATAAGCAAAGATATTAATAAAGGATACCTAAAGGATACCACATGAACACTATTGTTAAAGATATATAATGGTGTAAATTACCTTGATTAATAATTTGTTTGAGAATTACCAACATTATCTTGATTGAAAATGCAAAACGTGTTTTTTTTCAGATCCAATAAATTAGTTGGGTTTTTTTAAATAACCCTTCTCAAACCAAATCTCACCCCTCTCAATTAGTTTAAATCTGGTAGACAATACAAATATAGCTTAATATGTTTGCTAATTAGTTTCAGTTTAAAAAAAACTTAAAACCATGAATATCTTTAATTATCGTTTGTTTAATAGATTTGACAAGTACAACATCTTTACAGATTTGTGAAAGTCTGCAGCATAATTACACCTATCAAAAACTTTACACTTTATCATTGAGATTTTTGTGAAGGAGAAAAATGTTTTAATACTTTGTCACAAGGTCGATTACTCCACTTCCTCCAGTGGCAACCAAAAGCATAGGCCCTATTGCAACAGAAGTGTGGACACCTGGCAGAATCATAGGAATCACTCCAGCATTAAACACTAGGGGACATTTATAATAGAACAATAAATAATGCAAAGTAATCCAAATCACTCCGAGATTACAATTTGCATGTCAACAGGCTTTGTACAATTGACTGTAACCTTGATTGCAAAGTGAAATGAGAACACAGTTGCTTCAAAGCATTCTTTAATAAATATCTACATTTATAACATTTCATACAATCATCCTATCATTTCAACTAGTCACTAACAGAAGATCATCCATTACTACTTGTTCAGAAATAGGTTGACTTAATTGTATTTCTTTACCACATAAATAAGAGGATATCCTGTTTACAACAGAATAACAACATTCTCAGGTCGGCACGAGGGAACTCGCATTTCATTTTGAATAGATACCAAGTTGGAATAGAATTGTGGATACCTACAAACCATTTGCCTTATTCCCAGTTTGGTAAAGCTGATCAGCAACCAGCAAATATAGCTCTCGACTGCTTATTCCTCAAGAAATTTAGACTACACCTTCAATGTTTTTAATCTTGCAACAACCAATTCTGCTTGTTTGAGATTCACTAACTTCAAACTTGCATTGTCTTATGTTTAGGTACATGGATGCTCAAAACTACAAATTCCAAAACAAATGAAAGTGTTGTATTGAAAAAAATTGAAATGAATTTACAATCACAGAATCACCATAACATAAGAGCTGGGCTGTAATTTTGAAATAACAATTCTCTAATGTTAGGAATTAGTTCATGTACACTCAAGCAGCAACAACAAAACAAAAACCTTTGAAGAATGAAAGTCTTGGATAATAAAGTAGGCAAGACTTGTCCCAGTCAATAGATCTGATGAGCATTTCCAAAATTATCAACTAACTTTCTCTTGCTGCATTATACACAGCTCCAAGACAGCCTGTTCACAAATAGATTGTTCAACATAGCACTCCAAAAAAAAATCTTCTGCCTCAGTAGTATTGATAATTTGATTTGATCATTCTACATGTAAATTAAAAGTCACCCATGACTGCTGTTGCACACTTGCTAGTTTTGTATACTATTGCCATGTGCACCAAGATAGAATGGAAAGCTTGTTGTTTTGCATGCTATCCAGTCAAACTAGACACAACTGCAATCATACACAAGTAAGAGTGAAACTAACGCAAGTAGAGAAACAAGGATTTGTAAATCAGCATTATGCAGGTGGTGGTTTACAAAAAAGACAGTGCAAGTAGATTCTCTTCTGGGACAACATACAAAGAGTCATCATGTTCCAATCCATCTTGCAAATTTCAATGGCTCAATGGTATTTTATTCTCAAGTGTGTAGGAAGGAACTGAAGATGCTGGTTTAAACCGAAGATAGATACAAAAATCTGGAGTAACTCAGCGCGACAGGCAACATCTCTCGAGAGAAGGAATGGGTGACGTTTCAGGTCGAGACCCTTCTTCAGACAAATATCAAGTGTCAGGTCTCTGAAAAGTCTGGCCTAGGAAGGTGTACAATTTCTTATTTTCTCACTTCAAGGCCTGGGGTCCTGGCTGCACTGGATCAATGATGTTGGAGTCAGCCTGTCCTGGCTGGTTCCTTTCTCTGCCACCATGTACTGTGCGGCCACCTGCCATAGCCACTCCTCAACTCTGCTCAACTCCTCAACTCTGTCTCAGTGTCCTACTTCCTGTACTGGCCACAGAACTTCAAGGCATTTTCCAATGATGCAGAGGCAAGCTTGTAGACCACTTATATCCACTAACTTTTCCCCTCACGTTCCACGTGACCATCTTGAGCATTTGTTATGTGCAAATTTCGACATTACTGCCCTGTAATAGGTATACAAACAATCCATCACATGGCAATGCTTTGCTCCATCCAGACTAATTGTACATCTTTTCCTGAACTGATACTTTCCCCACTATTTTACTGACTATTCATTCTAACTATGCTACCCCACCTTTTCCTTTTTGCCTGTTCATCCCAATATAAATATCCTGGATATTTAGCTTTTAGCCATGACTCTGCAATCACATTCCTGTATTAACAATCACATTGCATCCATTTTCAACTATTTGAGCTATTAATTTATGCATCTTGTTATGTGCATTAGGAGACAGCATTTTTGGACTCATTGTTTGTGTTTTTAGAAAATCAACATTTTCATTGTATATCATTGACTGACCGATTTATCTTACTGCTATTTTTCTTGCCCAAACACCAATTGTTAATCCACTCTTTTGTTTTTATATGCACCGTCTCTTCCTGCCATGATCTGGTTATCCCTACAACAGTTTCCTGTTTTGCTTCCTGTGCACTTCTCTTCCGCATTCTAGATCCCTGCCCACGCAGATTCTGCCCCCCCTCCCCCACCTTTTCCATTTAAAGTTTCATGTACCTTTCTAGTTATTTAATTCACTCAAACTCTGGTCTTGATTCAGACATAGTTCATCCCAATGAAATGGCTCTTTCCATTCCCAGTACTGATGTGAAAATCCATCCATGTCAATTAAGTCATATCGTCATCTCACTCCCTGCTCCTAATTAACCTTCTGCCAACTTGCCCATGACTCCAGCAACTATTACCTTTATGCCGTTTCCATTTTAAAAAAATCTCAAGTTACTAAAATGTTTAACGTTCCTTTCCAGCCTAGAGGAGGTGTCCCTGACCTTGGCAAGAGGTAAGCAATGGATCCATCAGATCTATTACCCCTGGGCTGCAGAAAGCAATATCCCTGATCACCTGTAAATTCTGGAGTTGTTAATCTAAGATATGTGACAGACCGTTGGAGGAAATGGCAGAACCTAGTCTACACATGGATTGCAAAATAGTCACAATAAATGCTGCTTCAGATTACGTCAAATGAATCAGTGAGAAAGTCAAACAGACTCGTGTTTATTATTAAATGTGAGGCGTTGCATTTTAGGAAGTCTATCATGGGCAGGACTTACACGGTGAATGTTAGGGGTCTTTGGTGTGTTCTGGATCAGAGGAATCTAGGTGTGCAGGTAGATAGATCCTTGAAAGTGGCGTCACAGGTATATAGGGTGGTCAAAAAGGCTTTCGGCACATTGACCTTCATCAGTCAGAGTATTGAATATAGAAGTTGAGAGGTCACTGCAGTTTTATACAAGATATTGATGAGGTCACATTTCGAGTATCGAGTTCAGATTTGGGCACCATGTTATAGGACAGATGTTGTCAAGCTGGAAAGAGTGCAGAGAGGATTTATGAGGATCTTGCCAGGACTCGAGGGCCTGAGCTATAGGGAGTGGTTGAACAGGCCAGGACTCTATTCCTTGGAGAGCAGGAGGATAAGGGGTGATCTTAGAGACATACAAAATCATGAGAGAAATAGATCAGGTAAACACACAGAGGCTCTTTCCCAGAGCATGGGAATCGAGAACCAAAGGATATAGGTTTAAGGTGAGGGGGGGGGGGGGGGGGGGGGGGGGGGAGATTTAATAGGAACCCAAGGATAACTTTTTCTTTTCACATAAAGGGTGGAGGGTGTATGGAACGAGCTGCCAGAGGAGATAGTGGCGGCAGGTATAATTGCAACGTTTAAGAAACACTTAGACAGGTACATTGATAGGATAGGTTTAGAGGGATATGGGTCAAACACAGGCAGGTGGGACAAGTGTAGATGGGACATGTTGGTGGTTGTGGGCAAGTTGAGCCGAAGGCCTGTTTCCACACTGTATAACTATGACAAGTAGATATGTCTCACAGAGAGGATGTGTGTTATCTCGCACATTACTTTCCACCATAATGTCCCTTATTGGCATCTTAAAACTCTATTACACGGGCACTTTCACATTACTCAACTCACTAGCCAGTCGCATCATCTGTTATATTTTTACAACAACTATTTGGTCCAATCAAACTTTAAGTAAATCATAATTACTCCACACTCATTTAACACAATTTCCTTCTCAATCGGGTTGTTCCTCGATACAACTTCATCATCAGGCAAGGAATTTACTCCATTTTTCACCAGCAAAGTAAAGAACATAAGAACAAATATTTCCCTTCCCACCCGTGACCTGGCTGTCTCATTGGTCTGTTCTTCAAAATTAGATTGTTTCCAACCCGTTACTCTACCCTCCTTGTAAAACTGATCACCACCATGAAACCTACCACCTGCCCCCTCGACACTGTCCCCTCTACCCTCCTAAAGGACGTCATTACAACAGCCGGTCCCAGCATCCTCGCCATTTTCAACAGTTCTCTGGCCACTGGCACTATACCTACCTGCTTCAAGCATGCGGTGGTCCAACCACTCCTGAAAAACATAACCTCGACCCCACCTTGCCAAGCAACTTACAGACCCATTTCTAAACTGCCTTTCCTCTCAAAAGCCCTTGAAAAGGTAATTTTAAGTCAACTTATGCCTTACCTTCACCAAAATACTATCTTGGAAACTTTCCAATCAGGTTTCAGGGCTCACCACAGCACAGAGTCTGCCTTGCTGAAGGTACATAATGACCTACTGCTCACCGTTGACTCCGGCGACTGTACAATCCTGCTCCTTCTCAACCTCAGCGCAGCATTTGATACCGTCGACCACAGCATCCTAATTGACCGTCTCCGGTACGGGGTTGGTATTGATGGCACTGCCCTGAGCTGGTTCATCTCCTACCTCAAAGGTAGGAGTTTCTCTACTAACATAGGCAACTCTTTCTCCTCCCCAGCTAGTCTCTGCTGTGGGGTTCCACAAGGTTCCATCCTTGGCCCCATTCTCATCTCCCTGTATATGCTCCCCTTAGGCCAAGTCATTGAAAGGCACGGCATTTCCTTCCATTGCTACACAGACGAAACACAACTCTATCTCCCCCTGAAGCCCAAAAACCAATCAAATCTGCTTAACCTTACCCGCTGCCTCGAGGATATAAAGTGTTGGATGGCCCAGAACTTCCTCCAACTAAACGAGAGTAAGTCTGAGGTCATCCTTCTCGGCCCCTCGGACTCAATCAAAATGATAGCAGGCAGCCTTGGAAGCCTTACCCCACTACTCAAACCTCACGTTAAAAACCTTGGCGTGATATTTGACTCAGCACTGAAATTTGACAAACAAGTCAATGCTGTGGTAAAAGCTAGCTTCTTTCAGCTTCGGACGATAGCTAAAATAAAACAATTCCTCCAGTTTGACGACCTCGAAAAGATCAACCACACATTTATCTCCTCCCGCCTAGATTACTGCAACTTCCTTTACACTGGCATCAGCCAATCTTCCCTGTCCCGCCTGCAACTGGTCCAAAACACTGCAGCGAGACTCCTGACGAGCACCCGAAAAAGGGACCACATCACCCCGATCTTGGCCTCTCTCCACTGGCTCCCTGTGCGGTTCCGAATAAATTTCAAGATCCTCCTTTATGTGTACAAAGCCATCAATGGGCTTGTCCCCACCTACATTAAAAGTCTTCTCACCCACCACACCACCTCCAGGTCCCTCAGATCGGCCGACTTGGGGTTGCTGAATATCCCGCAGTCTAGGCATAAGCTCAGGGGCGACCGCGCCTTTGCGGTTGCAGCTCCTAGACTGTGGAACAGCATCCCTCTTCCCATCAAAACTGCCCCCTCCATCGACTCCTTTATGTCGAGACTAAAAACTCATCTCTACTCCCAAGCCTTTCTTGACGTCCTCCGAGCGAGGGCTATATGTATGTAGTGAAGGTACACAAAAAAGCTGGAGAAACTCAGCGGGTGCAGCAGCATCTATGGAGCGAAAGAAATAGGCAAAGTTTCGGGCCGAAACCCTTCTTCATGTATGTAGTGATGTTTGTTTTTAATCTATGAACCACTGTTGTTTGTTACACTATTCTTATACCAATGTAAAGCACTTTGGCCAACGAGAGTTGTTTTTTTAAATGTGCTATATAAATAAAAGTGACTTGACTTGACTTGATCAATCCTTCCAGATCAAAGAGCACAGATTTGTGTGGAAACAGCAGATAAATGCTTTAGCTATTCGCAATCAGATGTGGCTGGACATCTTATAGGTTTTTCGTATTTGATTTATGAGCTGGAGACCAGCATTCAATTCTATTGAAAATAAGTTGGCTCCCAGATCAATCCCACCAAACTCACTTCCCCCCACTTATTTTCTTTGTAACTATTGTCTTCCACATGTTTAACATCACTACCATCATTCTGTTGCCATTTACCTATACTAGTGTAACCACATAACCTATCAATATCTTTGGGATATGAAAGGCAACCAGATTACCTAAGAGAAACCAATGCCGTGTCAAGAACATGTAAATGCAATTCTTTGATTTGCAAAAAAAGGTCAACAGGGTATGCAAAGATGACACCCCTCACCCCTCCTGCCAAGTTCATTTCGAGTGCAAACTGTGCTCTTAAATCCCTCTCAGCTTTTCCAACAAACACAAAGAGCTCATACACAAATCAAATGGTCAAAAAATTATGACATTTGATTTGCTGCCACTGTGGGCAGCAATTCCCTGAGGGAATCAAAATGACTGAAAACTGACAAACAGATGAATATGCAAATGGCCAAGAAGTACTTCAGAAGCTACTGCACTTTTGGTTGAAATTTACAGATTTACAGTGGGAATGAAGTACAATTCTTTTAATTGACTTGTGAATCATATTTCAAAAGTAAAATTGAACAGCTAGAGCATTGTTCTTTTCAAAAAGATATGGGAGTGAGGTTGAGGTAAACAGTATTAAGGTAATACAAAGTGGCTGGCAGCAGCGTGAGAAATCCAAAGCACAGACATCATGAATCACAATGCAATACACAAATGTTAACAAAGGTTATGCTGCCCAAGAATAATCATAAAAAAGGCCCAATATCAAATAATACAGGTACTTCTGGAGCTTCACAAAAGGAGCTGTTGAACTTATAGAACTAACAAATAGGGCTCAAAAACTTGTGCCTCCTACATAACCTCTCTATTACGATTTCAGGTAACTATACCTACAGGACAGAATATAGGAATTTCCCTTTTAAAATCATCTCATGACAGACAATTCGGACAAGAAGTCATAAGCCCACATTTGTACTTACAGAAACAGGTGCAGGAGTTATGGGTGATCTCTAACATAATCGGTTTGTTGTACACACAGGGATATGGTGTCGGCACATCTAATGCTGTAAAATAGAATTGAGAATTATTATCTTCAGCAAGAGAATAACATTATAAATGGTTGCATGTAGTAACTGTCACAGTCAACCAAAGAGAACACCATTGAGTAATTCTGACAATCGTTGGCAACAAGTGGCAAATTGATAATGTGCACATTTATAAATATTTCACTTAATGTATATATCTGAAACAAATATTCTGATTTTGTTGGGGCACGTTTCTAGTTTGTTTCTCTACTCTTAACAAGACTACTTGCTGAGTAAATTATTTGTTTGCTAAAATAGACTGGCATTTTGTAAGCATCGCACCAGCTCAACTCAGTGACTGATGGATGCTGTTTCGCAATAATATCCTTTTAATATCAGAATCCCTGATTCCATAAAGAAAAGGTATATGTGCATACGTTTTGAAACATAAGTTACTCAGTTTTTTTTAATACCAAATCACTGCTGCTTCAGGATTTTTTTTCCAAACATTTGACAAATACTTGCATCTCCTTAGTCTTAATGTTCGCCTCTTCACTACTTATGATTCCTGGGATGTCAGGACTTTCATATGAAGAAAGACTGGATAGACTCGGTTTGTACTCGCTAGAATTTAGAAGATTGAGGGGGGATCTTATAGAAACGTACAAAATTCTTAAGGGGTTGGACAGGCTAGATGCAGGAAGATTGTTCCCGATGTTGGGGAAGTCCAGAACAAGGGGTCACAGTTTAAGGATAAAGGGGAAATCTTTTAGGACCGAGATGAGGAAAACTTTTTTCACACAGAGAGTGGTGAATCTGTGGAATTCTCTCCCGCAGAAGGTAGTTGAGGCCAGTTCATTGGCTATATTTAAGAGGGAGTTAGATGTGGCCCTTGTGGCTAAAGGGATGTGGTATGGAGAGAAGGCAGGTACAGGATACTGAGTTGGATGATCAGCCATGATCATATTAAATGGCGGTGCAGGCTCGAAGGGCCGAATGGCCTACTCCTGCACCTATTTTCTATGTTTCTATGTATGTTTATGATGGTTGAACTATTAATAGGATATAAGATGGAGAATCGTCGTATAAAAACTAGGTGATTTTTCCACACACTATTTCGGTCCCTGCAATTCATTCATCTTAAAATTATGTTCAATAAAATCACAGATGACCCAGTAAATGTTAAACTTTAATCTTCAGTTTTGCAATAACTTTCCATAAATTGACACATGCATAGAAATTGGATAGCATATGCTATGCAATTCAATTACAATGTAAATCACTTGCAAAAGGAAAACCTTAGATTGACTGCGAGATCCACACAGTTTGCATCTTTCCTTCTGGGGCCTCCACACAATTAACTAAAGCAGATGAGCGCAGATGTGCATCACTAATTAAGAAACCTCTTCTGGGATTTTAGATAACATGCATGTAAAAGCTCATCTTCATAATACTTTGTCTGTTTCCACTTTACTTGAAGGAACTTGCCCAGCTTGTGGAGTCAGGGCTTCAGGTAGTATGCCCACCATACCCCACCATACGTTGCAAACAGTGCTTAATCTCCAATCCCTTCTTTGCCCCCGACCGTTCACCTACTGCCTTCTCACCACTCATCTTTCAGCATGTCCCTTGCTCCAAAAGCCTATTGACCTCTCAAGCTCCACAAAAACTAACCTGAGCATTCCCAATTATTCGATTCCAACAAGAGACCCAACTAATAATTCCCAGCAATTAACATGTTCACGGCCAAGTTTTTTCCCCCCCATTATTGGGTATGGCCCGAGTATTCTCGGGGGTGGCAGTGAACAGGTTAAAGATTGCCCCAACATCTTGCATTAATCTTCAGAAAGGAACATCCTGACCTCCCTGCGATAGGGCCTCAACCTCACCACTTCTTCCACCAACATTTAGTTGATCACAACATTTTTCAATGATTCTATCCTACCCTTCAGATCCTAGAACCACCAGATTGATGGACCTTGCCTGCAACTTCACAAGTCCCTCCTTTGACCAAAAGTTACCCAAGTTTCCTTGCATTCTGTGGAGCTGGCAAAAAGATACTCCTTTGGCAACATTACCGTATTTAGAAACACCGTGCTTGGGCCATATGAGCAAAGCAGCTGGACTTTGCAATGGCAAGCTACAAACAAAATTTGGATGAAATGAAAGGAAAGTAATCACAGTAAATTTAAATTAGTTTTGCTTAGAGATACATGTAAACATGCCCTTTGACCCAAGGTCAAACCAACCATCCATTAACCGTTACCCCACTTTCTCTCCCATTCCCTACACACAAGGGGCAATTTACAGATGCCGATTAACCTGCATGTCTTTGGTATGAGGGAGGAAACCAGAGCACCCAGAGGAATCGCACACAATCACAGGGAGAATGTGTAAACTCCACACAACAGCATCTGAGGTCAGGATCAGACCCAGATCTCTAGCGCAGTGAGGCAGCAACTCTACCGCTGCGCCACTGTGCAGTCCTAAATGCGACATTAATTGTATGACGAAAACTACATCATACCAATACGGTCTTAGCTACATTAGGTTCTTTTGGAGCCAGCAGCCCTAAATGTCACTGAATGTTCCTACCCGTTAAATTTAGCATCAGATTCTGATTTTTTGGCAAATTAGTTCTACAAACCAATTAAGAAACTATATTTGGCATTGAAACAGCCTGGTGAATTGCGAACAGATTTTCTGAATCGCAGCCTTCCACAGATGTAGGCCAAGTGACAAGGGGTGTGCTAAAGAACCTCGCCATTCTGCCACACTTGTAAACATTGGAAAAGGTGTATTTGAAGCTATATCCAATAATTATACAAAGAAACATAAACCAACAATTGCCCAATTTAGTTATCCTTGCAGCATACAATAATTTCTTATTAAAAAAATCAATGTGATGAAAATGCACTAAAGTCAGAAGATTTGAATTATTTGACATACGAATACACTTCCAAAGTACAGCACATAGAAATATCATTCTGCCCAGCAAATCTATGCTGGCTTGTGGTAAAATATCTTATTTTATCCTCTTAATCTCACTCTACCATCAAAATCTTCTATTCTTTCCTTTTGCATCAAATGCATTAAACGCTCAGGAACATTAAGCAATAAACCACCCCAGATTCCACAAAGTGGGACCTGTTCAGGCAAATCTCTTTTAAGTACAACTGAAACAAACTTTGCAAATGTTGCACAGGCTTGCTTCTGCATGCAAGTGCAATCCTAAATCTCATGACAGATGAATAGGTGTGTGGTACACATTAATGGATATTACAGTAGATGTCAAAGCTCCTCTGCGATTTAGCACACCAGTCATTGAAAAATAAGAATAGGAGTAAGCTATTTAGCATCTAAGGACTATTCACATATTTAATGAATCACACAAAGCCCTGCGTAAGTGATGGAAGGCATTATCAGCTCACAAAACCTCTGCCCACTGATCCCATCAGGCACCACCTGCTTCACGCTGGCCCCATTTACCACCTCACAACCCACTAATACTGGGTGGGAACAAATTGTCCCTAATCCTTACAGATTGATTTTACAGAGTGACAAAAGTGCTTCCTAACTTCACTATGGCACTAAATCCCCTTGCTTAAGACTGAGCAACCAGCAGAAATTGCTTTACTCAATTTAATCCATTTAGATTAATAACTGGTTTTCAATTTTATGAGCACCATCAAATAGCTCCAGGACATCCAAGTTACAAGAGATTCACACAAAACCATTTTTCTCAGACAGAGGAACCTGGAAATACAAGACAGATCCACGGTACAGGAGATGACACAATTAAGACCGAGATTAAACAAAATGATCAAACCAGGGAACAATAAATCTCATAAACTCTGTTCCAGAGAGATGCAGATGCACAGTTTATGAATATATTGATGGCTATCATTACTATATCTGTGAGCACTATGGCAGTCATGGGCTGGGCTGAAGAGCGATAGATAATCTTACAGAATGCCAGATGTTGCAGGAGGCTCCATAACCGATTCCCGTTTTTTACATTTAACAGTGACTTTTTCCAAAAATGTATCACATTTTTCAGACATGGCCTATGCATAAAGGTGCTTTCAAATCAACTGAAAAATTTCAAAACATTCAACCACACTATTCTCCATGATAAACTTGTATAATTTCCACAAAACAAAAGCCAGCCTAATTAGTCTAATGCACTTTGATTTCATGCTCACTTCCTACAGTGCCCTCCATAATGTTTGGGACAAAGACCCATCATTTATTTATTTGCAGGTATAAGAGAGCTCTCAGTACCTAGTCTTTCCATCACCTATGGAAACTTTTATTGCTGTTTATCAACATGAGAACTAAAGTTGTGCCAATGAAAGTCAAAGAAGCCATTATGAGACTGCGAAACAAGAATAAAACTGTTAGAGACATCAGCCAACCTTCGGCTTACCAAAATCAACTGTTTGGAACATCATTAAGAAGAAAGAGAGCACTGGTGAGCTTACTAATCGCAAAGGGACTGGCAGGCCAAGGAAGACCTCCACAGCTGATGACTGAAGAATTCTCTCTATAATAAAGAAAAATCCCCAAACACCTGTCTGACAGATCAGAAACACTCTTCAGGAGTTAGGTGTGAATTTGTCAATGATCATTGTCCGCTGAAGACTTCATGAACAGAAATACAGATGTAAACCACCGGTTAGCCTCAAAAATAGAATGGCTAGGTTACAGTTTGCCAAGAAGTAGTTAAAAGAGTTCTGGAAAAAGGTTTTGTGGACAGATGAGACGAAGATTAACTTATATCAGAGTGATGTCAAGAGCAAAGTATAGAGGAGAGAAGAAACTGCCCAAGATTCAAAGCATACCACCTCATCTGTGAAACACGGTGGTGGGGGTGTTATGGCCTGGGCATGTATGGCTGCTGAAGGTACTGGCACGCTTATGACAATACAACTGCTGATAGTAGTAGCATATTGAATTCTGAAGTGTATAGACAACATCCTATCTGCTCAAGTTCAAACAAATGCTTCAAAACTCAATAGCCGGCGGTTCATTCTACAGTAAGACAATGATCCCAAACATACTGCTAAAGCAACTAAGGAATTTTTAAAGCTATAAATTGGTCAATTCTTGAGTGGCCAAGTTAATCACCCAATTTGAACCTAATTTTATATGCTGAAGAGAAAACTGAAGGGGACTAGTCCCCAAAACAAGCACAAGCATAAGCTAAAGATGACTGCAATACAGGCCTGGCAGAGCATCACCAGAGAAGACACCCAGTAACCATGTCCATGAATCGCAGACTTCAAGCAGTCATTGCATGCAAAGGATATGCAACAAAATACTAAACATGACTACTTTCATTTACAAGACATGCAATGTAAAGAAAACAATTCCTGAAAAGAAAGAACTTTTAAAATGTTTAATAGAGCATCTGTACTATTCTCACCTGTTTTCTTTAAAACCTCAATTGAAAATAATCTCATCCCAGGAAAATTCCATTTGTCATTACAGGTGCACAACCTTTTATCCGAAGATCCAAATAACGAAAACCTCCGAATAGCGGACATTTTTTCGGTCCTTGAAGAAAGGTCCTTGAAAACGTTCACCGAGGGCGGCCCGCAGAGGTGACAGCGAAACCTCCGGTCGGACCTCGAAGAAAGGGGAACTAAATCCCCATTCATAAAAGAGAAGGTGAGGGTATATTGCGCGGGAGGGTTAATAATTGACAATATGCTGCTGCCTGCCCGCTGAGTTAAAAAGTTCCCACGGTAGCACGATACACAGTGTATCGTGAGTGTTGCGTGGGAACTTTTTAACTCAGCGGGCAGGCAGCAGCAGATTGTCGCTGCCTTCAGTTTCACCCCACCTACACCCCTCTGCTTCCCGGCCATGTGTGTGACCCCTTCCCTCCCCTCTCCAGCTCCCCGCTCATTGCACCGGCGCGGGGGCTATGCACTGTCTTCATGTCGGCGATGCTAGCAGGTCAGTGCCAGACACCGGAGACGTCAGGACCAACAGGACACCGACCCCCAGCAAGCACGGAGATCCCAGAGACCCACAGCCAGCAGCAGCCCAGCCCCGTTCCAACTCCAGAGGAAAACTGCAAACTGGCCGGAGACATCAGGACCACCAGAAGCCGCTCCCCGATGGCCGCTACGGCGACAAGTGGCAGTTCGCCCACAGCCCCCTCATCGGGACACCGACCCCCAGCCCATTGCAAGCACGGAGATCCCAGATCAGCAACTCCAGCCCAGCCCCGCTCCAACTCCAGAGGAACACCCTCCCCGTATGGGCAGAAGCTGATGGTGTGCAAGGTACGTCTTGTTCTTGGGGTCGCGCAGCTCGGGCTGTGGGCGAACTGCCACTTGTCGCCGTAGCGGCCCATCGGGGAGCGGATTCCTCTGGAGTTGGAGGGGGAGGGGGGTATTGTGCTGTTTGATCGCCCCCTGCTATCCCAGGGACAGGGAGACAGGACGTTCACCGAGGGCGGCACGCAGAGGTGACAGCAGAACCTCCGGTCGGTCCTCGAAGAAAGGGGAACTAAATCCCCATTCATAAAAGAGAAGGTGAGGGTACATTGCGCGGGAGAGTAGGAATCCCAAGACAAAGTTGAGTGAGCGTTCACCGAGGGTGGCCCGCAGAGGTGACAGCGGAACCTCCGGTCGGTCCTGGAAGAAAGGGGAACTAAATCCCCTTCATAAAAGAGAAGTGGAGGGTATATTGCCCGGGAGGGTATATCGCCTACCTGGAAGTAACCGGACATTTTTCCCAGGATATCGTCTGCACACCAAAGCTCACCAAAGCTCACGTTTGGCGCCAAACGCACGTCGCCTCTGCTGCACACGGATATAAGAGTGTGAAAATGTCCCCTAAGGGCATGTAGCCCCGCTAGGGTGACATGAGTGCGAGAGGTGATTCAATGCTGCGGTCACATTTATAAATTCAGGAATTCATTCAACACACTGCATTTCATACAGACATTTATTCTGCAAGAAAAAACTACACTGAAGACTCAAACTCGCGACCGAGGAACTGACGGGATCAAGGCGCAAACTCGCGACCTTGCGGATATGAGCCGAGCATTCTACCACTGAGCCAGCCATTAAAATCTACGCTAAAAAATTTCCATTCCGAAGACCGACAAATTCCGAATTACGAAAAGTGTCTGGTCCCAAGGCTTTCGGATAAAAGGTTGTGCACCTGTACTACTTGTCAATTATAGCAAGTCCTAATTCCCGTCTCTGTCCCCGATTCGCAATTTTTTCAAAGTTACCTTCTTCCTCAGTATACTCCAACGTAAAATAATCTGACAGTTTAATTGGAGGTAGGTAAAACTATAGGGCATAGGTTTAGGGTAAGAGGGAAGAGATTTAGGAGAGAGATGAGGAAGACCTTCTTAACACAGAGTCGAAGTAGCTGCAATGCACCGCCTGAGCGGGATGGTTAAAACAGGGGCACTTACAACATTTAAATGTCTAGATTAGCACTTGAATCGTTGAGGCATACAAAGCTATGGACCAAGTTCTAGGTGATGGGATTCATACAGAACATTGTCCACAGTTCCTATGCTGTATGATTCTATGGATTGTATCTGCAATTTTCTTGGTTTCATTCACAATATCACTTCTGTCCACTTTTAAGAATCCCCATATTGCTCTTGACCAATACCCAGCAAACCACAAATAATTTTGTGGTGGTTTTGCTGTTTATTTACATTTTCTTTTCATATTCCATTTTGTAGCTTTACATTTTGTCACAGACATTCTTTGTGTCTCTCCCAGTTGCAAAGAGCTGTTGTTCTTTTTTTCCTTTTAAAATGGTTTATTTTTAAGTTTTATGTTATTTTGGACGATAAGGGCAAATTTTGGACAAATCAAGCCTTTCTTTCCATTATGCGCATCAGATTTACCCAGTTTACTGGGAACAACCTCTGCATGTCTATAAACCTTGTACAAATCTTCTTGGTAATCATTTGACATTTCTCGTTTTGCAATGCTACATTGAACACGGTTGTAGTGTGATTATCATCACAAAACAATCAGACACCTGCTGCATTGATCTGATATACAAGAAGAAATGGTCCCATGACAATTTTCTGCTGTTGTTATTGTTGAACACTCAAGGACATTTCTGTAAGTTGCTGTGCAAGGCTAGAAATCCCCATGACAATTCTTCACTAAGTTAAGGGTTGTAAAGCGCAATGACAACTGAAAGTAAAGTGTAAATATAATGGAGAGGATGCAGCTTTGGAAACCAGCGCTCCAACAGTGTGTTAAAGAACAGGAAAAGGGGGCAGTATTTCTCAAACCTCCTGGTGAACCATAGATGTGGAGATGATTTTAGAAATGAATCAAACCGTAGTTTTACCAAGATTAGACATAAAGCAGGTAGTCTGACAAGACAAGATCTGTAGAAGGAAGTGGTGCAGCGTAAGAGCTGGATTTAATCAACACTCATGTGGAAAGTGATGCAAAGGTAATATCACCAAGGGTATTACGCAGATGGGGAAAGCCCAAATCAAGTCAAGTCACTATTATTTCTATAGCACATTTAAAAAACAACTCTTGTTGACCAAAGTGCTTTACATTGGTGGAGGTACTAAAGTTATACAACATCACATATAAAATCACATTTTGCTCTCAATAATAATCACTTTCGATTACATTTTACAAGTATTTTCTAATCAATTTGACAATTAAGCAATGATGTTATACTGCAAAATGCAGAAGTAAAAACAAAAAACATTCACAATCAAAATGGATCAGTACCAAGAATTTTCAAAAATAATCATGTTGCCTAGTCTCATTTACATTACCTTTTGAAACAGAGTTTACACCACAGTCATTACACCATAGTACCATAGCAAGATTTTGGGTTACAGAACAGATTCCAAAATTAGCTCCTTTTTTTCAGCTGCCAAACAGAAAAGTACAGTTTATAGATCAAGACCACAAACTCGTATTAACCTATTAGTTTACCAAACATCTCCTGTATGGTTTGTTGATTGGACCATCTACAACATTAACTTCAAAACACTTTAGCACCACAACGCTGTCTCCATAAAATCTTCCAAATCCATTGGAGGTCTAAAGGAACCAACGTCACCACCCTTTCCTTAGCCAACAGCTCAACATTGTCAGTTACACAGTCAGTTCAATCGAACAGGACATAACCAAGCTCTTGAAATAGAGGTCTCCCACAGCAAGTGGATTCCATGCCAACAGAGAAACTCGAGAACATTTCAACCTTATTGAAAAGAAAAGCAACCATTCTTGTTAACTTGTGAGAATCCATGAACAATAAGTGCTTAACAAGAGGCACCTAAAAAGGCACCAAGCTTCTTTGAGCAGAATCAAATAAAAATGGACTACAAGAAAAGAGTACAAGAAGAAAGGACGTCTTACTCCAATTGCCAGTCATGTCTCACTCTCCAATCTGGCTATTTATCGCCCAATCAGTCCACTCACAATCATTAGCAAGCTGTCATCAACAGTGCTATCGAGCAGCACGTACACACCAACAGCTATTCATTGCTGCCCACTTTGAAATTCACCAGAATTACTTACACATAGGCTATAATAAGGTTTGCAGCCAGCAATGGAACAACTGAATTCTGGAAGGCAGGCAGGAGTGATTGTCCTTTACATTATGGAGTCATTTGACTGAACCTGACATCAAGGTGCCTGGGTAAAACTGGTCAATGGGCATTAAAAGGAAAAATTAGCCAGTGCTTGGAGTTATAGCTCCCACAAAGAAAGATGGCCGAGGTTGTCAGACGTCAATCATCCCAGCACCTGGGCATCCCAGCAAGCAGTGGTTTAAGCACAACTTATTTAGCAAGCTTTCCTTCCACCATAAGGTTTGAACTGGTGATGCTTGTACAATTCCATTCAAAACTTTGACGCAAGTAAGGCAGTTATGCTTGCATGCATCATGACCTGTGCAACTCTCAAGCATGGCATGATCAGTGGCAAGTACCATTTTCACCACAAAATTGCCAGTTAACAATTATCACCAACAAGAGTGGCTAACCATCTATCCCCAACACTGATATTGTCAAGTCTTCCACCATCACTGTCCTGGGGTCGATGGCTAAACATTTAACTGGACCAACCATATAAATACCATAACTACAAGAGCAGGTAAAAAGAAAGTCAGCCCTCAGAATGACACACCGCCCAACATCAAGATCTTTCCACTATTTGCAAGGTGCACGCTGCAAATTCGATGGAAAATCTCCTGCGTGGATAAGTAATACACCAACAACACTGTAGATGCATTATAATATTCAAGGAAAAACTACCCATTTGTATAATATCCCACCAATCACCTTGAACATTCATTTCTTCCAACACCAGCTTCGGGTGCACTGTGCCACTTCAAAATACACTGCAGTTCCTTCCTACAAGGAGAAAGCCTGGGCTAAGCATCAGGTGGAGGCAAAGCCCACGTTACCCAGGGGAGTTGCGTTCCTAGAAAACAGTCCATATCAGTATTTTCCATTACACAAAGCTACATCACCCGAGCACGAGTCAAGAAATTAAAGTTGGAAAAAAAAACATGTTTAGTTACTTTCTTTCATCACAAATTCTGAAGGGGCAAATGTTAATCCACATCTCAGTTATCTGTGAATTCTGTAGGGCTGTTACCTAAACAGCCACTCGACCGAGGTCACTAAAGCAAAAAGTATACAGTTACATTTCCATATGACAAATGCACATCAAAACATTTTACTCAATGATACCATGACTATTACTATATTAGTAATATAAACTTTCCAGCTCCTGCAAGTGTCAATTTCTCCAGCATTGATAACATGTTTATTGACAGCTAGAATCTCTCAGACTGGAATGGCATAATATACAAAAAAAAATCATTTTGCTTTGACAGGAAATTAAATAAAAGGAAAATATTAGCATAGTAATTAGGTTGTTACACCACATGGTATATAGCTCATACTTCAAGGGTTGTATTTGATTTGCGAGAGCTGACCGTTTTCATTCGGAACAACAGTAGCATTGGCATAACCAGATCTGAAACAAGTGTCAATCAGATTTCTGGCTGGCGGAAGTACAGAACACTTTAACCTTCATTTCACCCCATGCATTCAACCATCCATACAGCAAATTAAAACTGATGACAACGAACTATAAGAGGAATAATTCATGTACATCCAAGCACATACATTCCAATTTTAAAGCAAAAAACATTCCTATTATTTAAACATTTCTTTAATCCTGAAGATTGTCAACTCATGATCAGGAATTTAATAACAGCTGTATGTTTAGGAATAATATTTTGGCAGCTTAAGATTTCTGCAACAGTACAAAATAATTTTTAATTTCTGTATTTCATGCCTAAAACAAAAAGTATTGTGCAGTTCTCCAACACTAAGCTTTGGAGTACTGAAGTGTGGGCAAAGCCAGAATATGCCTAAACACATTTACAGTTGTTGGTCAAAGTCTTTAGTTACATGATTTTAAAAACAAGCTAGATTGTTTTCACATCGAAAAAGAAAAACGTTAATAACTTGTAATTATGAACTTTTTCTGCATGATGTACTTTTTCTAACTCATGTGAGAGGGTGCAAAATCTGAATAGTTATCCACCTGTCAGTGAAGGGAGACATCAAGTGATGAAATTTACCAATGCCCCCATTGTGCCAGCACACCCTTTGGCCAGCTAAGGAAAGAAACCTCAAAGACAGGACTTAAACATGACACCAAGCTCACTATCCAAGGAGCAGCAGTGACATCCATTCTCCATATGGATTGAAGACTTGGACAACCTACAGTTTGCACCTCAACGCACTAGAGTACATAATTTGAGTAACCAATGCAGATCCTTTATCAATGCCAATACTCACAACATGCAGCAGGTTCCAACTGAGCTCAACCAGCTCCTATGAGCGGGTTACTTGGACAGCATGCTTAATGGCAGACTCCAAAATAAGAAATTTATTTCATGCTCCATCACACGATGCTGTGGCGCAGCGAATGCAATGCCGGAGACCCGGGTTCGATCCTGACCACGGGTGCTGCCTGTACGGAGTTTGTACGTTCTCCCCGTGACCTGCATGGATTTTCTCCGAGATCTTCGGTTTCCTCCCCACACTCCAAAGATGTATAGGTATGTAGGTTAATTGGCTTACTGTATGTAAAAATTGGCCCGAGTAGGAAAGTGTTGATCCGTGACAACGGGGATCGCCGGTCGGCGCGGACGCGGTGGGCTGAAGGGCCTGTTTCTGCGCTGTATCTCTGAACTAAACTAAACACGGATTTCCAGAAGAGAAAAATAATATTTCAAAGTTTATTTCAAATGTTACATCAACCATATATGGTTTTCATAGTTTAAAAAAAATGTAAAACCAAGTGCAAAGGTGCGCTCAGAACTACCTACTCTGACAAACACCACAGCCTCAGAGACAGAATCTGTGGATCCCGTATAATACTATTCTGCCACCTCAGAACCCACAGAACTGAAGTGGAAGCAAGTCATCCTGAACCCAGGACTGCCCAAAGAGAGAAGATTTCTTAACACATGGTTCTGATTTAGTCAATCTGAAACTTGATCATGTTTAGTTTTCAGACCAGACGGTACAGGAGAATTTATATCAATTAAATAAAATATGCAACAAAAGTTTGAATGATTTGAGGGCAACACCATAACTTCAGCATTATTTTCCAATCTGAGTAAAATCTTTTTCTTAGCCATTGCCCAGTTTTTACCCTGAAGTGAAGCAGAGAGAATGGCAAAGATATGCTTTTCAAGCTCTACCAACACTGTGAGGCATTAAGAGGTCATTCTCACAAGAATGTAGCCAACAAGGCAGAAATTAAGTTTTCATCCACCATGTTTCCTAACAATTATTATATTTGGTTAACAAATATACCCCATTTAAGATTCAAATATAATAGTCACAAAAAAACTAAATAAAGGAATGCTTTAGTAGTTAAGGGCCTGTCCCACTACGGCGACCTAATTCGCGACTTTAGAAGAGTTTGCCCTCGACTCATACTCACAGCATGGTCGACACGAGGTCCAAGGAAGTCTTTGTAACTCTCCTTCATGCTCGAGAGTAGTCCCTGCGTACTCGAGGCCTCAGCTAGGTCGCAGCGTATTTTTCCCAACATGCTGAAAAATGCCCGCGAGTGAAAAAAGGCAGCCATGGAAAAATCAATATTTCTTTTACTCGTAAGTTTAGTCGAGGTAGGTTGTAATTCCATTGTATGTAATCGAAGGCAATCAAAGGTAGTCGAAGCTTCTTAAAAGTGTCTCCACTCCTTCTCCACCCTCTCCCCCCCTTCTCTCCGCGCTCTCCGCCAGTGGGGGGGGGGGGGCGGCTTTCTGGAAGGGACTGGTTTCCAGAGGGCTAGTATGGACATTGTGGGCCAAATGGATTCTTGGGGTGGCAGCTCAGTCATTCAAGCCTGATGTGCTGGCAGCTCACTCACGGCTGGTGGTCTGGCAGTTGACTCACGGCTATTCCTTGAAATTCCATTTTAAGCAGGGTGCAAGGCCACCAAATTCAAGTGCAGTTTCGTACCACTTCAAGCAGGGTGCAAGGGCACCAAATTCAGGTGCAGTTTCCTACCACTTCAAGCAGAGTGCAAGGCCACCGAATTCAAGTTCAGTTTCCTGCCACTTCAAGCCGGGTGCAAGGCCACCGAATTCAAGTGCAGTTTCCGACCACTTCAAGCAGGGTGCATGGCCAACAAATTCAAGTGCTGTTTCCGACCACTTCAAGCAAGGTGCATGGCCACCAAATTCAAGTGCAGTTTCAGACCACTTCAAGCAGGGTGCATGGCCATCAAATTCAAGTGCAGTTTCATACCACTTCAAGCAGGGTGCAAGGCCACCAAATTCAAGTGCAGTTTCATACCACTTCAAGCAGGGTGCAAGGCCACCAAATTCAAGTGCAGTTTCATACCATTTCATGCAGGGTGCAAGGCCACCACATTCAAATGCAGTTTCATACCATTTGAAGCAGGGTGAAACCACCATCAGACCGCACAAAACACCCCATAAACACCACACTCACAATTCAATAGACATTCAGTGTGTTCAGTTGATTCACAGCTCAGACAGTCGTGACCTCTCCCTCCCCCATCTTGTAGAGACTGAGCCACACCCACACTTCAGGGTTTTATAATCCCTCCCACTCCCACCAGAAGGGGCATGGCCTTCATGGCGTGATTGACAGGAGAGATTCTCAACATTTTTTAAACACTAATAACACTTTTATTTTCATTGATGGGAAGAATCCTCTGCACCTGATGAGCAGAGGGGGACGGAGTAAGATGGCCAAAAATCACAGCCGTAAGTGGTAGCATTTTATCTAAAATCAATATACAGTGCAAACAGGAAGTTGTCAAGTTTACACTTTTAATCATTTGCCATTTTAAACTAACCACCACCAACCATTTGCTGTGCTTTATTTCAAACCAACCACATTTTCATTTTCAAACCACATTAAGGGCACTCAAGGTCAGTAAAACCACACTCACAGTTTAGTAAACATGTGTTCAGTGTTATTCACAGCTCAGACTGAGAGACGTGACCTTCTCGCTCCCCCCCATCTTGCAGA
This sequence comes from Amblyraja radiata, assembly GCF_010909765.2. NCBI lineage: Eukaryota > Metazoa > Chordata > Chondrichthyes > Rajiformes > Rajidae > Amblyraja > Amblyraja radiata. The sequence goes on from NC_045977.1 coordinate 8,618,604, forward strand.
GACTGAGGCACTCAACACTTCCGGGGTTTTTTTTAAATGTTTTTATTTTTTAAATTATTTTATTAGAAGCGTAAACACATCATAGCAACACAGCTTGTATATCAATTACATTCATACAGAGCTTGTATTCTTTTTATAGAATTTTTTTGAAAGATTGTACAGCTATAAACTAATAAAGTTGGAGATAGGTCCGTAGATTATAAACCATTGTTATTCATCCAATCCTGAGTTCAGGTTTCAGTCCAGATTCTGTGTTGAACCAATTTACCTCTTTAAGAAATCAATAAATGGAGAACATATTCTAGAAAATAGTTATGATTTGTCAATTAAGACAAGTCTAATTTTTTCCAAATATAAGGTCTCTGTAATTTCTGTAATCCACATTTTAATTGTGGGGGTTGTTGGATTTTTCCAAAATCTTAAAATAATTTTTTTCCCAGTTATTATACTATAATCAAGAAAATGTCTTTGATTTGTTGTAAGTTTTACACTTTGTTCTGATATCTCCAGTATTATTAGTTTAGGATCGGGATCCAATTGAATATTAACAACTTATAGTCCCTCCGGCCTTCAGGAGAGAGAATCTCAACATTTTTAAAACACTAATAACTCTTTTATTTTTCATCGATGGGAAAAATCCTCTTGTCCTGCACAGCGGAGGGGGACTCCGAGTAAGATGGCCAAAAATCACAGCCGCAAGTGGCAGCGTTTTTTCTAAAATCAATATACAGAACAACAAGAAGTGGTCAAGGTCAGACTTTTAGTAATATAGATTAATCACTTGTAAAAAGAGACCAAGAGTATTGTAGCCAAATTTACTGATTACAAATAGCTGGGTTAGCAAACTACGAGAAGAGCCAGGAGTCTGTAAAGGAATACAGGTTAGCTGAGCCAGCAAAACATTGCAGATGGAGTGTAATGTGGAAACTGAGAGGTTATACTCTTTGTAAGAAACAGTAACATGCAAATTCTCATTTGTGTGGAGTTAAGCCAAAATGTAGCAGTATGTATCGATCTGGGAACCCTAGTACATGAAATGTAAAAGACTAGCAAGTAGCGCAAGTGATAACGAAGGTTAGTGAAACAATGGTATTTAATGCAAGGAACATTTCCATATAACTTTACAGAATGCACCTGGAGTATCGAATAGTCTTGATCTTCATATAGATATTACGACCATTCAAAGAACAGAAATTCATCCTAATTAAATTCACAAATCACAGCCGAAAAATTTGAAATGGGAAATAAAATTCACTCAAGAGATTATCGGACAAATTTCAACAATGCACACACGACACGACTTTGCAATACAGAAAACCACAATGCAGAACATTTTCTAGACACACAACCACTCTGTATTGCAGGAGCCATCAGTATTTATAAAATATTTTCTTCACTATTCAACCATAGCCGACCTTCCACCTTAATATTACTTTCCTGCCCCATCCTCATATTACAGGTCCACCACCGATGTTTCAGCAACTGGTGGCCTGACACCTCCTTTAATCCAGATATAATTACAAGAGCATGATTGAAAACCCACCCAAACCACCCCCCCCCCCCCCCCCCCACCCGCCATAAAACTTGGTGCCAAGGCCAGGTGAGGTAGCCGGTCTTGACCTCATCGGGAATACTGCGCCAATCAGCGGGTCGAATTTGCCTTATGAGGCCGGGGCTCTGGAACTCCAGCCCGGCCATTGCCAGCGTATCCGTTCCCATAGCAGACTTCTACACTCGATCAGCGAGTAGACTTTGCTGTCTGGGACCGAGGCTCTGGATCTCAGGTGCGGTCGGAACCAGCAGATCAGTTCCCATAGACTGCGTTCAAGGCAGAATTTGCAGCCCAATATCTCAGCTCCACAGCTACCTAACCAGACCGTTCCGGTAGCATTGGTCTCCTTTAAGAGGACAAGATCTCTGTTGGTCCAGCAAAATGGATAATCCAAAAGACTCTGGAACCAAGGATGCTAGAAAATTGATGGTGGACCTGTACTTAATTTCTCTCGCATCCAATGAAAAAAATAGTAATCTCACCTTTCATTGCTATTGATGACTGAACTTTCACAACTATTGTTGATACCATTCCGATGAACCTGCACTGCACACCCTTTCTAACAAGCATCTTTTTAACACCGTCTTCAACAGCAAAGGGTCGGACGATCCACTCATCACGAGAGCGGTCGTCCAGTCCAGGAAAGTAATGTTCGATTACTTCACTAATTGCCAGAAGGTGGGTTGAGATCTCCTCGTGGAAGTGGCATTCAGAATCTGGCGTAGCATCCAGGAGAGTCATCATCTCAGGGAAGATAGTCGTGTCACCGTCCTGGACTCTTCTCTGATAAAGATGAATCTTCCTCCTGAACACTGCCACTTTGTCATGAGCTGTGTGTAGCATTGGGAGGTTTCCTTTAAGTGACAAGTTCAAGGATTTCACCTCGGCGAAGAAGTCAACCAAGTAACCTTCATCACGAACAATTCATCCTGCAACTTTTCCTGAAGCCGATTCTCCTTCTCGGTACACCCTCTCTCCAAGATCAGCACGATTTCTTCTTGAAGTCACACGATTGAGAACTTTACCACGCGAAAGCCAGCGCACCTCTGTGTGGAATATCAGAACAGTGAAATTGGCGCTCATTTCTTCACACATCGCTTTGAAGATGCTCGAGTTTGTTGCACTCCCTCGGATATAGTTCACAATCGTCAAGACATCTGAAAGCACTTCACGAAGACCAGGAGGGAGAGTCTTTATTGCTAAAACACGGCGATGTATCATGCAGTGCGTGAAAGAGACATGGAGAGCGACATCCTTCATGAAGGCTTTGAAGCCGGATCTGCAACCGACCATGGAAGGTGCCCCATCTGTACACACCCTGACAAGTCGTTCCCAGCCAAGCTCATGTTTGATGAGGAAGACTTCCAGCATTCTGAACACATCTTCTCCCTGAGTGGTAGTGGCCAATGTCTCCGAGAACAGTTACTCCTCCATCATGGCTTCTCCGTCGAGGTAACGAACGTAGACTAGCAGTTGGGAACACGAGGCAACATTTGTTGACTCGTCCAGTTGCAGTGAATACACTGGACTGCTCTTCAAGGAGCTCACTTCTTGCAGTAGAATATCATTACTCATATCCGAGATTCGACTTTTGACTGTGTCATTCGAAAGGGAAACCTGCCTGAACTTGTTTGACTGCTGTTCCCCCAGCACCAACTTTGCTGCTTTGAGAAAGCATGGCTTGATAAGCTCTTCACCGATGCTGTGAGGTTTCTTAGTCTGTGCGATTCGATAAGCAATCCAGTATGAAGCCTCCAGCGCTGTTTCAATTTGGCGAGCGCAGTGACCCGTCGTATCGATACAGGGAACCCTTGAGTGCAGCTTCTTTTCGTTTGAAATAGTCCACGCCCTTCCCCGCCAGATCGCTGTGACAAGAATCCGAATGGATCTTCAGTTTGCTGGGCTTCATGCTCTCGTGGCTCAAAACCTTGGCACAGATAACACATTGAGGCCTGACCATGGATTTTTAAACAATGCTTGTGAAGCCGAACTTGAGAAATGCTTCACTATACGTGCGCTTCTTGGCAGACATGGTTCACAACCTCAATGTAGCACACACTCGTGGCCTCAAAACGACCGTGATTTGTGAGAATTACAGAAATTTGTTCTGTGACCTGAACTAAAGTGCCATTATGAAATGATAGCGAAAATGGGTAAATGTAAGACCTCCTCACAGTTTGGCCATGCACGAATGTTAACACACGGCAGTTGGCAAGCATGAGCCTCCATCGCACATGATCCAGGCCACGCACAGTTTGTGTGCGTATACGTACGCGCATACACAAACAAAATACTGTGAGTGGTATGTACCTTTGTTAGGTTCCTAAAAATGGGCTCAACAAATTGATGTTATTTATGGCCCCTTCATGACCCCCGAAAAAACCTCAAACGACCCCAATGGGGGTCACGACCCCAGGTTAAGAACCGCTGCACTAGAAGGTTATAATGCATGGGATCCCGGGGAGCTAGCAGAATGAACTGAAAATTAGCTTCATGGAAGGAAGCAGAGGGTGAAGGTGAAAATTTATTTTTTAGACTGGAGGCCTGTGATTAGTGGTGTACTGATGAAGCTGAGTTTTAGTTAAAATATAAAAAGATATTAAATAGGTTTCTGGGCTAGCTTATAGCTTATATTTAGTGTCAAATTAGGCTTGCCTCAGGTTGCAGTGTGTGGGATAATAAACACCATAACATTGTCTCCCAAGTGACAAGCAGAGAGGAGAAGCTAGAGAGATCTCTTTGAAGTAAGATGCCATAAACCAAATGGCCAATGTTATGGGGGAGGAGGCGAGAAAGGAAGAGAGAAACAGCTAGTCACATCTTTGAAGTAAGATGCCATAAACCAAATGGCCTATGTTTATGAGGGACCAAATGACAGCGAGGAAGCAGCGAAACAGCTAGGGTGATCTCTGTGAAGATAAAATGGCATTATCCAAATAGCCAATGTTTATGAAGGACGAGAGAGGAACAGGGAAGTGGAAAGATAAAATGTCGTAAACCAAATGGCCAATGTTATCTTGTACTATGTAAACAAAGGCCTTTGATGTGATGCATTCTGTGGAAACCTTTTCCTGTACCTCTGACCATGACTAATGTCTGTGAAATGTGCTAAGGGGACAAAAAAACCCTATTTAAGGCAATGTAATTCTGTTGTTCAGAGAAGGTGAACGGAGGACGGTCAAGTGTCTGTAATGGTCACTTGACTGGAGTCCTCCCTCCTTCCATCGGCCGATGTTAAGTAAAGTTTTGATCTGGTCTACCAAACAGTTTGTGTGGTGTCTGTTTATTAAGAAGCGAACCTGGTTTAGTAGTTATAAAAGTAGCTTTTTCATTGGCGTAGTTATGCAGGCCTCGCTGGGACCACATCAACAGCTGACTGTGCAAGAGGTTGCAGAGGTTGCCGGGATTGGAAGGGAGATAACTGAGCTCTATCGGCCCCCTTGTAAGACCGACTCCCTAGAAACTCCCGGGAACATCTGTGATCCTTCATCAGACATTGAATTGGTTCCCTGCCGAGGTTCTTAGCAACAGACAAAGGTAAGACCAGTTGGGCTTTATATGGGGTTTTTTTTTAAGAAGGGATTGTGTATGTATTTTTAAGACAGAATTGTGTATGTATTTTTAAGAAGGAATTGTGTATATTTTTAAGAAGGACTTGAGCGGTTTCTCTTTTTCTCTCTCTCTGTCTATCTCTCTTTGTTTTGTTTTTTTCTCTCTCTCTACTAAGGGCTCATCGGCCTCGTTGAGACATCCGTGATTTGTCGGGTTGAGATACGGGGGTTGAGGTGTGCGTCTGGCTTATTGAGACATCTGAAGAGTTGTCGGATTCAGAAATAAGTGGCGTTGTATATTAAAGATTTAAGAAGTCTGCCAGGTTGAGAAACGGGGGTCACGGATAGCGGGTCTGCTTCGTTGAGACACTTGGGGCTTATTTTAAGAGTTAAGGAGTCTGCCAGGTTGAGAAACGGGGGTCTTGGATAGCGGGTCTGCTTCGTTGAGACACTTGGGGCTTATTCTAAGAGTTAAGGAGTCTGCCAGGTTGAGAAACGGGGGTCACGGATAGCGGGTCTGCTTCGTTGAGACACTTGGGGCTTATTTTAAGGGATAAAACGTCTGCCAGGTTGAGAAACGGGGGTCTCGGTTAGCGAGTCGGCTTCGTTGAGACACTTGGGTCGTATATTAAAGAGTTAAAAAGTCAGCCAAATTGAGAAACTGGGGTCTCGAGTAGCGAGTCGGCCTGGTTGATATATTTGGAACGATTCGGAATTAAGAAGTCTGCTTTCTCTTTCTCTTTCTTTCTATCTATCTATGGGGAATGCTCTGGATAACAGTCCAACATGTGTGTTATTTGAATCCTAGGTATAATAAGAAATTTAGAATGTTAAGTTACAAGTTGACCAAACGGTTAGGGGATGAAGCCTGGCCAGTAGGGGGAACATGGAATGTAGAGACATTTATATGGGAAAGGAAGACAGGAAAGAAATGGAAGAAAGGAATTATAACATGGAAAGCAGGAACAGAGGAGAAGCATGAGGAAAGTAGAGTTCGAAGTTAGATGGATACTGTATGTAAGAAGGGTATAGAGTTAAGAAACAAGGAAAGCACTAGGAAAGGATGGAACGTATTGCAACTAGAATGCCAGTGGGCAGAGGAACAAGAGGAAATAATTAAAAGACAGACAGGAGGTGAGAAACAGGTGATGGTTAGTAAAAAATAAACCCAGTACTGGTAAATCCTCTGGAGGAGACTTCATGTCTGGCACGACGACCCTATTTGGTAATGAAGATGAGGAGTTAGATAATCTTGGGAGATGTCCACCTCCCTATGTCCTACCAGTAGCAATGGCATGTTTACCTGGGACAGTTCCGTCAGTAACATCCCTATACCTTGAAGTTCTGACCTTACAAAGCTCCCCAGGATTGGGAGCACGGGAATGCCTTTCTGTGCATAATTTGTTTAACGCATTGATGCTACCATAACAGCTGGTCATTGTTAAATGTACTGCACACACTGGTGCTGGGGACCCTATAGCAAAAGGCAATGCGTTGCCGATAGTGTATCCAAACAGGGCAGCCTGTACATCCAAATGCATAGTGACAGCACGTAAACAGATGCTGGCAAATAGAACGGTCCTGCCAAACATGAAGGAGGTATGTACATTACAGAGGGACGCCTCTTATATATATAATATAACTATGGAAACAAGAGGGCTGTGCCATTGATTCAGCACACCCCGCTTGGACAAGTTGGTGTATTCGATACATTTTTACTCGTCTTACCCATGCTGGTAAGGAGGGAATGATAGGATAACAAAGGAAACGTGGTGGCAGGCCTCTGAATGTAAAATTTGCCAACAAAGTAATCCAGGCAAATCATTTAAGATACCCTCAGGGGTGACGCCAATGCCATCACGATCGGTTGAATGTATACAGATTGATTTTATTGAAATACCAAGGGCCCAGTGTTATAAATATTGCTTAGTGATTTTAGATTTATTTAGCAGGTGGAGTGAAGCTCTACCAACCACTAATAATACTGCTGAAACTATGGTAACATTGTTGTTAAGAGAAGTTATTCCCAGGTTTGGCCTACCTAATGTCATAAGCTCAGACAATGGTCCTCATTTTAACCACTATTAATAAGGAAAAATGTGCACATTGTAATATTCAACAGCAATTTCACTGTGTACACCACCCACAGGCATCTGGGATGGTGAAAAGAGTCAATGGGGATTGCAAAACAAAATTACCCCGGAGGTAAATCCTTTTTCTGACAGGCAACTATGTTATAAAAAAAATTGGGGATGAAGGGAAATTTGATGGAGAAACGAGGAAAGAGCTAGGGAGACTGAAAAGTCAAGGGGAGTCTGACTAATCATGATCTGGATCAATGTCCAATTAGGGTAAGGTAACCAGGATTTTGGTAAACAGAAATCTTGTCAGAAAAAGGGAAAGTAAATTACAAAGAGACGTCTTTGAAGATGAAATATTATATACTGCTGGTAAAACAATGTTTTTGTATATATACTGCTTGTAAAACAATGTTTTTTTATGTGGAATGTGTGAAATTCGAAGCAATGAGCAAAGTTGTGTGTCGCTTTAAGAAGTTTGTCTTTTAAAATGCAAATGGGACAGACAGGTTATGGTGTGCTCCGTTAAGAAACAGGCATGAATGGGGGGCGGAGCTATACTCGAATGATAAAATGTGTTGGTTGATTATAAGTCTTTTGAACCAAGTTTTTAAAAAAAAGACTCTTCCCGATTAAAGTGTTAAATGAGATTGGAAATGTCAAAATTACAGAGAAAAAGAAAATGTATTATTGATTACTGATTCTGAGTGGGAAAGATTGTTTTGATATGATAACAGAGGTTGTCTTTTAAAATGCAAATGAAGCAAGATTACTGTTTTCAAGCAAACAAAAAGATGTTGAAGCATGTGCTGTGTGAGGGAAATTAGGTAGATGAAAAATTGTCTTATGACTTACAAAAGGGGGTTTGAGGGAAGTAGATTGGGGAAGAGAACATATTTGGAGAATTGAATATTTAGGTGGGGAGAGCCTCTTCGGATATTATCGAATTAAAGAATAAGTTCACAGGGAAGTGTTAAGAAGGAACTGAGATACGAGGATCAAAGGAAGACAAAAGTGCTGGAGAAACTCAGCTGGGAACAAGATTCACAACTTTTTATTGATACAGGAAAAGCTGCTGTCCACCCCCTGGAGAGTGGGGGGAAGCCACCTACAGGCCCTGGGCAATTAACTAATTATGTATGGTCGGCTATTAACCCATGTCTTGCCAGATCTACATTCCCAGGTTAGAGGAATTTTTGCTGGAAACCAGTGACCAAGGCCATAAAAGCTATACGATGATGGTGCTGGGACAAGAAGAAATTGAGACTGTGTTAAAAGAACAACCAAGTGTTGCTAACAACATGAACTGCTGTAAAGATTGAAGATCATCGTCGCTGGATACATTTGATTGACTGTGAACAGTTTGTGGAAACAAGGACGATGGGCTATGGATGCTCCCTTTATTCTGGGGTGGCCCAGCCCACATGGACTGAACTTTCTTCAGAATGGCAAGCTTGCAGACTAACCCACATTTAAAGGATGGTACACACCTTTTAAACAAGATTGAAGTCAAACATGTCAAGCGCAGCAAAGATATCCTGACTACAGACAGTAAGAGGTCTGCAAAGGCCAGTTAAATCTATCTGTTTTTGTCACAACCAAGGCACTGGTGTATTTTTAGGAAACAGTATATTTGTGACAGGCATTGTTATGTTGCAAATGCAGTGCCACACAAGAGAAGCATGAACCAGTTACACCAGCACACGGGGAGTTCCAAGCGAAGCCGAATAAAGGCTGAGCAATTTTAATGATCCTTTTCCTGTCCTATGGTAGTATCTTAGTGTCACGTTCGGGGGAGGTTGGTGGCCATTTAAAATGTTTGGAGGGACTTGTGGAACGATTGTCCACTATGAAATGATTGTGTTACTAGTGTACTATTAATTTGTCTGATGAGATGTTATGGTTTTCGTATGTACTCAGCAAGGACTGTAGTTGTTATCAAAAATTTGATAAAAGGATGGAATGATGAAGCTGAGTTTTAGTTAAAATATAAAAAGATATTAAATAGGTTTCTGGGCTAGCTTATAGCTTATATTTAGTGTCAAATTAGGCTTGCCTCAGGTTGCAGTGTGTGGGATAATAAACACCATAACATTGTCTCCCAAGTGACAAGCAGAGAGGAGAAGCTAGAGAGATCTCTTTGAAGTAAGATGCCATAAACCAAATGGCCAATGTTATGGGGGAGGAGGCGAGAAAGGAAGAGAGAAACAGCTAGTCACATCTTTGAAGTAAGATGCCATAAACCAAATGGCCTATGTTTATGAGGGACCAAATGACAGCGAGGAAGCAGCGAAACAGCTAGGGTGATCTCTGTGAAGATAAAATGGCATTATCCAAATAGCCAATGTTTATGAAGGACGAGAGAGGAACAGGGAAGTGGAAAGATAAAATGTCGTAAACCAAATGGCCAATGTTATCTTGTACTATGTAAACAAAGGCCTTTGATGTGATGCATTCTGTGGAAACCTTTTCCTGTACCTCTGACCATGACTAATGTCTGTGAAATGTGCTAAGGGGACAAAAAAACCCTATTTAAGGCAATGTAATTCTGTTGTTCAGAGAAGGTGAACGGAGGACGGTCAAGTGTCTGTAATGGTCACTTGACTGGAGTCCTCCCTCCTTCCATCGGCCGATGTTAAGTAAAGTTTTGATCTGGTCTACCAAACAGTTTGTGTGGTGTCTGTTTATTAAGAAGCGAACCTGGTTTAGTAGTTATAAAAGTAGCTTTTTCAGTACCTCAAGGATCCGTGCTGGGCCCATTGTTGTTTGTGGTTTATGTTAATGATTTGGATGAGAGTGTACAAGGAATGGTTAGTAATTTGCAGATGACACTAAAGTAGGTAGTATTATAGATGGCAAAAATGGATATCAAAGATTATAGCAGGATCTTGATCAGTTGGGCAAGGGGACAGACAATGATTAATGGCGTATAATGCGGATAAATGCGAGGTGTTAAACATTGGGAAATCTAACCAGGACCTTCACGGTAAATGGCAGGAACCTGGAGTGTGTAGAGCAGAGACCAAGGAGTGCAGGTAAATAAGTTCATTGAAAGTAGCGTCACAGGTAAATAAGGTGGTTGAGAAGGCTTTTGACACATTGGTCCTTAGTCAGGGTATTGAGTATAGAGGTTGGGGTGTTATGTCACAACTGTGAAAGGCACTGTTGAGACCAAAGTTGGAGTATTGTGTTTAGTTTTGGTCACCCTGCTATTGGAAAGATATTAAGCTAGAAAGAGTTCAGAGAAGATTTACGAGGATATCGCCAGGATATGAGGGCCAGAGCTATAGAGAGAGATTGGACAGGCTTCCTTGGAGACTGTATTCCCTGGAGCTCGAGGATGAGAAGTGATCTTATAGAGATGTATAAGATTACAAGGGGAATAGTTTGGGTAAAATACTGTGCATCTACCCAGAGTTGGGGAATGTGGAACCAGAGGACATAAGTTTGTTAAGGGTAAAGATTTAACAGGATTATGAGTGGCAACTTTCTCCCCACACAGGTGGGTATATAGAATGAGCTGCCGGAAGAGGTAGTTGAGGCAGAAACTATAACAATATTTGAAAGACATTTGGACAGATACATTGATAGGAAAGGTTTATAGGTTGAACCTTTATCCACAAAATTCTGAAATTACAATACATTCAAATGTCGATAATGTAATAATCTTTCAAACTAACCATATGCATCCACATACATGCTGAAGCATTGTGCTTGATTTGTCAATTATTACAGATGCTTCACATCCAAAAATAACCACTTCCATTTTATTTATTCCATCTTTTGCCTATTTTCAGTTTGAACGTCATTTTGTCATTTAAATGTTATATGTTGCCATAACCTAAATAATATCCGTTATCACCCAAGTTTCTGAAAGGAGTGGCTACAGATATAATGAATGTATTAAAGAAGCCCTTCCAAAATTATCTTCATTATGGAATGATTCCAGTAGATGGAAATCTATCAATTCCGAGGAGCAAAAAAACAAATTATGGTTTAGTTAGCTTAACTATTTTTTTGGAAAAGACTGTCAATTCAGAGCAATTAATAAAATCACAATACATTTATAGGCAGTCAATACAGTTTCATGAAAGGGAAGTCACGTATGACAAAACTAATAAGAGTTTCTGGGATTTTGTACAGAGATGATAGATTTTCATTTGACATTTGCTCAGGTGCCACTTTAAAGGCGCTGCACAGAGGTGCACAAATTTTTAAGCACACAATTATAAACATGCAATCTAAATCACTTTGTGGACCACTTGTGCAGAGAAACCCCAAATTTCAGCTATCATTCCAGCTGTGCTATACACTGTAATCTAGCAGTACAGTTAGAAGATTAAATCTGTCATTTAACTCCATTCAATTCAATTTAAGGAGGCAGGTTTCATGCGATTTACCTGTTTGGAAGAGACTGGACTTTTAATTTCATTTTCTGGCTCACAGTCTGTATATTAGTGGGTGCCACAATGATCAGTACCAGCCACTCAGCTATCTTTAATCTTTATAATGATTCAACAAAATGGCAAAATGTCACATATCAGTGTTGCTGATATAGAGCTTAACAAGAAAATTGGCTACTTAGAGAACAGAAGAACTTTGCAAAGGAATATCAAGGTTAAACAAGTGAACAAGATAGAACCCAGAGTTTATAGAGCTATACGACATGGAAACAGGACCTTTGGCCCAATTCATCAAAGCCAACCAAGTTGCTTAACCAAGCTAGTCCCATTTCCCTACGTCTGGACCATATTCCTCAAAGCCTTTCCTATCCATTTAGTTGTCTAAATGCCTTTTAAAATGCATTATAATAGTAAGATTAAATGAGAACTTACCAGTTTGAAGTTTGATCTTTATTTTATGAGGAGTTACGTTGAGGGATTACGTGAAGAATCCGCCAGCCCGCATGCGCGTCAATCTTCAAAGCAGCGGTGTGAAATCACAGATAACAGTTGATGAACTGAATATAGTAAGATTCGAGAAACTAGAACTACCAGCTGATCTTTATGAGAGAGGGTTGGGCGCGGAATCTTACTATTTTACTTCAGAGTCACGTGAGTGACTACGTGAAGATTTCAAAGCTCTGTGAATTCATGCCGTGGAAACGAGTCCATGCATCACTCACTGCATCAATTGACCAAGGATGAGTGAACATTAATAATGCATTCAGACATGACATACATTTAGACATACTGATGCTTTTTAATGAACAAAAAATGACAATAGTACCCCTCTCATCCGGGAGGAAACTATGAACAGAACTAAAAATAGAGTTGACAAATACCCCCGGTCTGCCAATGGGTTTGTTATAAAATGTTTGGAAAAATCGTTTGTTTGACCATCCTGCAGTCGCTAAGACGTGGTACAGCGGAAGGTCCATAACCCTGCTGCTGAAATTGTTGCAGCTCTGGTGGAGTGAGATTTGAAAATGTCAGTGTTCACTCCTGCACAAGCCAGAACCCGTTTAACCACCTGGAGATGGTCTGTACTGATACCTTCTTATGAGGTTTTATGTGACTAACAAACATTGCTAGATCAGTGCCCCTAAGGCTCTTAGTGACCTTCACGTATTGTAGTAGATATGACCACACACAACCGAAGGTCCATGGGGTATGCCCAAAATCTAGTTTGAGACCTGATGTCCCTGGTCTGCTCCGCTTGACTAAGCCATGAACATAAATTGTTATTTTGCCTGCAGATATAACCATCCTGTCTAGTCGCAGCTTATGCAATGACTGGACCCGTTGCGCTGAACCAGCGCCATGAGCATAACCACTTTGTAAGTGAGTTTGACCAAGGACAGGGATGTAGCTGGAGGCCACCGGCGAAGCGGCGTCAGCACAATGTTAACATCCCATATCTCTGCGTACCTGGGCCTGGGAGGTTTGAGTTGAAGATACCCTTCATGAATCTAGATATCAGAGGGTGAGACCCGACAGAGTGGGTCCCGCTCGCTGCAGAAAATATGATGAGAAGGCACGTTTGGCACAGTTAATGGTACTATAACTTAATTTTTGTCAAAGACCCATTCGATTAGATACAGATAATGCTAAAGATCCAACTATGGATAAACATAATAAAATTCTACTATTGAAATTCAAGCTAAACAAATTGTTGTCAGAGAAAGTTATAACACTATTTCAAATTACTAAACAAGAACATTTTGTATTCGGGGACAAACCCCACAAACCTTTAGCACGCCAATTGAAAAAACGGGAAAAAGAGAATGCAATACTAAAGATTAAATCAGATAGAGGGGAATTATTAACACCACCCAAGGATATCAATAAAAGATTTGCTCAATTTTACCAGAATCCATATACATCTAAAACGTCAATAGACAATAATAAAGTCTCAGAATTTCTGGATAATTGTAATCTCCCTCAATTAGAACTGAGGGAACAAGAGGAACTGGGAGCACAAATTACTTCTAAGGAGATAGAAGACACAATAAACACACTTAAGAATGGAAAAACACCAGGACCAGACGGATTCAGTAACGAATTCTATAAATCCTTTTACGACATAGTTACTCCACGCCTACAGAAAATGTATACATATGCTTTTAAAGAGCAAAGATTACCTGAAACATTAGCAGAATCAACGATCACACTAATACTTAAAAAAGATAAAAATATAGAAGAACCAGGATCATATAGAGCTATTGCTCTGTTAAATACGGATCAAAAAATAATAGCGAAAACACTAGCTAGAAGACTAAACAGGTATGTTAGTAGATTAATAAATGAGGATCAAACAGGATTTATACCTAAGAGACACTCATTCAATAATTTGAGACGCTTGCTTAACATAATGCACTCACATAAATCTCATGACCAAGAGTTATCTATCATTTCACTGGACGCAGAAAAAGCGTTTGATCAAGTAGAATGGGATTATATGATTAAAGTATTGCAAAAATTCCAAATGGGAGAGAACTTCATCGCATGAATAAAATTATTATATAACAAACCCACGGCTAGAATACTAACTAATAATATACTATCCACGAAATTTGAATTATCAAGGGGTAATAGACAAGGCTGTTCATTATCACCGCTGTTATTTGCTTTGGTAATTGAACCCCTTGCTGAAAAAATAAGAACACACCCAGATATTTATGGTTATATTACAAACCACTCAAATAACATAATATCTTTATATGCCGATGATGTACTATTGTACATCACAAAACCACAAATTAGTATACCAAACATATTAAATTTAATTGAGGACTTTGGATCCTTCTCAGGATATAGAATAAACTGGAACAAAAGTGAAATTATGTCGATAAAACCAAAAGACTCAACACACCTCTGGAAATTCCCCTTTAAAAAAGCCACAGAAAAATTCAAATATTTGGGAATTGAAATTACTAGAAACTACCATGATATGTTTAAAGCCAATTATAATCCCTTACTTAAGAAACTAAATAATTTGATTAAATTCTGGAAAACACTTCCGATGTCCCTAATAGGCAGAATAAACGCTATAAAAATGATCTTTCTACCACAAATCCTATACCTATTTCAATCAATACCTATATATCTCCCAAAAAAGTTTTTCAAAAAATTGGATTCAGACATTACAAATTTTATATGGGATTATAAATCCCATAGAATACAAAGAGCACACCTTAATAAACGAAAAGAGCTGGGTGGTCTAGCGCTCCCCAACTTTATGTATTATAATTGGGCAGTAATTATTAAAAATATGATTCACCTGCTGGACAATTCTGCCCAGCAGGTGGACTGCTCTCCGTGTAATATAGGAACGACTCTCCTCTCACCAATACATCTGAGTAACAAAAATTATAATAAAAATCCAATTATACATAGCACAATTAGAACATGGAAACAAATAAAACAGAACCTAAAATTAAGAAACCTATCTCTTTTAATACCAATAGTTAATAATCCATCGTTTAAACCATCAATTATAGACAAATCATTCATACAATGGGAAAGAATGGGAATCAAAACGCTCGGAGATCTGTATGAATTGGGAAAATTACTATCATTTCAACAACTACAACTGAAATATAATTTGAAAAATAATCAATATTTTAAATATCTTCAAATTCGTGATTATCTGAAAAAATACACAAAAGACTATCATAATATGCGTACAGACTTACTGGATGAAGAAATGAAGACAAAGACGGAATCAGCTAATCTAATATCGTACTTATATAACATCATCTTAAACATAGAAATACCCACAACTGATGGAATTAGAAGAGACTGGGAACAAGAATTAGCTATAAAAATTTCAAAAGAGAGCTGGGATAATCATTTACAACAGGTGCATAATGTTCGATCAACGTACGACATACTCTCATCCAATTCAAAACATTACATAGACTATATTATTCAAAAACTAAAATAAATAAATTCTTCCCTAATGTCTCACCCATCTGTGATAAATGTCTGTGTCAAGAAGCTACCATAGCGCATTCTTTCGTTTTTTGTACAAAAATACAAAAATTCTGGAATGAAATATTTGACATCTTTACAAAATTAATTAAAATAAAACTGGTACCAAAACCAGAATGGATTATTTTTGGAATATCGGAAGGTAACCCTGAACTAAACGTGTTTCAGAAGAATTTACTCAATTATGGGCTAATAATGGGAAAAAAGCTTATACTTAAATTCTGGAAAAACGCGGCCACACCAACAATAAAAATGTGGATATCAGATATGTTTGAAACACTACATCTGGAAGAGATGAGATTCCTCTTAGCATGCAAAGCAGACCAATTCCAAAAGACGTGGTGTACGTTTTTGGAACTATTACAAGCATGAGGTGCAATAGTAATTAAAAAAAAAAAAATTTAAATAAATAAATGGTGCATTTATAAAACAACAAAAACAGACTTGGTTGGTAGTTCCCTTTCTGCGGAGTTTAATGTTATAATAGTGCGATTGTTTCTCCTTTCTTTTTCCTTCTTTTCTAGGGTCTACTTTCTTTCTTTACTTCCTTCTCTAACTTCTTTTCTAAGGGGCTTTCTTTTCTCAACACTCTCTTGCACCTTCACGACTCTTGCGCACTTTCCTTACTTTCTTTACTTCTATCTTTTTCTTAAAGCTTAAAAAATGAAGCGGTACAAAAAAATGTATTAAGACATACGTGTTGTGTATTATTGTAACTTACCGTACTTCTAATAAAAATATATTTTTTAAAAAGAAAAAAAAGACCCATTCGAAAATGAACTCCCAGATGTGTTATTCGTGCCGTATATATATAAATTAGCATTTAAACAAAATACTTCCCATCTCCTGATGACGAAAAGTACTGCTTATCTGGTGTTATCCCTGCAAACTGCAGTGAGCACATCAATGGTTCGGCCTAACAACCCGAGCATGCAGGAACAGTCTTTTCAGAGTCTGCAAGTCAATGAATTGATTTTATCATGCATTGGATGGTTGCCCGAGTCACGGGCTGAACCAGCAATTCTATGTTAGAAATAACCATATAAGGTTCTATTATCAATCCCAACATCAGCGGGAACCATGGCTGCATAGGCCAGTCACTACAAAAATGACTGAAGCCGGATTTTGATGAATCTTTTGCAACCCGACTGATGAGGCAAAATGGAGGAAGACATTCCTCCTTAGTGTAGTGAGAATGCATGCCTCTGCCATGCCACATTTTTTTTTCTCCTCTTTTTGCAACTGGTGATTGAGCCTGGATGCAAACATCTTGGTCTTTAGTGTTCCATGAGCCACCAAGTCATTAATACTTTGTGATCCAACATCCATTCTGCTTTGACATTGATTTTACGTGATGATACACCAGTGCCAAATGAGATTAGGTAAACTATCACCGGATACTTTGACTTGATTGCACCCATGTGATTAACATATGACACCACCAAAGTGTATCAACTTGGATTTGCGCATGCAGATTATGCATATTCACACAAAAACCTTTAACCCATTGAATGCACCTCGTGTCTATAGGTAGTTGATACCATATAACTGAAGAATTGGTAACTCATGCAAATCCCATCACCTCCGTAATTAGAGATGGTATTAGTAATTTCCCATCTTTGAGCACTAGCATCAGTTTGTAATATAACTGAAGATTTTCTGACGAAAGTTAGTGGAGCAATGCTAAATATTGTTTGTCCACCATAGTGACTTTCATGGAGGTAAATAACAAGACCTACTTACCAGTGTCTCTAACTTCAGGTCCCTTACCTTTGCTGGAGTTCCAGCGAAATTTCATTCGCAGACTCTGTCCATGTTGTCATTTCCATTAGATCGCTGATGCTGCTAACCAACTTCTCTTGTAATGGCTAGTCCATCTCTGATGGAGCAGCAATTTTAGAGGCAAAGCACACCGCTTTCCCTCATGCAATTGTCGTGCATTATGCATGGGACCCCGGCACCTAGTCATATTCGGGTTCCTGTTTGGAGTTAATCCATACCTTCGACACTTTTTCTAGAGTGGGAGTAATTGCACCTGAACCATCCGTATCCTCAATTTGTCTGTGCATGCCTTGTACCAAGCATGTTTTGCGACACCATCTCCCATGGTCTTATAATATATATGGCTCCATTTTCATCCTTTATACATCCGAATGGGAGGACTTATGCAACCTGAACCAGGGGCTGCCTCACCATCTTCATCCTTCATACATCCGAATGGGAGGACTTATGCAACCTGAACCAGGAGCTGCCTCAGGCATGTGTGCATGCATTTTAGCACCATCTCCATCACTGCGTTCAACCGAGTGGGAGGAATGGCAACCCTGAACAAGGCGTTGCTTCAGGCACATGTGCATACTCCTGTAGCACTCTCTCTACCACACCGTCATTTGAGTGGGAGGAAATTTGCAACCCTGAACCAGGAGCTGCTGCCTGACATGCCTTAAAATGGAGCGTTCTTTGACTGCGCCGAGTCACAATCTTCTCTGACATAGATGCCCAAGACTTGGCACTCACTCTGAGTTGGGGCTGTCAGGTTGCTTCCTTCAGCAGCCGCCAGGACTAGCTGTGCAAATCGATGCTCTGTTGGTATCCTCGTTCCCAAACAGGCTGCACGTGCTAGTGACTCCGAATCCTGCTCCTTTCCGATGCCAATGCAGTATACAGGAAGGACTGGAGCGCTTCTGGCCCCCGTATGTCAGACATAGTGGGAGAAATGCTGGAACAAAAACCTGCCAGTTATTTGTCATGGGCAAAGACATTTACATGAATGAAGACGCCCATCCCGGTTAAATCAGAGATTTGATACTTATTGTTATGAATAAAGTCGGCGTCTTGGGGAAGAATCTTCCACAGTCCCTTAAATGTGCGGAATTACCATGACGCCACCATGTGTAGCTCGCATAGGTGACTGATAGGTATAGCTCAACAAGGCTTTCCAAGCCAGGGATCTAGACCGCCATGGCAGGTCCGATTCCACTACACAATTTATTGGTGTAAGTGATAATAAAAAAATTCTTTTGGTTATGATAGTCACAACGTGACCTAATGGCAACTATATAAATGCCCACCCTGTATACCACTTTAAAAGAATACACTATAACTAGTCCACACAACCCATGTTTCGGAACCCCAGACTCACGTACCTGCATAGTTACCGGTGGTCTTGAGGTAAGCCCAAAGGCCCCTGATGTAGGTACCATTCCCATCCTTGATCTGGAGGGTAGGACTGCCGGGGTGCGTGGATATTACTTCGGAGTCACGTGAGTGACTACGTGAAGACCCCGTCAGCCCGCATGCGGGTCATTACGTCTACCGCATGGCGCAGCGACCGGTTCGACAGGCGCGCTGCTCCTGCACCGGTAAGTTAAAAGCCTACAGGTAAGTTTTAAACTTACTTCTTAGGTTGTCCTTTGTTCCAGGAAACTCTTCTCGCAGTTTCCTGTGGGATATTGCATTCAGTAACCCGGTCGGACCGCGGGGTAACTAATTACACTGCGGGGATGCCGGCTACGGACCGCGGTATGCGGTTAGCAGGTCTGTCGGGTTTGCTGTTCGAGTCGCTGACAGTGCCAGTGCCAGCGACTCCCGAGCTATTTTAATTTCGGGCCGCGGGGTTCTTTTTCACTGGTGGTGCTGGCTTCGGCCGGGGGCCGTCAGGACCACGTTTCCGACTTGCTGACAGTAGGGTCAGCGACTCCCGAGGGTCTTTAATTCGGGCCGCGGGGTTATTAGACCGCGGGGATGCCGGCTGCGGACAGCGACATGCGGGCAGCCGGTGGCCGTCGGGGGTGCTGCTCGAGTCGCTGACAGTGCGGTGAGCGACTCCCGAGGAATTCAATTCGGGCCAGGGTCATGCTGGCTACGGGAGAGTGTGTAGCGGTGGCCGTCGGGTCCGCATCCCGACTAGCTAACAGAGCAGTCAGGGACTCATGAGGTTTATTTGGCCGGCGGGGTTGTTGACCGCGGGTTATGCCAGCACGGTTCGCGGTAGAGGGCCGTCGGGGTACTACCCGACTCGCTGGCGGTATGGTCAGCGACCACAGCAGCTCATAGGAGGCAGAGACAGAGACTTGGGCTGGACGAGGCAGCCACGAGGTTTCCCTCCATTATTGCTGGACTTCTACACCACCTGATATGGTCCACGGACAGGGCCATATCAGCGCAGGTCCTCGGGGGACTGGGGCAGCACCTGTTTCAGGGCTGCTTTCTAATCTCCCCTCAATGGAGAGAAGTGCAACCCTGGAAGTGTGTCTAGAGCACATTCTACGTTAGATTCCAGTATACCTGGGGGGGGGGGGTGTCATGTTACTTATGACTTCATCACCCTTACGTCTCCTATGGCAGTTGTTTACCAGGGAACTGACTCTGTGGTAGGAGAAAGCTCCGGGCCAAGCTGGCCTTCAGGTAAAATATACTATTCGCAACTCGACAATTCTGCCCTCCTAATTTAGAACGGAATTCGGGAAATTGCACTAAGTCACTATTATACCAAGAGAGGATTTATTTTCACTTACACCAACAAATTGTGTAGTAGCATTGGACCTGCCATGACAGTCTTAATCACTGGCTTGGAAAGCCTTGTTGAGCTTAATTATCGTCACCTGTGCGAGCTATACAGGGTGGCGTCATGGTAATTACGCTCATTAGGGGACTGTGGCAGGTTCTTCCCCAAATTGCCGATATCAATTAAGTAATCTAATATCTCGTTAACTGGTATGGGCGTCTTCATTCTGGTAAAGGTCAAGGCGGCGCGACTCACCTGTTGCAGCGGCCCCTACAGCCTGTCTGTCTTTTTTTTATTTTTTGTCTAGTTAAATGTAGTGTTTGGTGTTTTTTAATACTGGTTTTAAATGTGTATATGTGGGGGGCGGGGAGCGGGGGAAACAGTTTAAAATCTCTTCCCTGTCTGGGAGACCCGACCTTTTCCCTGTCGGGTCTCCATTGTCGTTGGGGCCTAGCACCGTGGAGCGGCCTCCAACCTGAACGACCCGGGGGCTCGGGAGACTGCTGAGCTGCGGACTACTCACCATCGGCCGGCCTCGGAGCGTGGGGAGCGGTGGTGACTCGCTGCTGCGACTCGACTCCTGGGGCTCGGAGGCTCCAGCAACGCAGCCGCAGGTCCGGTGGACTGGGACATCGGGAGCTCGCGGGTCCGGGGGGGAGAGAGAGACCGCTTCCCGGAGCTCCCGCAACACGACTTCTCCAGCCCGTGTCGTGGGGTTGGAACGACCCAGAGCTGGGACGTACATCGCCAAGCACGGCTTCATGGCCGTGGGACATTCCAGCGCCCGCCGGGGGCTCCAACACAGTGACTTTTAGACCGGGAGCGGGGCCGTAAATCGCCCGGCACGGCCTAAAATGGCCGTGGGACTTAGCATCGCCCGCCTGGGGCTTGGAGATCGGGAGAGACATGGAGAACAGGGGAGAGAAAAGACTTTGCCTTCCATCACAGTGGGTTCACTGTGATGGATGTTTGTGTGAACTAAATTGTGTGTATGTCTAGGAATTGTCTTTGTTTGTATGGCTGTGGAAACAGAATTTCGTTTGAGCCTCACTGAGGCTCAAATGACAATAAATTGTATTGTATTGTATTGTATTGTAAATGTCTTCGCCCATGACAAATAACTGGCAGGTTTGTGTCCAGCATTTCTCCCACTATGTCTGACATACGGGGGACAGAGGCGCTCCAGTCCTTCTCTGTAGGCTGCATCAGCATCGGAAAGGAGCAGGATTCGGAGTCACTAGCACGTGCAGCCTGTTTGCGGAATGAGGATACCAACAGAGCATCGATTTGCACAGCTAGTCCTGGCGGCTGCTGAAGGAAGCAACCAGACAAACCCAACTCAGAGTGAGTGGCAAGGCTTGGGCATCTATGTCAGGTGAGATTGCGATTTGTTGCAGTCAAAGAACGCTCCATCTAAAGGCATGTCAGGCAGCAGCTACTGGTTCAGGGTTGCAAGTTCCTCCCACTCAAAGGATGGAGTGGTAGAAAGAGAGTGCTACAGGAGTATGCACATGTGCCTGAAGCAACGCCTGGTTCAGGGTTGCCATTCCTCCCACTGGGTTGAGCGCAGTGATGGAGATGGTGCTAAAATACATGCACACTTGCCCGAGGCACATCTGGTTCACCGCATGTCCTCCTAATCGGATGTATAAAGGATGAAGATGGAGCCATATATATTATAAGATCATGGGAGATGGAGTCGCAAAACATGGTGCGTACAGAGGCATGCACAGACAAGTTGAGGAGGCAGATGGTGACAACTGATTCAGGTAAATTACTTCCACTCTAAAAGGGTGCCAAAGGTTAGTATGGATTGACTCCAAACAGGAACGGAATATGACTGTGCCGGGGTCCTATGCTTAATGCTTAATGCATAATGCACGATGGTAGCATGAGAGAAAATGGTGCTTTGCCTCTACAATTGCTGCTCCGTCGGTGACGGACTAGCCACCAGAAGAGAAATTGGCCAGCAGCATCAGCGATCTAATGGGAATGACAACATGGATAGTCTGCGAATGAAATTTCGCTAGAACTCCAGTAAGGTAAGGGACCTGGAGTTAGAGACATTAGTAAGTAGGTCTCGTTATTTACCTCCATGAAAGTCAATATGGTGGACTAACATTATTCAGCATTGCTCCACATAATTTCATCAGCAAATCATCAGTTATATTACAAACAGATGCGAGGGCTTGAGATGAGAAATTACTAATACCATCTCTTCTCACGGAGGTGATGGGACTTCCATGAATTACCTGTTCTTCAGTTCTATGGTATCGGCTACCTTAAACACTAGGTGCATGCTAGGGGTTAAGGGTTGTGCGAATAGGCATATCAGCATGTTCAAGTCCAAGTTCATACGCGTTTGTGGTGTCATAGGTTAATCACTTGGGTGCAATCAAGTCCAAGTAGCCTGGGATGGTTTACCTAACCTCTTTTGGCACGAGAGTAGAATCATTTTTAATCTATGTCAAAACAGAATGGATGATGGATCACTTGTATTTTAATGACGATGACTTATGGAACACTAAGATCGAGATGTTGCATCCAGGCTCAATCACCAGTAGAAATATATTTTATATATATAGGTGGCATGGCAGTGGCGATAGATGCACTCTCGCTACTCTGGGGAGGTTTGTCTTGCTCCATTTTGCCTTGTTGGTCGGGTCTTGCATTCAGTAATCCGCTTCAGGCATTTTGTAGTGATGGTCCTATGCAGCCATGGTTCCTGCTGATGTTGGGAATCATATAAGAACCTTACATGATTATTCTAACATAGTATTGCTGGTTCAGCCCGTGACTCGGGGAACCATCCTATGCATGATAACTAATTCATTGACATATACACGGCATGGATACTGACGACTAGGAGTTCAATTTCGAATGGGTCTTTGACATAGTTAGTTATAGGACTATTATCTGTGCCAAATGTGCCTTCTCATTTCTGCTAGAAGCAGGACCCACTTTGTTGGGTCTCACTCTCTGATATCCAGTTTCATGAAGGGTATCTTCAACTCTAACCTCACAGGCTAGACACGTAGAGATATGGGATGTTAACATTGTGCTGACGCCGCTTCGCCGGTGGGCTCCGGTTTCATCCCTGTCCTTGGTCAAACTCACTTTAAAGTGGTTATGCTCATGGCACTGGTTCAGCGCTATGGGTCCAGTCATTGCATAGCGTGCCTGGTCAGCATGGTTACAGCTGCAGGCAAATAACTATTTATGTTTATGGCTTAGTCAAGCAGAGTAGACCAGGGGCATCAGGTCTAACTACTGTTTGGGCATACCCTATGGACCTTCGGTTATATGTGGTCATCTACTACTATAAGTTAGTTCACTTAGAGCCTTATGGGCATGGATCTAGCTATGGTTGTCAGTTACATAACCTCACAGTAGGTATCAGTATAGACCATCTCCAGGTTAAACGGGTTATGGCTTATGCAGGAGTGATTGACATTTCAATCTCACTATCTCACGGCTGTAACAGTTCAGCGGTAGGGGTATGGACGTTCTACGGTACCACATCCTAGTGTCTCCAGGGTGGCCAAACGAACGATCTTTCAATACTTTGTACGAACCCTTTGCAGACCGGGGGTATTTGCCAATTCAATTAGTTCTGTCATAGTTCCTCCTGGATGACAGGGGTTACTATTGTGATTATTGGTTCATAGAAGAGCATCAGCATGTCTACATCTATGTCATGTCTGAATGCATGATTATGTTTACTCATCCTTGGTCAATTGATGTAGTGTGTGACGCATGTACTCGTTCCACGGCATGAAGTCACAGAGCTTTAAAATCTTCATGTAGTCACTCACGTGACTCCGAAGTAAAATAGTAAGATTAAACGAGAACTTACCAGTTTGAAGTTTGATCTTTATTTTATGAGGAGTTACGATGAGGGATTACGTGCCCTCCGCTCCCAACCCCTCCTCATAAAACTCAGCTGGTAGTTCTAGTTTTCGAATCTTACTATCCTCAGGTCAATGTTTCCTGTCTGTGACTTCATACAGCTGCTTTGACGATTGACGCGCATGCGGGATGACGGGGTCTTCACGTAATCCCTCATCGTAACTCCTCATAAAATAAAGATCAAACTTCAAACTGGTAAGTTCTCGTTTAATCTTACTATTATATGTGGTATATTATCCCTGAAGGCAAGCTTGGGCCTAGGCCTGAAGACCTCTGCCCACAGAATCGGTTTTCTGGCTGCTACCAGCTTAGAGAAATGCTACTGCGTTTGGACGTAAGGGTGATGTTGCCGCTAGTAACGCGAGGGAAACTCTGGTATTTTATTCATAAATGTAGAATGTGCCCTGGACACACTTCCAGGGTTGGGGTCAGTCACATACTGACCCTTGCACTCCTCTCCACTTGAGGGGAGATTAGTAAGCAGCCCTGAAGACAGGCGCTGCCGTAGTTCCCCGAGGACTTGCGCTGATATGGCCCTGATTCGTGGACCATATCAGGATGGGTTTAATGTCCGAGGACGTACCCTAAAATGACGGAGGGGAACCCTCCTGGCCGGGCTCATCCAGCCCAGGCCTCTCCGACTCCGTATGGCTGCCTTCCTTTTGGGCTGCCAAAGTCGGGGTCGCTGACCGCACTGTCAGCGAGTCGGGTAGTGAACCCGACTGCCATCCGCAACTCGCTCTACCATGGACCGTAGCCGACATCACCCGCGGTCTGAAATACCCCGCGGCCCGAATTAAAAACCCTCGGGAGTCGCTGACCACACTGTCAGCGACTCGAGCAGCAAACTCGACGGCCACCCGCTACCCGCACTTCCACGGTCCGTAGCCGGCATCCCCGCGGTCCGACCGGGTTTCGCCCGTATGTAATATCCAACAGGAAACCCTACGAGAAGAGATTCCTGCAACAAAGGACAACCTGAAAAGTAAGTTTGAACTTACCTGTAGGATTTGAAACTTACTGCTGCAGGAGCAGCGCGCCTGCCAGCCAGTCGTTGCGCCATGCGTCGACGTAATGACGCGCATGCGGGCTGGCAGGTTCTTCACGTAGTCACTCACGTGACTCCGAAGTAAAATTGTACTGGCCACCATCATTTCCTCTGGCAGCCCATTCCATTTTCCCAGCCTTTGTGTGAAAAGTAGCTCCTAATATCCCTGTGAATCTTTCCTCTCACATCTTTAACCTATGCCCTTTAGATTTTGTCTCACCTACCTTGGGCAAGAGACTGTGGCTGTTCACCTTATCGATGCCCCTCATGACTTTATACATTTCTACTAGTTTATCGTTCAGCCTCCTATGATCCAGGATAAAGACCCAGACTATCCAGCCTCCATCACAAATGAAACCTTCCAAGTCTGTTAATATCTTAGTAAATCTTTTTTGTAGCCTTTCCAATGTAAATTCCATCCTTCCTCTATCAGGACTACCAGAATTGTAACCAATACACCAAATGTGGCTTTGCCAATGTCTGTATAGCTGAATTATGATATCCCAGCTCCTGTACTCAATGTGTAGAAAGGATGCTGGTTTATACTGCGTCTGAAGAAGGGTCCCGACCTAAAACATCACATCCTTTTTCTCCAGAGATGCTGCCTGACCTACTGAGTTACTCCAGTACTTTGTGCTTATCTCCAGTACTCAATACCTTGACTGATGAAGGCACGTGTACCGAATGCCTTCACTGCCCTTTCTACTTGTGTTGCCACTTTCATGGAACCATACACCTGGGTTCTACAACTTCCCAAGTCTCCACTATTTTCTGTTGAAGTCCTGCTCTGGTTTGTCCTATCAAAATGCAACACCTCATTTATCCGAATTAAACTTCTTCTGCCATTCCTCGGTCCATTGGATCCATTGATCAAGATCACACTGTAATCTTAGATAACCTTCTTTACTGTCAACCACACCACCAATTAATTATAATGTCACCTGCAGAAAATACTAACCTGCCACGCACATTCACACCCAAATTGTTTATATAAATAACGACCAAAAGTGGACATGGCACTGATCCCTGTGACACACCATTTCTTTCAGGCCTTCAAGCCTCTACCACCTTTCTGTTTCCTACAAGTCAACTTTGCATCGAATTGACTAGTTCTCCCTTCCCAACCAGCCTACCACACCGTACCTTACCAAAGGGCTTGCTAAAGTAAAGTCAATGTGAGATGTGATGTCCAATGTGAGATGTGATTGGTACACTGGTCTGTAGTTACCAGGCTTTTCCTTGTAGCTTTTCTTAAATAGAGGTACAAAGTTGGCATTGGAATTGAGAAAAATATGAAGTTATGAAAACCTGAAATACATTAAAGTAACGAGAAACCTACAATGAGATGGGATGGAGGGATCTGTGATTGATGGTGCGATTAACATTGAAAATTAATATTTCAGTAGGTGTGAACAGCAATCAGGAAATCCAATGGAATAGAACCAGATAATGCTGTACATATTCAACAGTGGGGAAAGAAAACATTTCATACCGATTTTACTTCACGGATTTCTTACAGTATAATTCTGAAATTTTAGTTTCAGATTTCATCCGTTTAGTGTGTTTGACTTAGGGCAAATTTAATCAGTCACACAGCATGGAAACAGGCCCTTTGGCACACCAAGTCTGGTATACATTAAGTGCCCATTGATGCCAACATGTTATACTTGTGCATTCTCCCCACATGTGCATTCTCCCCAAAGTCTACCACTCACACACAGGCAAAGAAAATCCATGTGGTCACACATGCAAAGTCCACACACACAGCCCCAGAAGATAGGATTGAGTCTGGGTCACTTGAACTTTGAGATAAAACTCTACGAGTTGTGTCACACTGCTGCATAGGGTGCACTGACTTTTATTGTAGGCGACCTGCGAGTTCAAGGGTCAGTCTTGCTACAGCTGTACAAATATTTGATGAAACTCCACCTAGAGTACTGTGCAGTTTTGATATTTCCATCTGAGCAAGGATATATTTGCCTTGGAGGTGGTGCATTGTAAATTAATTAGATGAATTCAGGATAAAAGATTCTCCAACATGGAGAACGGGGCATTTCTTACAAAGGTTTAGAAGTGACTTTATTGAAACATATACAATTCCCAGGGGAATGTTGACTCTTCTGGATGAGGCATCTACAAGTCTTATTGAGGAAGCTTACATCAGTCAATTGGGACAGTCTAGAAAGGTTATTTACTCACAGGAAGTTTAAGAAGGAACTGCAGATGCTGGAAAATCGAAGGTAGACAAAAATGCTGGAGAAACTCAGCGGGTGAGGCAGCATCTATGGAGCAAAGGAAATAGGCAAAGTTTCGGGTCGAGACCCTTCTTCAGACTGATGCGAGTGTGGGGGTGGGGCGGGAAGAAGAAAGGAAGAGGCGGAGACAGTGGGCTGAGGTAGAGCTGAGAAGGGGAGGAGAAAACAGGGACTACCTGAAATTATAGAAGTCAATGTTCATACCGCTGGGGTGTAAACTGCCCAAGCGAAATACGAGGCGCTGCTCCTCCAATTTATGGTGGTCCTCACTCTGGCCATGGAGGAGGCCCAGGACAGAAAGGTCGGATTCGGAATGGGAAGGGCTGAACCACCAGGAGATCAGGTAGTGTAGGATTTCCTGCGGTTGCAAGGGAAAGTGCCAGGAGAGGGGGTGGTTTGGGTGGGAAGAGACGAATTGACCAAGGAGTTACGGAGCTTTCCGGAGAGACCGCTCCCTCCGTACCTCCCTGGTCAATTCGTCCCTTCCCACCCAAACCACCCCCTCTCCTGGCACTTTCCCTTGCAACCGCAGGAATTGCTACACTTGTCTCTTTACCCCCCCCCCCCCCTTGACTCCATTAAAGGACCCAAGCAGTCTTTTCAGGTGCGGCAGAGGTGCACCTGCACCTCCTCCAACCTCAACTATTGCATCCGCTACTCTAGGCGTCAGCTGCTCTACATTGGTGAGACGAAGCGTAGGCTTGGCGATCGCTTCGCCCAACACCTCCGCTCAGTTTGCATTAACCTACCTGATCTCCCGGTGGCGCAGCACTTCAACTCCCCCTCCCATTCCGAATCCAACGTTTCTATCCTGGGCCTCCTCCATGGCCAGAATGAGGACCACTGTAAATTGGAGGAGCAGCTCCTCATATTTCGCTTGGGCAATTTACATCCCAGCGTTATGAACATTGACTTCTCTAATTTCAGGTAGTCCCTGCCTTCTCCTCCCCTCAGCTCTCCCTCAGCCCACTGTCTCCGCCTCTTCCTTTCTTCTTCCTGCCTCCCCCCCCCACCCTCACATCAATCTGAAGAAGGGTCTCGACCCGAAACGTTGCCTATTTCCTTCGCTCCATAGATGCTGCTTCACCCGCTGAGTTTCTCCAGCATTTTTGTCTACTCACAGGAAGAGAATCTTTCAGAACTCATGACTCTTCTCTCCTTGGCTCACATCTCTGGATATCGACCACCCATTTGCCAATCAACCCCCATTACCTGTATCCACCTATCACTTGCCAGGCTTTGTCCCACCCCCACTCTCTTCCAGCATCCTCCCTTATTGCAATCAGTCTGAAGATGGGTCGCAATCCAAAACGTTGCCTATCCATGTTCTCCAGAGATGTTGCCTGACGTGTTGAGTTACTCCAACACAATGTTGTTTTGCTCAAGATATCAGCATCTGCAGTTTTTTGTGTCCACACAACACCAGACTTAGTATAAAAGTGAAATATTGGGATTGTTGCTAAAATGTTAGCTTGAATCATATGAAGGCCTGGAACATGACATCTTTCAACTTAAACATTTTTATTTTCTTCCCACGCTCACTACATGAGATGGTTCTACCAGGCACAAGGGCATGTAACACATTTCAACATTCACTGAAAAGCAATCACTTCATAGCTAGTTTTGTAATTACTGCTCCATTTAAATTGAATCTTAGTTTATTTTGTGATCTGAGCATTCCTTGGGTTCCTTTGATTCACAGGTGCCCCCCAACCAAGTTTCTCCCTTTGTCTCCCGAGGAGATTATTATTGAATTAATCTTTTCATGCTCATCCACCACTTATTCACGTTCGTAAGTATAGGAGCAGAATTAGGCCATTTGGCCCATCAAGTCTACCCCACCATACAATCATGGCTAATTTATCTCTCCCTCTTATCCCATTCTCCTGCCTTCTCCCCATAGCCCATGACACCCCTGACCTATGGGTAAAATGCAACAGTCACAAGTTGGCCCATCTAAAATCTCATACGGCACATGGACTGCCCTTGAGCAATGGCAATCTGCTACTTCTCAGAAAAATTATAGGGCGCATGATTTGTACTCTAGTCCCATTTCACCATGTTATCACTTAACCAAGCAACTTGGGTATGGAAGTGCTGTTTTGTTTTTCACATACTCAAGTTTCCCTCTATCCCAATAGGAAGCTGTTCAGTCATCATAATGCTCAATCCAATCTTACTTTCAAGTTGCACGTGCCACAACTCTGAGGGTAGAAAAATGATCAGCCTAATATTTCAGCATCTATCCTGAAAGTGATCCAAATAGAAAATCTAGCCATTCTTAGACCATCAAACCAAGGAGCCATCCAAGTCCTGCAGTAGACCCAAAGAATGCACGTCACCACACAAAGTAGTTGACGGGAGATTTTCAGGCCAACAACAGCTCAAAAAGATTTTGCCATTCCAATTGCAATTTCAATGACCATGTGCACGAATTTGCCGTCATGATTTCCGAAAACAGTGGCTGCTCTTTAGCATCTATTCAGCTGTGAATTGCTGTAGGAAATGCTGAGGCAATGAAAAATATTATTCGTATAAATTTGTTCTTTCATTATCACCTGGTAACTGAAATAGAAGACTAATTGCACTCGCAAAAAAACCCATCAAAAGTATGAGAAGTTTGTCGTATGCAGACTTAGCACTCTGTGATTACAACATCAAGTGTGTAAATGTAGACCACAAGTGTTTTCACAGGAATAGAAGATGGAGTTATTTCCTGTAAATAGACCAAGACAGCAAGTGTCATATGCCTATAGTTGAACATTTCTGAAAAAATGTAATGTAAATGTATGGATTACTTAACTTTTCGCCCCAAATTATTCCTAGTTTCATTTTGCACCACCCACCAGTTCGGGAAATCCTTTACCAAGATATATTTTACGAACTTCATGATTAAATTATTCTGCTTTTAATTTTCCCTGCAACCTTCATTCCAGAGGGACTGCAGAATCTTTAACTGCATGGGTGATTTCATTTCAGTTAGCAATAGAAGAGCCTCATGAATAATGTTTAGATGCTTTGAATTATATCTATAATGGTACTTTTGTATTGTATTTAACTGTTCACAATGCAATGCCTTCAATTGAGACCTTTATTCTATGTGTGATTGGTACTCCATCACCCACAGTGTTACTTCAGAAATGCAAATTCAATAATTGTGATTCAGTTGTTTAACAACAGATAATGGTTGGCTAGAACATGTTTGTGCAAAGAAATCCTTAAAATTGAATAAAGGATCATTTTAATGGAGTGAATGCGTTTACTTAACAATACCATGTTGTTGTTATTTAATTATAAAGTTGTTAGAGAGCTAATAAATAATGACATCATTTTTTTATTTAGAAATGTTGGTGAGTCAAAATCTCCAAAAGTAAACAACATCTTTGGCTCAATCAAAACTATTTATCAATCAAAAGGCTTGGATAGAGCAGATGTGGATAGGATGTTTGTGGGAGAGTCTAGAGGTCATAGCCACAGAATTAAATGACGTTCCTTTAAGGACATGAGGAGGAATTTCTTTAGTCAGAGAGTGCTGAATCTGTGGAATTATGTGTCACAGAAGGCCACTAATGGATATTTTTAAGGTAGATAGAGAAGATTCGTGATTAATGTCAGGGGTTATGGGGAGAAGTCAGGAGAATGGGGTTAGGAGGGAGAGATAGATCAGCCATGATTGAATGGTGGAGTAGACTTGATGGGCTGAATGGCCTAATTCTGGTCCTATCACTTATGACATCCTTGTTCTAACTATTGAATTTGGTACATCCAGGAACATTGGTCATCAGTCTCTGACCTATGTACACTGTTACCACTCCATAGGTTAAACAATACACAATAAAACTTGCATTCAATTTCAATAAAGGAGGAAAAGGTCACTGATTGCCCAGAATATAGGTCCAAACAGATAGCAATAGTCACCAATACAAAGAAACAGGTAAAATAGAGATGGCACATCAATATATTGTGACTTTCATGAATGCCTGATATCGCTGCTTGGATATAATTGAACAATAGCATTCATTGCTTTGGATATTTATTTTGTAACTTAACATACCTCTAGTAGTCTCTGATTAACCATAACAGTGCAAATTTTACGCAGCATTGAATTGACATGGATAAATATGATGTAACAGAACAGAGTTCAATGAGGTAGTTTTCTGGGAAAAGATGATGCAGAGATTTAAATGAGAATTTCACAATGCCAGATGGTGTAAGGCATTGCCTTCAGTGGCAGAGCTCAGTAAGTCATGGAACCCATGATAAAGAAAGTGTTAAGGTTGGAGGTTACAGCACAACGTATGAATTAAGCACGAGGACATTTCACCTGTGATCATGCTGCAAAAATACGAGTAAGAAAGGTCAAGGGACACACGCAAAACAAAAATGATATATTACATATACACTTGTGTATTTGATAGAGGGTAATTGCACCCACCAATCTTTCAATGAATGCACCACCCATATGCACCACACCCCTTCTTTGATTTGGTGCATAGCTTCCAAATATTAATGCCAAATATCTTGCATTTTTACCTGATATGTCACCTATCCACATTTGCCAGAGATGCTGCCAGACCTGCTTAGTTAATCCAGTGCTTTGTGTTATTTTTCCCCCAAATATCTATTCCTAACTACATTAAATGATTCAAGCCCTTTCATTTTGCAAGTCAACATCTATTAGTTAGAAATTATTGAAAGTGGTTCAAACACTTTTATTAATTAACCAATTATTTTGGCTACAGCCTGCTTACCTACTGCTGGAGTTAATAATATTATTTAAGAGATTTAACATTGTCAATAAACAAAACATTACATACTGTGAGAGCAAAGTCAGATTTGTGGTTAAAATGAAGCCACTGCTTGATTTTTAAAATGTTACACTTAATCTATGGAATTGATACAAACATTATATATTGTATCTCTGTTCCCGCTGGGCTCCTTATATTAATCATGCGATTACAACAGTATTCTCAGTAGTTTATCTTTATCAGTGTTCATTTATAACTTCCTTTCCATGCATGTGCAATTTCGGAGAAAACTCAAGAATATTCAAGTTCTGTATTTTCTTAAAATTTATTATTTTGTATTAGCATTATATTTGCAATTTGATGCACCAATATTAGTCCTAATCAACAAAACACTTATTGTAAAATGTACAACATTAAACTATTTACTGACTGGTATTTAAACTATTAACAGATGCTGATATTGTACTCGTTGAAAGCAATAGTTCTTTCCATTGTCGTACCAGGCACTATGCACAGTGTGGATCAGATACATCAGTATAAAGCTATTCTCCTCTGGCTCTCATCCTCAATTTCAGAAAACAACTAGGAATGTTTTCTCGACATGGCAGCGTTTCAATGCTTGGCTAATTTAGTATACCAGCAATGATTTGTCAGTAACTTAGTATTGACTAAAGGACTGGTATTGGACCAGTAAAGCAGTTTGGTCAAGTGCATTTGAACCCAAATACCTGAGAATTAAACAGATAATGGAGCTCATAAAAATATTTTTCTGAATGTATTTCAAAATTCTTCAATTCTTCTCATCACTGAAACGATGTAGAGAAGAAACTAACTTTTAGCCTCTTCAGCATATCTCCAAGTGGGAATTAATATTCAAATAACAGTTAGAACTTGAACTTAAATAAAAAAGGAACTGCACTAATTAGTCTCCTAGCTAGCTGCATGTGTTCAGGGAGTAATATAGCAATTTAATCCTATTATTTTGATGACCAAAGACATCCAGGGCACTTTATTGAAATCTGAAGCTCCTGTAAAAAAGTCTTAGAAAATGTGCACACTTAGGAATTGATCTATTATCTCATGTCAATTTTACATATACATACAACTTAAAACCTTTAGATATTTAAAATGAATGTAATGTACCATGCAACTTGGGTCACAGTTTGTTTCTATGGGCTTGTCTCAACATGTTCCCAATTGGGTATTAGAGTATAGTTCTGACTCAAGTAGAAGTGCTTCTTCTCAAACAAGATGTATTGGCTTTTTAAGAGAAAGTCAGGGACGAGGAAAATATTCAAGAGGCCAAATGTTTGTCACTCACCGTCAAAATAAAAAAGTTGGTGGTTATGATATTGCAGAACTTGTTGTGCACAAACTGTCTGTCGCAATTTGTTCAACAGTCACTACAACTCACATGCATGTTGGAGCATTTGTAAGATATTTAATGAAGAACATTAAAAATCCAGCTATTTTATATCGGAGTAAATAATTTGTTGAAATTTCTACAATAAACTGATTCAATATACATGAACACGTACCTTGATTTCAAGTTTAAAACAAAATTAAATCATTAACAAGGCTTCTATGTTTGAGATGTATAACATTTGTATTATGAATGGGAACAGTTGATAATCCCAGAAACACAAAATTCTCAAATTTAGGCAGGTGTGGCCAGGTAACACCATGTTCCTAAATAAACCACTGAACATTGCCTACTTTTTCCACAACTTCAACATGTAGCTTATTTTTAGAATAAAGTGATTGCATGCATGACTATTGTTTACATCTACTATGGATTAGGCTCATGAAAATTAACCTACCAAAAATCATCTCCATAACAAAAATCTGTAATTTTCCTTTCTAGTCTTACAACTTTTGCTGAAAAACATGCAATCTGGGAAAGTAATAGCACATACCATCTCTTTTTTTTTTATCCACCTGATTTCAAGCAAAACATTTAACACGGTGTTTCACCAAAGAGCACCAACCATATTTAAATATCCAGCACCGAAGAAAAGTTGTCCCACTGATCTTAAATAAAAATGCACGTCTTCGTGTTCACAGACTTAGATCAATTGTTACAAACTGTCATTGCTGCCATTCTGTATAATATGTCGGTAAATACGAACTATGAAAAACTATGAAAAACAAGAACTTACAATAATGTGAGTGTAATTAAGGCATCGTCCCGTTTGACAGAAGAGCGAACCAAACACCGATGTTGCTGAGTTTTAGCGGTAGCAGGGTTAGACTCAGAGGTTGTACGCAGTCACTGGAACAACGACGGGCTTCCCTTCGCCCACTTTAGTCGTCCCAGAGAGAGCAAAGCCAGCAGTAGGCCTTCTTACGACATCACGGTCGGTAACCCCGATCCTTTTGGGGACATGCCTTTCAAACCGCCATTAACAGATGGGAAAACTACGATTTCGAGAAATGTATGGATGAAAACACCCAGCGTTCCGCAGATAATTTGAGGAGACAGAAACTTCCCCTCATCACTTCCTACTGCGCCGGGCAGGCAGCAGCTTTTTCGCCTGCGCATTACCTCATCAAACCTTGTGGTCAGACAACAGTGACGCAGGACGCAGGCGGCGCTGGTGCCGGGTAAAGGAAAGTGAAAACAAACGCTTTATTTTCACAGCGATACGGAACGTCAGGGCGTGCCC
Organism: Amblyraja radiata; assembly: GCF_010909765.2. NCBI lineage: Eukaryota > Metazoa > Chordata > Chondrichthyes > Rajiformes > Rajidae > Amblyraja > Amblyraja radiata. Next base: position 8,653,353 of record NC_045977.1, read on the forward strand.
GGCCCGGGACCGAGCCCGTCTCCATTGTCACCGTCGGCGGGGGCCGCGCGTACTCGTGCCCGGCCCTCGTGCCCGCGCTCGCCGGCCTGAGTTCCTGCACGAGCACCAGCCGAGGGCTGCGAGGGAAGGAACTGCAGATGCTGGTTTACACCGAAGATAGAGGCAAAATGCTGGAGTAACTCGGCGGAACAGGAGGCATCTCTGGAGGAAAAGGAATGGGTGACGTTTCGGGTCGAGAACCTTCTTCAGACTGAGATTCAGGGGTGAGGGGAGACTAGAGATATGGAAGGGTAAGGTGTGAAAACGACAGGTCAAAGCAAACGCTGCTGCCTCAACTCAAGGCAATGAAAGATAGACCGATGATTGATGTATTAGACTATGGAAGATGGATGCTGGTTTAGACCGAGATAGACACAAAATGCTGGAGTGACAGCAGGTCAGAGATCATTTCTAATGAAAAGGAATAGGTGACGTTTCGGGTCGAGACCCTTCTTCAGACGATTTTGTGTCTATCTTCGGTGTAAACCAGCATCTGCAAGTTCCTTCCCACACATCGAGGAAATGTAGAATGATGGTTCATTATTGTCTAAAGGGAAGTTGACAGCGAGGCATACAAACAGTAAAATGAATCAGGAGGACGTTGAAACCAGTCGGATAACCATGGTGATGAGGGAGGTGGACTGGTCCAGGTGCACGCAGCGGCGCTCAATCCTCGCCTCCCTCCTCCGTGTGTGGGAGAAAGGTGCGTCGGCGCATGCGCGGCGCTCCAGCTGAAGGGGGGTCATTGTTCGCCGTGAAGTGTGAGAGGGGTCAGTTGGCGCATGCGCGGCGCCCAAGGTCGCTGTTCTCAACGTGAGAGAGAGGCGTCAACGCATGCGCGGCGCTTGCACTGAAGGGGTGCTTCGCCGTTGGAGATGCGTTAGCGCATGCGCGGCGCTTGAGCCCAAGCCGTCTCCGCCTGCGCCGAGGAGCGCGCACAGGTGGGTGTCGGTCGGCGCGCTTGTGCTGATCATTCTGTCCCATTCCCCCCCCCTTCACATCGCGATGTCACAGGCTACTTGTAAAAAAAACACAACATATTTGACAGGATTAATTTTTTAGGAGGGGGTTCCTGTCAATAAATTTGCGATGTCAGTAATGTAGACCCTCCGCTTTACTCCGAAATGTAGGTACATCGATGGTGTGCCCTGTGATCTGGTAGTTTATTTCGTTTTAAAACTTCACCTGTGAGCTTCCAAAGGGCGAGGAACCCTTTGAGTCGCCGACAGATGTGAGTCACTGTATCTGATCCCCCTCCCTCCCCACCGTATTCATAGAGTGAAAATCAAGTCATTTCCAGAATAGTTTGTATCGACGTTATGGCAACAGTGAATTTCACATGATAAATGTTTCATGCCGTGGATGCAAGCCATGGTTTTAAACCGCTATATCCGTCTACACTACACAATCCCTTCCCACCTATGTCCAAAGCATCTCATCCGCCCTTTCAATGACTTCCGTTTTCCATGCCCCCACTACCTCATCTTTAATATGGATGTTCAGTCACTCTACACCTCCATCCCTCACCAGGAAGATCTTAAAGCCCTCCGTTTCTTCCTCGACCGCAGAACCAGCCAATTTCCGTCTACTAACACTCCTCCGTCTAACAGAGCTGGTCCTTGCCCTTAATAACTTCTTCGACTCCTACCACTTCCTCCAAATCCAAGGCATAACTATGGGCCCCAGCCATGCCTGCCTCTTTGTAGGGTACGTCGAACAATCACTTCCAGGCCTAAACTGACCCTACCCCCGAACTCTACCTCCGCTACATTGACGACTACATCGTTGCTACTTCCTGCACCCATGCAGAACTCACTGACTTCATCAACTTCACAACTAAATTCACTTGGACCATCTCTGACATCTCCATACCATTTCTAGATCTCACCGTCTGCATCACAGGAGACAGACTATCGACTGACATCTATTACAAACTCACTGACTCCCATAACTATCGAGTCCCACACTTCGTCCCAGCATGCTTCCTGTATCCCTACTTCCAATTCCTCCATCTACGCCGCATCTGTGCCCTGGATGAGGCATTTCATACCAAGTCATAGGAGATGTCCTCTTTCTTTAGGGAAAGGGTGTTCCCCATCTTCCATTATAGATGAGTCTCTCACTAGGGTCTCCTCGATATCCCGCAGCTCTATTCTTGCTCCCCTCCCCCCATTCGTAATAGGGACGCTAGAGGCAGGAAATATGTTCTCGACGTTGGGGGAGTCCAGAACCAGGGGCCCCAGTTTAAGAATAAGGAGTAGGCCATTTAGAACGGAGATGAGGAAAAACGTTTTCACCCAGAGATTTGTGAATCTGGAATTCTCTGCCACAGACGGCAATGGCCAATTCACGGGATGTTTTCAAGAGAGAGTTAGGTTTAACTCTTAGGGCTAATGAAATCAAGGGATATGGGAAAAAAGCAGGAACGGGGTACTGATTTTGGACGATCATATTGAAAATGGAGGCGCTGGCTCGAAGGGCCGAACGGCCTACTCCTGCACCTATTTTTTATGTTTCTAAATGTGTGTTTCTTTCGTGTTTACAACAATTAGATATGTTGGAGCATACTGCATCTACGTTACATTACTGTGTTGTATGTTTAACTATAACACATTCCTATTCCCATATCAAGATTAGGACACCAATACTTTTCGTATTTACATGCAGGAAGGAATTGCAGATGCTGGTTTAAACTGAAGATAGACACAAAATGCTGGGGTACCTCCACTGGACAGGCAGCATCACTGGAGAGGAATGGGTGACATTTCAGGTCGAGAACTTTCAGGAGGGTCTCAACCTGAAACGTCCCCCATTCCTTCTATCCTGAGATGCTGCCTATCCCACTGAGTTACTCCAGCATTTCTGGTTTCTTAATCGGGATGTAGAAGTTAGTGGAGTTGCAGTTACTGAGGAGAAGGTGCATGGAAAGCTGTAAGGTCTGAGGGTGGATAAGTCACCTGAACCAGATGGACCACACCCAGGGTTCTGAAGGAGGTCGCTTTAGAGATTGTGGCGGCATTAATAGTGATCTTTCAACTATTCTCCAACCTCATCTGCTGTTCCAGTTGTGAACTCATAGCAGCGAGACCACGCGCAGGCTCGGCGATTATTTAGCTGAATACCTCTGCTCAGTCTGCCTGGACCTACATGATCTCCCAGTTGCTAAACACTAACTCCCCCTCTCGTTCCCATACTGACCTTTCTTTCCTGGGCCTCCTCTACTGCCATAGTGAGATGCAACGCAAATTGGAGGAACTGCACCTCATATTTCGCTTGGGCAGCTTACAGCCCAGCGGAATGAATATTAACTTCTCTAACTTCAAGTAACCCTTGCTCTCCCTCGCTCTCCATCCCTCCCCCATCCTAGTTCTCCGACTAGTTTCACTGTCCTCCTGATTAAATTTTACTGATTGTATGTTGTCACCTTTCCCTCGGCTAGCAATGATCTATTCTTTGAACTTCGTCCCCTTTGATCTCTCGTTTTCACAGCTTACCCTTCCGTACCTCTACGTTTCCTCTTCACTGACTCTCAGTCTGAAGAAGGGTCTCGATCCGAAACGTCACCCATTCCTTCTATCCAGAGAAGCTGCCTGGCCCGCTGAGTTTCTCCAGCACTTTGTGTCTATGTTTGGTGTAAACCAGCATCTGCAGTTCCTTCCGACACTAAAGAGAATAGGTTTAAGGTGACAGGGAAAGGTTTAAAAGGGATGTGAGGGGCATTTTTTTCCACACAATGTGGTGAATATAGAACAATTTGCAAGAGAAAGTAATAGAGATGGATACAATTATGACATTTAAAAGATACTTGGACAGATGCACGGATAGGGAATGCCTGGAGGGATATGGGCCAGGCGCAAGCAAATGGGACTGGCTTAGTTAGGCAACTTGGTCATCATAGCTCTGTGACTGAAGCATTAAAGACTGCAGTTGTAAATGAAGAAAATTGGAATTGTATTAATAAAATGAAGATTTAGGATTTTTGTAATATGAATATCTGCATTACTACAAAGCATTCCTAATTTGAATTCGTAGACGAATACCAAGAACGCCTCTTGGGGAAAGATTGGACAAGCTAGACTTTATCTGCTGAAGTTTTATAGAATAATCTGCAGCATACAGATCCCAAAGGATTTTGCATGTCAGGAGAGGTTGGGACTGGGACTCATTAGGTTTTTAAAAAGGAGATTGCCCATTTAAGATAGATGAGCTAAAATTATTTCTATTGGAGGCTTGTGAGTATTTGGAACTCTCTTCATTTTAAGGGTGGTTGAAGTAGAGTCTTTGAATGTTTTTATGGCTCAGGTACTTAGATGACAGGTGAGCAAATGAATAAAAGTCCCATATTTTCTTTTATCCCTTCACCCCATGTCTCCTTTTTACCTCTATGTTTGTCACTATCTCCATCAATCTGCCAATAAGCCCTTCACCTGTATTCACCTATCACTTGCCAGGCTTTGCTCATTCCCCCACCTGTCTTTTCCAGCTTTCTACCCCTATTTCATTAGCCTGAAGAAGGGTCCCAACCCAAAATGTCATCTGCCCATTCCCTCCTGTAACGCTGCCTGACCCGCTGAGATCCACTCAGTCTTTTTTTTAAATTAATATCCAGCATCTGCAGTTTCTTCTATCATAATTGGCTGAGAAATAGATTGTTTGTGAAATAGTGCAAGCAGCTGCTTTTGGCCAAGCAGCAATCACTTGCAATTGTGTTGCATCATTCACAGAGATTATTGGGAGAATGTTCAGAGCACAGATACTGGAGGAGCTCTAGTATCTGGTTCAGAGTCAATCACTTAAAAGACACTAAAATCAGGAATTTTAAGAAAGCTTATAAAGATGGGTGAAATAGTGAAGGGAATCAAAATGACTGATAGCTTTTGTCATTGTGATTTACAAAACAGTGTGGCTATACTTAATGTTGAGTTGGAGGTTGGAGAGCTGTACATTCTGAGCAATATGCGTATTTCTCAACTGGCAAAAGAGATACTTTCCTGGAAAATATTTTTTTTAAGTTATGTTTTGTGAATCACATGGGCAAAATAATTTATGGTATTTTGGTGCAAATAGCCCACACAAATGCAAAATATTTTTGTAAATCAAAGACTCCTACACTCTCTGTACAAAGAAATACATAACCAAAATATCTAAATTTTATTTTACCCAACCATTTTACAAAATTTTACTTTACAAAATATTTTCTAGGAATTCTTCCCTTGTGTAAATCAACAAACTGTTGTACAGCCAAAGTCCTGCAAATTATTTGAATAATATATTCTAAATATCTTGCATGTAGTGGCATTGAGCAATTATTGTATGTATCATTTTTTATTTCTCCCGGCCCAAAACACCTGTGATCAGTGCTTTCTTCGGGCCACTGACAGTACGCGCTCGGTCAGTGTGCAGCTTCCCTCTCAGCGGCTGTTACTTTCCCTTTGCTTTGTCTGCTCGCCTGCTGCCACCGCCTCCTCCTCTCGTCGCTTTGTCCACTTGGCCCCCTGCCACTGCTGCCTTCTCCTACCCCGGAGTCGCCAATGTACTCCACCTTGGTGGGTGGGGTAGGAGGGGAGAACGGGTGTATTTTATAGTTGACGGCAGACTAAGGCAGGAGCTGGCAGCCAGGGGCTGCGGCTTGGGAGAAGCTCGATGGTGCAGGTCAGTAGCATTGGCATCTAGTTTTAAGGTGAAACAACATAAAGTGCTGGAGTAACTCAGCCGACCTAATCAGTCTGAAGAGGGTCTCGAAACGTCACCTATCCATATCCTCCAGAGATGCTGTGTGACCCACTGAGTTCCTCCAGCACTTTGTGTCCTTTTGTGCATTAACCATCATCTACACTTGTTTGTTTCAACCATAAAATAACAATACTGTACTGTTACGGCAGACAATCTGCAATAACGCGCACCAATCTCCCCCCCCCCCCCACCCCCAATGGTCCATTATAACCAGGGTTTACTGTGTATCCTTTCTCTCGACTAAGCCATGTAGAGCTGTTGTTAACCTTTTTCCACTACCACAGTTAACCCAACTGCATATTCGTCTAAATCATAATTATATATATTTTTTTCTTCATTTGATCAGATGACAGCAGCAACTAGAAACGAAGTGCTTGGTCTTTATCGAAGAATCTTCAGAATAGCAAGAACATGGCAGTCAATAACAGGCTTAACAGATGACACTTTAAAAGAAAAACAATACATCGTCATGGAGGCCAAAACGTTATTCAGAAAAAATAAAAATGCAAGTTGATAGTTTTAATTTATCACATTTAATTTCAATGGGGAAAATATAGTACAAAGATGCATTGCCACTCGTGCCTTTTTGATGGTAGGGAGTGCGCGAGAGTCAATGTAATCAATTTTAATCTGTTTCATATGTTTGAATTTTTTGTGTAAGCTGTAATACATCGTGCCAATTGATCTACCTTCGATGGGGCATCTTGGTCAGCATGGACGAGTTGGGGCAAAGGGCTTGTTTCCGTCCTGTATGACTCTTTGACATGCCAAATCTCCTCAATCTCTGATGAAATTGAGCCGTTGATCAGTTTCCTTTGTGACTGCATTAATCTGAGGTGCACATCCAATAACTTGAAGCAGTTGACTCTCTTCACCACAGTCCCTTCAATGAAGACATGTTCACAGACCCCTGAAGTCAACAAGCATCTCCTTTATTTTGCTAACAGATACCAGATCTCTCTCCTGTACACATTGTTGCTCATTATTTGTCCAACAACAGTGGTATAATCCTTTAGGTGTCCTTGAGACTCTTGAAAGGGCCCCATAAATAAAATGTATTATTATTATTATTATTATTATTATTATTATAGTCGGTAAATTTAAGTATTTGCAATATAAGTTCATGTCATGGCCTCCACAGTCGTCTGTGGCAATAAATAAAAACCACTCTCTGGCTAAAATCTCATCTCTTTTCTAAAAGTACATTATTTTATTCTGAGGCTGTGCCCTCTGTTCCTAGACTCTCCTACTAGTGAAAACATCCTCTCCACAACCATTCTATCCAGGCCTGCCACTATTCAGTAAGTTTCAATGAGACCCCCTCCCCCATCCTTCTAAACTCCAACTAATACAGACCCAGAGCTGTCAAATGCTCATCATACGTTAACCCCATCAACCCCGGAATCACTCTTGTAAACCTCCTCTGGACCCTCTCCAGCGCCAGAACATCCTTTCAGATATGGGGCCCAAAACTGCTCACAATGCTCCAAATACATTCTGATCAGTGCCTTATAAAACCTCAGCATTACATCCCTGCTTTTATATTCTAATTCTCTCTAAATTAATGTTTCTACTTCTAGTATTTTTATTTTTTATAGAAAGCGAGAAAAAGAGAGGGTAGAAAGTTACAAATAAAAAAGAAAGCAAAAACAAACAAAAAACAACACAACAGAAAAACAAGGGAGGTGGAATGGGTTACCTGTAATACATCAATGGAGATAGGTTCGTAGGTTATAAAGTATAGAGTATAGTTTTTCATCTGTTCCTGAGTTCAAGTTTCTCTAAATTAATGTTAACATTGCATTTGCTTTTCGTGCTACCGATTCAACCTGCAAATTAAGCTTTTGGAAGGCCTGCACCAGCACTCCCAAGTTCTTTTGCACCTTTCTGAATCCTCTAACTATTAAAAAAATAGTCTACGCCTTTATTCCTACTATCAAAATGCATTACTAATACCATGGGCTCTCATCTTGTTTAGCAGCCTCACATGCGGTACCTTATCAAGGGCCGTCTAAAAATACTCACGTTGTGCAATGTCCTTGAGACATTTTAAAGTTGTAACTTAGAACTTTTTTGTTTAAAGCTGAGGTAGTAATTGAATAGTTTGTGTCCACCATGACCTGCTGGATCTCCCAGTTGCTAACCATTTTAACTCCCCATTCCCATTCTGACCTTTCTGGCTGGGGTCCTCTCCATTGTCAGAGTAAGGCCACACATAAACTGGAGAAATGGCAGCGTGTATTACACTTTTAGCCTGACACCCAACAGTATAGTAATTGAACTCTCCAATTTTATGCAACTAACCAACAACCCCCTACCGCACCCCCCCCCAAGACATTCTGTAAATATATCAAGTAAGATGGTTGCCTGGGAAACAAGTGAGAGGCCAGTGGATATGGGCGAGGTCCTAAATGAATATTTCTCATCTGTGTTCACAATAGAGAACGATGTGGAAGATAGTCTGGGGAGAACGTGGATAATCTGGAGCATCTCAGTATTAAGGAGGAGGATGGTATTGGATGTCAAAGAATGCATAAACATTGATAAATCCCCAGTGTCAGATGCGATCTATCCCAGGTTGTACCTAAGGGAGGAGATTGGTGGCACCCCGATGGAGATCATTGCATCCTTATGAGCCACAGGTGAGGTGCCTTAAAATTGTAGAAAAATTAATATAGTTTATTTTATATAGGTAGCCTGGGTAAACTGGATTAAGTTCAGGCCGGTGAACCTAATGTCATTATTTTGGAACTATGAATTAAATTGAATTGGATTGAATGATACAGCTTGGAAACAGGCTCACGCAGACCATCAATCACCTGCTCACACTAGTTCTATGTTATTCCATTTTATCATCCATTCCCTACACTCGTCTAAGAATGTGCAAACTCCACACAGACATCACTCAAAGTCAGGATCTAACCTGGGTCTCTGGCGCAGTGAGGCAGCTCCTCCACTAGCTGCGCCTCCGTGCAGTTTTATGGATGTTAGTAAGGCATTTGACAAGATCCCATGTGGTAGGTCAGTTCAGATGTTGTAAGCACATGGAATCCAAGGCTAATTGGATCCAGTGATGGAAGCATGTTGATTTAATTGACATTTGTGAGCAATGGAGTACTGCAAAGAATGGTGCTGGAACCATTGTTGTTTGTGATATATTATGGCTAGATGTGAATATGAGAGGCAAGATTAGCAAGTCTGTGGATGACATGATGATGTGGATAGCGAGAAAGGTTATCTAAGGCCACTGCAGGATGTAGTTGGGCGGAGTATGGCGGAGCTTACTGCCCAGTGGAATGAATATTGATTTCTCTCACTTCAGGTAGCCCCGGTATTCCCTCTCTCTCTATCCCTTTCCCACCCAAGTTGAACTAGCTTCCTATTTTCACCCCACAAACAGCTTACGATGGCCTGTTTCCTTTATCATCGTTACTTTTTTACATACAGTGCCCTCCATAATGTTTGGGACAAAGACCCGTCATTTATTTATTTGCCTCTGTACGCCACAATTTGTGATTTGTAATAGAAAAAATCACATGTGGTTAAAATGCACATTGTCAGATTTTAATAAAGACCATTTTTATACATTTTGGTTTCACCATATAGAAATTACAGCAGTGTGTACAGTGCTCGAAATTAACACTTGCCCGGTTGCCAATGGCCACCTAAAGTCCCGTCGGGCAACCTGAAAGCCGTGTCATTTCGCCCGGCTTGGCAAGCACCTGGGACTTACTGTTCAACTCTAAGCAGGCCCCCTCTCTATCTCTATCTCTCTCTCTGTCACTCTCCATCTCGGCCCGCCATCCGTGTCCGGGCCGCCGGGTCTCCGCTCTCCTTATCCGCCGGCACGGCCGGCTGCCTTGCACATGCGCACCGCCACGGCCAGCACATCCTCGGCTGCCCTGCACATGCGCATTACCACGCCTGCACATCCTCCCCCTGCACATGTGCACAACCACGGCCAGCACATAATCGGCCGCCCTGCACATGTGCACAGCCACCTCAACTAGTCGGCGCCGGGCACTTTCTCCCTCCCTTTGTATTGTGGGAGATTCCGCCCCGAAACGTCACCGATTCCTTCTCTCCAGAGATGCTGCCTGTCCCGCTGAGTTACTCCAGCTTTTTGTGTCTATCTTCGGTTTAAACCAACATCTGCAGTTCCTTCTTGTACATCTATTCATGCTCTGGGGAAGCTGCCTGACCCACAGAGTTACTCCAGCATTTAATGTCTTCCATTACAATTGTATCATGTTTGAGTGTCTTGATTGACCTGGTAAAATTGTGCCACAAAATGTCAAAATGAGTTTCAAAACTGAATAAATAAGATCTTTGTTTCCAGTGGCATAAGGATGGTAAGTAACTGGGGAACTAGTTCCTTAGTCTGGTTCCGGTGGGCATTAGAATTGCAGAAATAAGAAACTTGGGATGCTGGTTTACCAAGGAAAGACAAATTGCTGGAGTAACTCGGGGGGGGGGGGGGGTCAGGCAGCATCCGTGGAGAACATTAATAAGTGACGTTTTGGGTCGGAACATTTCTGATAGCTGACAGCACTAGTATTGTAATATCCACATGGGATGCTTATGATACTTTGCCAAATATTCATTATTAATCTATCCATACCCATTCATCTGGCTGTGCCATACAACAAAACCTGCAAATGCCTATATAGATGAATGTTAACATAAATGCATAACTCGGATTGAGCATAGCTGTTTTTTTCACTTTTTGCCTGAGCAAATCATCTAACTTCATAATACCTGAACCCCATTACATCGTGTGCTTCTCTTGCAAGCTATCTGTTGTTTCTCTCATCTATTATTTTCCTATCTAAATACTCTGCTAACTTAATGACCCTAATGCCTTTCCCTCTTAAATTTGCTCAGCACAAATTCTGGCAATATCTTTACTTAATCTAGATTTGTAATACTTTAAATTTGATCAACCTTGTTTATTTTTATCTCTTCAGCCCTGCTACCCTCCAGTATTCCACATTCCTCCATTCGTGTAACTTAACAATTTCCATTCTTCCACGATTGTAAGCCGTCCCTCTAGCTGATCTTGTCTCCGAAATTCCTTTTCTAAATCTCAGCGTCTTTAATTCCCTCTCCGTCATTAAGATATTCCTTAAAACATATCTAGCTTGATGTAAATCTTGTTGTATGATAGCTGGTGCACTTTTGGGAAGTTTTACTTTGTTAACAAGGCCATCTGTTCCTGATATCAATGATCATAATCATACTTTATTAGCCAAGTATAATAATAATAATAATAATAATAAATTTTATTTATGAGCGCCTTTCAAGAGTCTCAAGGACACCTTACAAAAATTTAGCAGGTACACGAAAAACATGTAAGGGGAATGAAATAAATAGTAGAGACATGACTAGTACACAAAGTAAAGACAGAATTAAATGCAAAACACAATATGAGGCAATTAATGCACAGATGAAAAGGGAGGGGGACGTGGGGCTAAGGATAGGCAGAGGTGAAGAGATGGGTCTTGAGGCGGGACTGGAAGATGGTGAGGGACACAGAATTGCGGATCAGTTGGGGGAGGGAGTTCCAGAGCCTGGGAGCTGTCCTGGAGAAGGCTCTGTCCCCAAAACTGCGGAGGTTGGACTTGTGGATGGAGAGGAGACCGGCTGATGTGGATCTGAGGGACCGTGAGGGTTGGTAGGGGGAGAGGAGGTCAGTGAGATATGGGGGGGCCAGATGGTGGAGGACTTTGTAGGTGAGGATCAGGATTTTGTAGTTGATCCGGTGGGAGATGGGAAGCCAGTGAAGTTGTTTGAGGACTGGAGTGATGTGATGCCAGGATTTGGTGTGTGTAATGAGTCGGGCGGCTGCGTTCTGGACCAGTTTGAGTCGGTTGATGTAGGTGGAGCTGATGCCAAGGAGAAGTGAGTTGCAGTAGTCCAGTCGGGAGGAGATGAAGGCATGGATGACTCTTTCAGCAGCGGGAGGTGTGAGAGAGGGTCTGAGTTTGGCGATGTTGCGGAGACGAAAGAAGGAGGTTTTAATGACATGGCGGATGTGAGGCTCAAGGGAGAGGGTGGAATCAAAGATCACGCCAAGGTTGCGGGCCTGGGGAGATGGGGAGACAGTGGTGCCGTCGATGGTGAGAGCGGGGTTATTGATTTTGCTGAGTGTGGCTTTGGAGCCTATGCAACATACAAGAAATTTCAATTTCAATGTTACAACATTTTGAGATGTTAAAAATCAAGCCTGTAATTTATCCCATCAGATAAAGCATAAAAAGAAATTAAATTTGATACCTAATTCACTTTCATAACTTCAGTATTAAAAAAAGTTATGGTCATTTTCATACTAGGAAATTAGCATCTTGTTCCCTATTGCTTTTCCATTAACTTAACACAAAAGTTGTGATCAAGGACAGTCAATTAACATAAAAGCCCATAACCTTCTTAAAAATTAAGAGAACTAAATGAAATTTTCAGTTATTATAGATTGAAGCATTCTGAAACAAATATGATACATCTTATTTGGATGACCTGAAATTAAAGTATATAATTAGTTAATTACCAAATTAATTAGCGAATTACAAAATTAATCGTTGTGACGGAAATAGTAATAAACACCCAGACTGCCATGAAAATTAAAAAATGTGATATTCTCAAGATCAGAACTTTATTATTCTAATGTTAAACAAAGTAAATACCCAACAAAAAATTCATATTCATCAGTCATCAAATCAATTAAATTCATCTAAATTCAATTATTAGATCTAAACATCTATCCCATTCTTAATAAAAGGCTAAAAATAATTGTTTAAATAGCCAAAGTATCCAAATAACAAACTGATCCCATTCACACAAGAATTCACAATATAACGATTTTTAAATCTCACTTTGTCATGAATTTCTATGCAAAATTGAAGGAATTGAATGTTTAATTCCCATAAATTTTACTCTGTTGGTTTATAACACTGCAGCAGGCATGGGCCGTTTTGCACAGACATGTGTTCAAAATCCACAAACATCCACTCTCAAGATAATCAAAATCATTATCTTTTGCATAATCATGTCATAAGAACATCTAAATGATCTATATTTTGTGTAATTGTTTATCCATGATCAATATTTTCATACTAAAAATCTGACTAAAAAATATGTACTGTGGATGTTTTTAGTCAGATATTTAGTATGAATGGATATATCTTGAGAGTGGATGTTTGTAGATTAAGATACAGAGATCGGATTGTGGCTGCCGCCATGATTTTGCTCACATTCACAGCCAGCAGGCAAGACACGGCCGATATCGGGGGCCTAAAACTAGACAAGGGTAAATAACCCCCTACAGTGCATACCTTTTGTTTTGTCCTGAACTTGCGATCCGTGATTTTGAAGGCGTTGCAGGGGTTCTGGCGATTCAATAGTTACACAACGTTTTTTTTTTAATATCGCGAACGGGATAACATAATGAAATTTCCTCATAAGCTTGTTTTACGAGGATATCCCTCTCTGACAACCAATAAAAACCTACATTTTACTAAACCACCCCCACAGCCTGTCAAGTCGCACGCACAGTCAGTGGGCAGATCAAGAGCGCCACTGAAGGCAGGAATTTGTAACAACGCTACATACAGACATACCAATAAAAAGCAACAGAACACACAAAATACATTTTAACATGAACATCCACCACAGTGACTCATCCGCATTCCTCACTGCGATGGAAGGCGAATAAAAAGTTCAATCTCTCCCTTCTTTGTCCTCCAGCACTCGGGGGCTCTAACCTTCCGTTGATGGGGCGATCTTACTCCCGTAGCCAGCGGCGGGCCTCCTCGTTGGGATGATCAAGCTCCTTCTTCTTGCGTATGGCGTGCACAGCCTAAAGTTGTAGGACAACTTGTTCTATTTGATCTTATTTGATTGTGCACGCCGGGTTGATTGCATTCATCGAAACAGGGTGGACCATGTGAAGGTTGCAATCTTCCACCCCATCAAGGTCCTGTATCGTGTATCGGGGGGGGGGGGGGATCTCAGCTCCCCCGCGCAGGGCAATCTACCCCGGGTCGGGGCTAGTCGAACGTTGTGCGGCTTTTGGAGCTTCCCGACGTCGGTCTCAACCTGAGAATGCGAGCTCCTTGATGTTAAAATTGATCCCAGGCAAGGAATCGGCTCCGATGGTAAGTTCCCGTCCCCGCGGTGAGGCTCAAAGTCAGTCCCGAGCAAGGCCTCCAGCTCCACGATGTTAGGCCGCAGAGCGACCTGAGATACGATCCGGAAAACAGTTGCATCTGCGGCAAGGTAAGAGATTGGGGAAAAAAAGATTCCCCCGCCCAACCCCCCCCCCCCCATAAAACAAACCAGAGAACATTAACACAAACTTTTTAAACACACCAATAACAAAAAAAAAGACATAAAGGACAAACAGACTGTAGGCGAGGCTGCCATCAAAGCGCCACCCAGTGAATACTGCACCTGGAAAAGGGTTATGAAGATTTACAATGTTCATCAGTTTCTAATGTTTTCTTATTATAATGTATATCCATGTAGCAGCTATAACATTAAAAAACATTGCAAGGCATGACCGTGAAGTATAATAATTGAGGAATGTGCACAATGTATTTGGGAATGAGTCACCAAAAACCAAGTTAAAAAAAGTTAGGATTTAAGTAAATTCATAAAGAACGCAGATAAGGCTGCAAATTATATTAGAAGGAAAATGAGAATAATCCATTCCACCATGTCTGAAACTTTGATTAGTATTCCATTTAAATTAACAAGTTAATTTTGAATATAGACACAAGGATTTGCTGATGCTGGTTCATATAAAAAAGACACAAATTGCTGCAGTAACCCAGTGCAGCATCTCTGGAGACCATGGATAGGCAACGTTTCAGGCTGGGACCTTGCTTCAGACCCTAGAGATAGTTTTGGATGGTTATGTTAACTCTTATGAATGTCTTGTTTATATATAATGATTTGACTCAAAATCAAAACTCTGACACGTTCCAATTTAGATTATTTGTATAAATATTTGTACATTTTTAGCCAAAATTACTTGAAAATGAATTGTCTTCCGTGCAAGTTATCGTTAAAAAATCTTCCTTAACCTGAAGGGAGGTTATTATTGCAGGTTAATATGTGTACATTTATAGTAGCTTATAATACATTTTGTCAGTTTTCATTACCTCTGAATGAAATGCTTTTGCAGTTGACAGATGTAGAGGCAATTAAAAACTGCATAATGGAATGCCACACAAGGATAGAGATGGGTAAGAAGAATAATTTAAAAGTTCATAAATATTTTAATAGTAATTTTCTTAGAAAGGTACCCGTGGCATCTAACTTTGATCTTTGGTTTCATTCACAGGATTACATTATAGAATTCCTTATCCAAGACCTGTAAGTTACCATCTTTACATTATACATATATCCTGAATTGGGTTTATTAAATAAATCAATGCCTTGAAGTAAATATGCTGAACTTGGGTGTTAGCCTTCCATAAATCTCTACTCTTCTGATTCTCAGCAAATTATCCCCAAATTGAATTGCATGACTATACTGGAATTCTGCCTTCACTTATCAAGGCTCCGAATTCTGCAATTCCCATTCTAAATCGCTCTGCTTCAGTTTCAGGTTTTAAAATGCTCCTCTTTAGTCCTCTGTTGTCACGTGACTCAGAACAACACTCCTGTGAGGTTCTGTGTAAATTGACACTTTTAAATCACCAGGTGCCACGTTGTACATAATCCACTTAAATGGATACTCCCTTCAAAACAATTTAATGAAGGATATTTTATATTTAGATGTGACGTGATGGATTTTTGATCATATTAAAGAGTGTAAAAATAGGTCTGGAAGCTTAATTTTCCTGGTGGTATTTGCAAGTCTGTCATCTATGGAATTAATGTCCATGAAATGCTTCTTTTGGAGAACTCTGGATCTGAGACCCAAGCTTCAGAGTAACTAAAACTAAATGGTCAATTTATAACGTGTAAAAATCTTCCAACTAATGTTGCAGATGTTGGGTTTTATTTGGAGATGTTGCAGAAGCATTGCTCATTAGTCTTGTTCAATCTAAGTGTTCTGAGTAAATATGTTTTTGATGCTGTCGTTATTAGGCACTTATTGTATTCAAGATATTAAATTACTCCCTATATCTTCCTGTTAGTTTGTCCTTGGATTGCTTTGTCTACATGGTATGGCTAGAAATGTATTTCATTGTGCCAATATACAAGAATTGAACAAACACCTTAAAGTTTTATTCCATGTACTACAACTTGTTTTTCCTTTGCAAGTTTAAATAAAATATTAAACTATGATATTACCAAACTGATTACTTTAAAAAGCATATAAATCATTTAACCTAAAGCAGTAATAAATAGGATGTATACTTAATTCTTATTAGATTATTCAGTTTCTATTTTTTTTAATTGTAACTGAAGTATGCAAACCAATCTTATTTAAACAAGATTTGATATAACATTAATATTCATCACCCTCTGCAGGTCAAAGATAGAGCTTTACTATTAGTATCAATTCTTGACTGAATGAGGTTGCCAGGAAGATAACTGAATTTTCACCTCAATCTCAAAATATCTGTTCTTGTCAAACAGCCATTTTGGTAGATGTTAAGATGATTGCTACAGAAAACTTGTAAATATGATAGTTTAGAATTGTAAAATCATATTTTTAACTTTAGGTACATCTTATATTGGACTTAATCTCGTTCATGTTTATTTACAGATACATTTACCTCCTATGGGACTTGCTGATAAAAAAGGACGAAAGTTTAAAATGCAAGAGAGGCTGAGGAAATTTGCCAAACCAGTGTACCTGCAGTCACATGAGGAAATGGATTAGTGACACTTAAACATTTTTGATTGTGTGGATATGATTTATTACTTAAGTCGCATTGTTTTTTTAAGTACTGAATTTTTTATTATGAAAATCCATAGGGTACAGTAATATGTTTAAATTAATAAATATCCATTAGAATTGCCTTGAGTAGAATTATTTTTAACTTTGTCATTTGGGATATTGTACAATACTCTCAAAATAAGTACATCATGAAAAATAGAATGGCATCCTTCTGTGCTTAATTATGGGCCTTTTTTTTTTTTTGCCTCTTCTGGGTCCATTCTGTTATAAGGAGTGGAAAAATCAAAGTTGCACTTCATTCATGGGTCAGCTTAATTCAAACCACAATTCACATCTCAAATGATATTTGAGAGAGTGATGTTTGATGACCTTCTGGATATCTGCATTCTGAATGTCAAGCTGCTCCCACGAATCCTTTGGGTGAAAAGTTCAAGATTTTGGTTTAACAACAATGAAAAAATGACTATATATGCTTAAACTGAGATGTTGCAATGGCCCAGATAGGGAATTAGAGATAAAGATATCACCATGTACTTATGTCCTGCTCCTCCATAATGGAGTTCCTCCATGGAAGGTGGAAGGGTAGATATAATAATAAAAAAATATTATTATATCTGGGCTAGCCTTCAAGTTTTTTGAGTATTTAATGTGACAGAAGATTTCATTGTTCAGAAATATTAGTGTTTTAGTGAATATTGTAATTGTAACTTTATTATTTTCCTTTGCAATTCAAGATTTTTTTAACCTTTTTATTATGGTTGCAATGAATCCCTTTGTAAAGTACAGTATTTTGCAGCTTAGATGGCATTGAGTTACATAAATTAATGATCAAGATCACCAGATTCAGGATAATACTTTGACTTCAGCACACTATCCAGCACTGACTAAGGACAATTGCCTTTTATGGATTAGTGGTTCTAGTCAAAGAGCTATGTCTTCAACAACACATAGATAGAATGCAATATTGGGACTTTCTCCTACAGATGTTGAATGGCTTATTGTAAGTATCTTTACCTTTGCAGTATTATCAATCTAATCTTCTATTGACTGATCAAACATTTCTGTTCTTCAGTAGGTATGGCCTGCGTTTTATTATTTTTCTACTAAACAGTATGACCTGAAATGCCCTGAAAAGTTAGTATCTATTTTGTGCTTAACTTCATAAGATCATAAGTGATAGGAGCAGAATTAGGCCATTCAGCCCATCAAGTCTACTCCGCTATTCTATCATGGCTGATCTTTCTCTCCCTCCTAACCCCATTCTCCTGCCTTCCCCCCATAACCTCTGACACCTCTACTAATCAAGAATCTATCTCTACCTTAAATATAACCACTGACTTGGCCTCCACAGCCTTCTGTGGCAAAGAATTCCATAGAGTCGCCACCCTTTGACCAAATAAATTCCTCCTCATCTCCTTCCTAAAAGAACGAGACACTCCGACTAGTGGAAACATCCTCTCCACATCCACTCTATCCAAGCCTTTCACTGTTCTGTACGTTTCAATGAGGTCCCCCCCTCATTCTTTTAAACTCCGAGTATAGTCCCAGTGCTGTCAAACCCTCATCATATGTTAAACTACTCATTCCTGTGTGATTTGATGATTGTTCTAAGTGTCCATTAGTGAGCAGTTTAATGTGAGTGTGGCAACATTTCTACTTGATTAACAATATGGCTGGGATGAAATAAAAGGGTTTGATAAATGATGTGATTGTCTCATTCTCCATAACACAATGGAGAGGTAGATCTGCGTCTACATCACGTATCTTGGAAAGTGAAGGCTTATCTGTGAGACTGCATCTTCCTTTGCTTTTGTTAATATGTTCTGTCCTATATTTACTCTTCTTAATTAAAACACATTTCATGAGTGCAATAGACTTACAATAAAGACGCATGGATCTGCAGATACTGGAATCTTCAATAAAATATTTTGCTGGAGTAACTCGGCTAGTCTGTGATGGGGATGCAGATTGAGAAAGGGCATAGAGGAGTCCAAGATAGTCCAAATAAATTTGAGGGCAGGATGGAAATTAATTGTGAAGTTGATGAAATCAATGTTCCTTACAGGTGCAGGAGGCTGCTCCAATGTAGTCCTCTATGTAGTAGAGAAAGAGTTGAGGGATGGTAACAAGTGAACATTTGAAACAAGGATTGTCTGAAGTAACCTACAAAAAGGCAGTCATTGCTAGGCTCTATACAAGTGTAGGCATCATATCTACACCTTTGACGATGAAAGTGAGAAGAGTCAAAATAGAAGTTGTTGAGACTTACCATAGTTGTATTAATGCATTGGACCACTTGGACACTAAAAACATAAATGATTAACTACAGCTCAAATTGTGTGTCCCTTTGCAACTGGACCACCTCAAGCTTGTGTGCTCAGTTCCCTCCTCTGCTCATTGTATACGCATGACATTGTAGCCGGACACAGTCCCATCTCCATCTTTCAATTTGCTGATGACACTTCTGTTGTTGGACAAATTATAGGTAATGATGAGTCAGAATATAGGAGGGGGATTGAAAAGCTGATTAAATGGTGTCAGAACAACAACCTTGGTCTCAATACAATAAAACCAAGGAGCTGATTGTTGACTTAGAAGAGGAAGACTGAGGATTCATGGGTGTATCTTCATTGATGGGTTGGTGATGGAGAGAGTCAATAGCTTCAAGTTCCTGGATGTGCGTATCTCTGAAGAACTATCCTGGAGCCAGCATATTGATGCAGTCATTAAAAAAAGCCCATCAAGGCCTCTGCTTCCTTCGAAGATAGAAGAGATTCAGTATGTCAATAAATACTCTCGAACATCTAAAGTGTGCCATTGAGAGCATATTGACATTGCATCAAGGCCTGGTTCGGCAAATTGAACGCGCAGGAATGAAAAAGATGATAGGTGGTGGACACCATCCAGTCCATCATGTTTACTGACCCTCCCCAACCACACTGGCCATGTCATCCTATCATTTCACTCCTGTCATGGGAAAGAATGTACAGGAGTCTGAAAACCATGACCTCCAGGTTCAGGAACAACCTTCGGCTTCTTCCTAACGATCATCAGACTATTGAACACCACAAACACCAACTAAACTTTGAACTACGAACTGTCTTGGTTGCGCTAGGGACTTGCAGCTTTTGTTTTGTTTTGCATTAATATTGTTTTTTTTATTTATTGACTTTTTTTGTTTGATTCATTATGCTATCTATAGAGAACTTTGTATACAGACATGTTATGCTGCTGCAAGTAAGAATTCCATTGGTCCATTTCAGTGTATGACAATTAAACACTCTTGATTCTGTTGAATCTTAATGAGGGAGATAGTCAAAATTTAATTTGTAGCTTTGGGAATTGCCACTTTGTTTTAACTACATTGTTGCTTATCAGGCGACCTAATCCATTGTTTAAATTGTGATGGCTAAAATTAATTTAGTTATATCAGTATATACTATGAGAATATTCTATGATAAAGTCAGTAGTTGGCTTTGCCACTTCTATCATGAAAATAAATAATATGTATCAGTAATCCAGTACAATCTCCCCAAAATCCATGTTTTAAAAATGAGCAATAACTTTATTGACCTCAAAGTACATTTCAAAGCTAAAACATGTATTTTGTTTAATTTGAGTTTAGACAAATAATCCTAGAGTACTTTTGTACTGTCACCCAATCACCCTCCAATAAAAGCAAAATGTAAACTTAAGTTCATTTTTTATCAGGCTTTGATAATTATGCTTTAAAATGAAGTGCTAAATTAGTCTAGAGTATTGTTCTTTTTTTTGTGACATTTGGAAAATTGGGCTTTTCCTGTTGTGTCACCTTGCAACCCCCTTGTGTACCTGACAATGTTTGCAAATGTTGCAGTTTTATACAGGAGCCTTTAATTGAGCACTATATATGGATTGGCAACATACACGCATACTCCGCATAAACATGTGGACTTCAGTAAGGCCTTTGACAAGGTTCCTCATGGAAGGTTGGTTAAGAAGGTTCAATTGTTGGGTATTAATGGTGGAGTAGCAAGATGGATTCAACAGTGGCTGAATGGGAGATGCCAGAGAGTAATGGTGGATGGCTGTTTGTCAGGTTGGAGGCCAGTGACTAGTGGGGTGCCACAGGGATCTGTGTTGGGTCCACTGTTTGTCATGTACATCAATGATCTGGATGATGGTGTGGTAAATTGGATTAGTAAGTATGCAGATGATACTAAGATAGGTGGTGTTGTGGATAATGAAGTAGATTTTCAAAGTCTACAGAGAGATTTATGCCAGTTGGAAGAGTGGGCTGAAAGATGGCAGATGGAGTTTAATGCTGATAAGTGTGAGGTGCTACATCTTGGCAGGACAAATCAAAATAGGACGTACATGGTAAATGGTAGTGAATTGAGGAATGCAGTTGAACAGAGGGATCTAGGAATAACTGCAGTTCCCTGAAGGTGGAATCTCATGTAGATAGGGTGGTAAAGAAAGCTTTTGGTGTGCTGGCCTTTATAAATCAGAGCATTAAGTATAGAAGTTGGGATGTAATGTTAAAATTGTACAAGGCATTGGTGAGGCCAATTCTGGAGTATGGTGTACAATTTTGGTCGCCTAATTATAGGAAGGATGTCAACAAAATAGAGAGTACAGAGGAGATTTACTGGAATGTTGCCTGGGTTTCAGCAACTAAGTTACAGAGAAAGGTTGAACAAGTTAGGTCTTTATTCTTTGGAGCGCAGAAGGTTAAGGGGGGACATGATAGAGGTCTTTAAAACGATGAGAGGGATAGACAGAGTTGACGTGGATAAGCTTTTCCCACTGAGAGTAGGAAAGATTCAAACGAGGACATGACTTGAGAATTAAGGGACAGAAGTTTAGGGGTAACATGAGGGGGAACTTCTTTACTCAGAGAGTGGTAGCTGTGTGGAATGAGCTTCCAGTGAAGGTGGTGGAGGCAGGTTTGATTTTATCATTTAAAAATAAATATGGACGGGAAAGGAATGGAGGGTTATGGTCTGAGTGCAGGTAGATGGGACTAGGGGAGAATACGTGTTCGGCGCGGACTAGAAGGGCCGAGATGGCCTCTTTCCATGCTGTAATTGTTATATGGTTATATGTCATATAGGTTAAGATTGGTAAAAACCTGGAATCACGGCCCAGTTGTTTCAACCACAATATCCACTGTTTATAGAGACAAATAAAGATATGTTAAGATAACCAAGCCACAATTTCTGTTATTTGTTCTACCTTCAGTGTATCTGAGTCATTCAGTATGTTTACATTTTAAGTTGTTTTACCAATATTTAATATTGGAACAGATTGCCGGCAAAGCCACGGCTTAAGCTTTACTTGTACTCATTTTGTTTTGTATCTGCCTCATGGCTTAGACTTGTTTTGGCACATCATTTTGGACCAGATTTTTGCTTTTTACTTTGGGTAGGTGCTAACTAATAAAACCGTCTCAATTAGCAAGATCCATACCAATGAAGTAGAATTTCAATCTTGGTCATATGTGCCAAATAGAATCAACAATGATTTGTATGCAGCTTCTCAAATTTATTTCTACCAACTTTATTGTTGCATAAGTGAGAACATTGATCACATTACTATACAATAATCCTGAATTCTGGATTAGCAATATAGAGCTGTGATTTACAAATGTTTTTAAGAGAAGGAAATCTTTTCTTACCCAGCTTGGCTTTTGCATGACATCCAACCCAGAGCAATATTTGTAACTTGTCTGATTAAAGGGGTTAAGTGGTGTTGCAGAAAGATCAGAGACAGGAATACTTGTTAATGATCGTCACCGTATAATAAATTCTTAATTTGCGGCTGACAAATTGGAAATAACTTTATTTCTATTCCTAACATAGTCCATTCAGTGTGTGCATTAAAATATTCAATGCCTGTAGCTCAAAGGCCAGACAGTGCAAAATAATTGAATTAGATCTTGTCCACAAGCTGTATGTCCATGTTTCACAGAAGTCATGTGAAGTTTGTACAAAACTGTTACAAACCGTATTGGCTGAAAGTGTTTTATGTTACACCTTTTATTTTATTTTGTTCATGAATATTGAGTAATTTGTTATTGTTAACTCTCAGTAAATGGTGTGTGCTAATGTTTTATTTGACAAAAAATTATTTGCTTCAACAATGTGAATAAACAACCAGTCGTGTTTTTGGGGATTCGACAACTAGAAAATCTAATCATCCAGTTGACAAAGAGCTGCCACGCCACGATTTATCCAGTGCTGTTCTGGTTGATCAGAGGAAAGCTCTATTGAAAGAACATAATTTGTTGAGTGGCCAGTTGTGGATAAGGTACCTCTGCGAGCACTGGTCTTGTAGACTGGACAGAAATAGATATTTTCATGCAGAAATGTAGCACTAATTCCTGGTTTAAGCCAGATAATAGGTATAACATCAAACAATATTTTGGGAAGTGACTCTCCAATAACCATTTTTTCCATATCCCATCGAGCACCTTCCAAAAATAATCCCTTAACATATGCTCCATCATTTGGTTTTTGATCCACATTTTTTTCTTCTTTCAATACCTAGAAAATGAAGCAAACTAATGGTTAAAAATTTTGGCTAACAAGACATTTGCTGGAGTCAAATATTGGACTTGCATAATAACGAGAAAATGTTATATAGTAGAAAATAACATTTTACTAAAGATCTAATTTCAATAATGTATTGATTAAATATATAAAAATAAACATCACAACTATAATTCTTGAAGAAAAACAAGTTATACACATAGGGAAGGTTCACTGCCTTTAGAAGCAGTGGTTGATGATCAATATAGGGACTATGTGACCCTTGTACATTGTATCCAGGTATTTGCTAGCAAGTTCAGGAATCCCAGATACGTGGAAGCAAATGTGAGAATACCAAACATGTTGAGAGCTTTTCACCAACACTGGTTCTTGTGAATTTCAGCAATGGAACTTTAAAGTTGTTGAAATTCACACGTACTTGTGATGGGGAATTGAATCTGAGAAGAGTATTAAAATAACCTAATTTGCTGAGTGGTCAGTTGTGGACAATGTACCTATGTAAGACGGGTTTTATAGACTGGGGAGTAATAGCTATTTTCATGCAGAAATGGGGCACTAATATAAAGACAGAAAAATCAACAGGTTAAGCTGCATCTGTTGGAAGAAAAACAGTCAACATTTCAGGTTGAAAACCATTCATCGGAACTGAAAAAGAAACAATAACGCTGCAAGAAAGGGAGAGGTGGGTCTTTCTAATAGGGACACTCAAGTGTTGCCCTATCAGAGGCATCTCTCTCCCCAATCCTCCTTGTAGGTTTACCTCCTTCTTTTGTCTCCTTCACATTGTGACAAAGGGTCTCTGACATAAACCATTGACTTTGTTTCCTGTTCCACAGATACAGTCGAACCCACTGAATATTTGAAATGTTTTTCATTTCTGTTTCATATTTCAAGCATCTGCAGTTTTCCTTTTCAATTTAGCACTAAGACCTGGTTTAAGCCAGAAAATAGACAGAGCAACCTTTTTCTTGATATTGTTCTATTGGAAATCAAAATAGATTTTGATAGTTTAAATGTTTTCAAATTATATAAATGCAGAAACCTTATCATTTGATAACCAACCAGGTCATGGGATGTGACTAAACAATTATCTGTTCTTCAGGCTGGGCTTATTTTGCATCCATCAATACACTTCCTCACCCGCATACGAGGGCAACTAGGGAGCTGAAGGTTCTGCTGCCACAACAGATGGAGCAGTTTCTTTCAATTTCCAACAGAGGGAACTCTCAAAATTGCTGAAATGATTTTGCAGATCATTAATGAGTGTACAGGGCTGCTATCTGATTTAAATCTGAAATAGATTACTTGAAGAGAACACTTGAAGAGGGAACAAGAGGAGGCTGTGACGAAGTACAGTAGGAACGAGTAAGGTCTTTAAACTTTACTTTTAAGGCTTAGTGAAGTCAGGATGACATTTAGGGTCGTGGCATGTTCTTCCTGAAGGATGCGGTAGATCAGAGAAACTTCCCCCCTCCCTGGTGACTACCCCTGTGGGAATTGCACCGAGCTACAGTTTGTGACTGACCATGTTAAAGAACCAGAGCTGGAGTTGGACACATTCAGGATCATTTGAGATACTGAAAGAGAGCATCAGTGAGCTGAACTGGAAGTGTCATATGGAGGCGGTGTACAGGAAGGGACAAAGCTGACTGTATTTTTTAAGGAGGCTGAGGTCATTTAACATCTGCCAACCCCTACTGTGCAGTGTCTACCATTCAGTGGTGGCCAGTGCTCTGTTTTTTGCTGTGGCCAGTTGGGGAGATGGCGCCCGCATAGCGGACAAAAACAGACTGGACAAGCTAATCAGGAAGGCCGGCTCAGTGGTCGGGGCTGAGCAACGAACGGTCCAGCAGGTGGCAGAGGCCAGAACTCTGAACAAACTGGGTTCAATAATGACCAACCCCACTCACCCACTCCATGCCCTGAAGGTGATCAAGAGCAGCATCTTCAGTCAGAGGCTGATTGCACCAATGTGCAAAACTGAGAGACATAGGAAGTCCTGTTTACCAGTTGCTATAAGGTTATATAATGCGCATAAATAACTGCACTTTTTTTTAAATTAATTGTATTTTAACTTGTATTTTAACTTGTATTTTAACTTGTTAAGTATGGAAGCCATTTGAGGAAATGTGTGGTGTTATGTCTGTCTTGAAGCTGTCATGGCACTGTAATTTCCTGTAAAGGATTATTAAAAGGTATAATCAATATAAAGGAGTTTTAGTGAGGTAGTCACGTTTTATGTGCAGGAACTAGTAGCTTTCTGGTAAACACCAGGAATGGTAAAGGAAATAGGCAAGCAGTGTAGGATCCCCTGGGCCATTACCACCAAGTAACAGGGATATCTCTTTGGATATCGATCGGGGGAGAGAACGAATGACCTTTCAGAGGGCAGCAGCAGCTGGGTCTGTAGTACTGTGATGGGCATTGAAGGTCAGCGGGGAAGGATGGAGTCAGAGAGAGCGATAATGATCAGAGACTGAAGAGTTAGGGTGCAAAATGGATATTCTGGGGCCTCAAACAATACACCAGGATGGTGTGTTGCCTCCCACGTGCCTGGATCAAGAATGTTTCTCAGTGATTGTAGCACATTGTCCATTCGACATAGAAGCAGAATTAGGCTATTTGGTCCATCAGGTCTGCTCCACCATTAAATCATGGCTGATCTATTTTTCCTCTCAACCCCATTCTCCTGTCTTCACCCCCAAACTTTTAACACCTTTACTAATCAAGAGACTATCAATCCATGTGTTCAAGAAGGAACTGCAGATGCTGGAAGATCGAAGGTACACAAAATTGCTGGGCACCCGCTGAGTTTCTCCAGCAATTTTGTGTACCGACTATCAATCCATGCTTGGCCTCCACGGCAATGGATTCCACAGATTCACCACCCTCTTGCTAATGCAATTCCTCATCTCAATTCTAAAGGTATGTGATTTTTCCTGAAGCTGTACCGGTTCTAGACTCTCCCACTACTGTAAACATCCTCTCCACATCCACTCTATCAAGGCATAAGGGGAGTGAGCAGTCAGCTAAGTGTTTATATTGGTATCAACAACATAGATAGAAAAAAGGATGAGGTCCTGCAGAGTGAATATAGGGTGTTAAAAAATAAGTTGAAACAGGACTCCAAAGATAATAATCTGTGGCTCACTCCTACTTTCCATGTGTCAGTGAGTGCAGAAATAGGATATACCAGATGAATGAGTGGCTGGGAAACTGGCACAGGGGGCAGGGATTTAGGTTCTTGGA
Organism: Amblyraja radiata; assembly: GCF_010909765.2. NCBI lineage: Eukaryota > Metazoa > Chordata > Chondrichthyes > Rajiformes > Rajidae > Amblyraja > Amblyraja radiata. The sequence goes on from NC_045977.1 coordinate 8,679,759, forward strand.
TCATTGGGATCCCTTCTGGGGTAGGTGACCTTTCCAAGAGGGATGGGCTGCGCATGAATTGGAGTGTGACCAATAACTTGGGCGGGAGATATGCTTGCACGACTCGGAAGTAGGTTGACAGGGTTGTGGGTCCTAGAGCAAAAATGATGCAGATGAGAAGTTGGGCATAAATACTGTAATCAAAGAAAGCAAGTTTAGAAGACAACAGACTGGAGCATAGCAAGTAGAGAGGAAATACCACAACACAACATGGTGAGAGAAGGACTGCACTGGCAGGTCAATGAACCTGGGTATTGATGCTTTAGATGTATGGAGCTACAGGTAAGAAAGAAAGGGCCCCTCACCCTCTATTTCTTCCTTACTTGTAGCTCTATAATGTCCATAGCATCTGTACCCTGACTCATTGAGTTGCCAGTGCGGTCCTTCATGAGCGAGTGCATAACAGTATTTAGAGAGGATATTTTTAGAACATCCAGTGAAGTTATATGGAAAGAATTTAGAAACAAGAGGTGAACGGTCATCATGATGGGACTGTGTTATAGACCCCCCTCTAGTCAGTGAAAATTAAAGGAGCAAATGGAAGAGAAATCACAGAACGCTGAAAGAATAATGGGGTAGTATTAGTGGGAGATTTCAACTTCACGCATTTTAACTGGTTCACTCGGTGCAGAGTGGACAGGGGGCATTACCAGAGAGAACACAACACTGGATCTTCTCTAGGGGAACGAGGTAGGGCAAGTGACTGCAGTGTCAGTGAAGGAGCACCTTGGGACCAGTGACCATAATCCATTTCACAGCCTGACCAAGTACATCCTTGGACCTTGTGGGAAGCTAGTGAAGAAATTGTGGAGGCCCTTGCAGATCATCTATAACCACAAGTGAAGTTCTGGAAGTATGGAGGATGGCTAATGGATTATTATTTAGGAAAGACCGCATAGACGTGCCAGAGTACCACAGGCTAGGCAGCCTGACATTATTGGTGGGTAAGTTACCTGATGGTATTCTGATGGGCCTGTCCCACTTAGGCAACTTTTTAGGCGACTGCAGGAGACTATGCAGTCGCCACATGTTCTCGTTTAGTTGCCGGGGATTCACCTTCACGATCACGAGGAGTTCCCGCATTCTGGGAAATAGTCGCAGCCAAATTATGGTCGCCGCAAATTTTTCAACATGTTGGAAAATTAGCGGCGACTAGAATGAAGCCGTCATGGAGAGTAGCGAGAGGAATCATGCCGTAGGTGGGTCGACGAGGTCCTAGTGGGTTGCCAGGAGGTCGGAGGTTCTCATAGGTTGTAGCCGGTGCTGACCGGTGAATATCTTTGGCTCATTGGGGAAAAAAAGGTAATAGCCGGTAATGTTAAATGTCCATTGAGCTTCACAGCCGTGTTTCTCTGGCTTCCATATAAAATTAATCTATATGGACTTTAGCAAGGTCTGTCATTCTAGGCTAACCTGGAAGGTTAGATCACATGGGATCCAGGGATAGCTAGCTAATTGGATACATAATTGGTTGATGTTATAATGTAAAGGGTGATTGTCGAAGATTGTTTTTGGACTGGAAACCTGTGACTGTTGGCAGGGGTACAGGGATCGGTGCTGGGCACATTATTATTCATAATTTGTAAATGATTTGAATGAGAGTGTACAAAGCATGATGAGTAATTTTATAGATGACACTAAAATAAGTGGCTATCCTAAATGAGAAATCAAAAAACTAGAGGGCATAGGTATAATATGAGGGGAAAGCTTTGGAAGAGACCAGAGGGGCAACTTCTTCACACAAGATGGTAATATAGCAGTGGCCCAAGGAATGGCAAATGGCATTCAACTCAGATAAGTTCAGTGCGTTGCATTTTAGGAAGTCAAACCAGAGTAACACTTTCACAGTGAATGGTCAGGCCGTGGGGAGTGTTGTAGAACAAAGGGACCCAGTAGTATAAGTACATAGTTCCCTGTAAGTGGCATCACGGGTAGACAAGGTGGTGAAGAAGGCAATTGGCATAATGACTTTCATCAATCATGGCGTGGAGTATAGGAGTTGCAGTTGGAGAAGATGTTAGTCAAGCTGCAATTGGAATATTGTGTACACTTTTGGTCACCCTTTTGGTCACCCTACTACAGGAAATAAGTCATAAGCTGGAAATAGTACAAAAATAATTACAAGAATGTTGCCTGAACTCAAGGGTGTGAGTTATGGGGAGTTTGGGCAGACTACGACTTTATTCCCTGGAGTGCAGAAACTGAGTGACTGGCCTTGTAGAGGTATATAAAATTACTAGACTAAGTGGGACCTGTTGGGTCCCATGTTCACACGGGAGATTGGTCCCCCGACGCAATATTCCACCTCTCCACCAATTCCAATATTGGTGGCCAGTGGGGGGGGCTTTCTGGAGTGCTGGTATGGGTTCTTTGGGTGGCAGCTCAGTCCCTCAAGCCTGATCTGCTGGCAGCTCACTCACGGCTGGTGGGCTGGCAGTTGACTCATGACTATTCCTTGAAATTCCATTTCAAGCAGGGTGCAAGGCCACCAAATTCAAATCCATGTTCCTACCATTTCAAGCAGGGTACAAGGCCACCGAATTCAAGTACAGTTTCATACCACTTCAAGCTGGATCCATGGCCACCAAATTCAAATGCAGTTTCATACCACTTTCAGCAGGGTGCAAGGCCACCAAATTCAGTGCAGTTTCATAACACTTCAAGCAGGATGCAAGGCCGCCAAATTCAAGTGCAGTTTCATTCCACTTCAAGCAGGGTGCAAGGCCACCAAATTCAAATGCAGCTTCATACCATTTCATGCAGGGTGAAACCACCATAAAACCACACAAAACACCAAACTCACAGTTCAGTAGACATTCAGTGTGTTCAGTTGATTCACAGCTCAGAGAGTCGTGACCTCTCCCTCCCCCTTCATGCAGAGACTGAGCCACACCCACACTTCCGGGTTTTATAACCCCTCCCCCTCCCACCGGAAAAGGTGTGGCTTTCATGGCGTGATTGACAGGAGAGAGATTCTCAACGCTTTTTAAACACTAATAACACTTTTATTTTCATTGATGGGAAGAATTCTCTGCACCTGCTCAGCGGAAGGGGGACTGAGTAAGATGGCCAAACATCACAGCCGTAAGTCTTAGCGTTTTATCTAAAATCAATATACAGTGCAAACAGGAAGTAAGTACATTTGCAGTAGTGCCTTTTAACTTCAAGCCAAAGCACCCAAGCCGCCATTTGCAGTAAGTAGCGCCTTTCAACTTCATGCCACCATTTGCAGTAAGTAGTGCCTTTCAACTGCATGCCACCATTTGCAGTAAGCAGTGCCTTTCAACTTCAAGCCAATGCACCCACGCCACCATTTGCAGTAAGTAGTGCCTTTCCACTTCAAGCCAATGCACCCACGCCACCATTTGCAGTAAGTAGTGCCTTTCCACTTCAAGCCAAAGCATCCAAGCCACCATTTGCAGCAAGCAGTCTTTCAACTTCAAGCCAAAGCACCCAAGCCACCATTTGCAGTAAGTAGTGCCTTTCAACTTCATGCCACCATTTGCAATAAGTAGTGCCTTTCAACTTCAGGCCAAAGCACCCAAGCCACCATTTGCAGTAAGAAGTGCCTTTCAACTTCAAGCCAAAGCACCCAAGCCACCATTTGCAGTAAGTAGTGCCTTTCAACTTCAAGCCAAAGCTCCCAAGCCACCATTTGCAGTAAGTAATGCCTTTCAACTTCAAACCAAAGCTCCCACCATTTGCAGTAAGTAGTGCCTTTCAACTTCAAGCCAAAGCACCCAAGCCACCATTTTCTGTAAATAGTGACTTTCAACTTCATGCCACCATTTGCAGTAAGTAATGCCTTTCAACTTCAAGCCAATGCACCCAAGCCACCATTTGCAGTAAGTAGTGCCTTTCAACTTCATGCCACCATTTGCAGTAGGTAGCGCTTCAACTTCAAGCCAAAGCACCCTAGTCACCATTTGCAGTAAGTAGTGCCTTTCAACTTCAAGCCAAAGCACCCAAGCCACCATTTGTAGTAAGTATTGCCTTTCAACTTCAAGCCAAAGCACCCTAGTCACCATTTGCAGTAAGTAGTGCCTTTCAACTTCAAGCCAAAGCACCCAAGCCATCATTTGCAGTAAGTATTGCCTTTCAACTTCAAGCCAAAGCACCCAAGCCACCATTTGCAGTAAGTAGTGCCTTTCAACTTCAAGCCAAAGCACCCAAGCCACCATTTGCAGTAAATAGTGCCTTTAAACTTCAAGCCAATGCTCCCAAGCCACCATTTGCAGTAAGTAGTGCCTTTCAACTTCATGCTGCCATTTGCAGTAAGTAGTGCCTTTCAACTTCATGCCAACATTTGCAGCAATGCCTTTCAACTTCAAGCCAATGCACCCGCCACCATTTGCAGTAAGTAGTGCCTTTCAACTTAATGCCACCATTTACAGTAGGTGGTGCCTTTCAACTTCAAGCCAATGCACCCAATCCACCATTTGCAGTGCCTTTCAACTACATGCCACCATTTGCAGTAAGTAGTGCCTTTCAACTTCATGCCAACATTTGCAGTAAGTAATGCCTTTCAACTTCATGCCAACATTTGCAGTAAGTAATGCCTTTCAACTTCATGCCAACATTTGCAGTAAGTAATGCCTTTCAACTTCAAGCCAATGCACCCAAGCCACCATTTGCAGTAAGTAGTGCCTTTCAACTTAATGCCACCATTTACAGTAGGTAGTGCCTTTCAACTTCAAGCCAATGCACCCAAGCCACCATTTGCAGCAAGTAGTGCCTTTCAACTTCATGCTACCATTTGCAGTAAGTAGTGCCTTTCAACTTCAAGCCAAATCACCCAAGCCACCATTTGCAGCAAGTAGTGCCTTTCAACTTCATGCCACCATTTGCAGTAAATAGTGCCTTTCAACTTCATGCCACCATTTGCAGTAAGTAGTGCCTTTCAGCTTCATGCCACCATTTGCAGTAAGTAAAACCTTTCAACTTCAAGCCAAAGCACCCAAGCCACCATTTGCAGTAAGTAGTGCCTTTCAACTTCATGCCACCATTTGCAGTAAGTAGTGCCTTTCAACTTCAAGCCAAAGCTCCCAAGCCACCATTTGCAATAAGTAGTGCCTTTCAAATTTAAACCAAAGCTCCAAGCCACCATTTGCAGTAAGTAGTGCCTTTCAACTTCAAGCCAAAGCACCCAAACAACCACTTGCAGGCAGTGCCTTTTTACTTCAAACAACCCATATTTTCATTTTCAAACCACATTAAGGGGACTCACAGTTGTGTAGACATTTGTTCAGTGTTATTCAGAGCTCAGAGAGACATGACCCTTGGCTTCATCCATCTTGCAGAGACTGAGTGAGGCACACCACTTCCTGATTTATAGTCCCTCCCCCTCCCTCCAGCAGGGGCAGCAGAGAGAATGGTGAATTATTTTAAAAACATTAATATCTCTCTGATTTGTCATCAATGGGAAAAATCCTCCGCATCCGTAAAGCGGAGGAGGGCTCTGAGCGAGGTGGCCAAAATTGACGGCCGTAGGTGGTGCCATTCTGTCGGAAATCGCAGCACAGTGGGCCAAAAGCGGTCAAGATCAGAGTTTTAGTAATATAGATGAAGGGCAGAGATAAGGCAAATGCACGGCTTCTTTCCCAGAGAAGGAGAATCAAAAACTTGAGGACATAGGTTTAGAGAGGAAAGATGTAACCGGCATCTGATGGGCAGTTCTTCACAGAGGGTGGTATGTTTTAGGCAAACGCTGTCGGAGAAAGTGTTTGAGGCAGGTAAAATAAGAACTTTAAAAGACATTTGCACTGCTACGTAATTAGGAAAAGTTTGGAGGGATATTGGGCAAATAGGAAAAGCTTAAGATGGACATATTGGTCAGTCATTATGGATGAGTAGGAGCAATGGGCCTGTATTATTCTGGAAAAAAAATGACATTAAAAGGAGGTAATAAACAATTAATTTAGAATATCTTACCTCAAATTCAAATCCAATGTGATCGATGGGTATGGTATATTTTCTTGCATAATTCTGAGAGACACCAGTTAAAAAAGACTGAGTAAAGTAGAATCCGGATAACCAAAATACATTGGGAGGCCCTTTGTTGATCCATTCCTAGACACAAAAGACATTTAGTAAACGAGCACTTCAATAATTATAGCTTTGCCTATTTCATTATTTAATATCAATTAGCTTTTTATTGTGTAGGAAGGAACTGCAGTTGCTGTTTCGGGTCGAGACCTTTCTTCAAACCAACATTTCCTACACTTCCTTACCATTTCCACCAGCTGCAATGAGATCCCACCACTATCTCCTCTCCATCTCTTCGGCCTTCCCCCCTCCATCCCCATGACCCTGGTTGCTTTTCCCTGCATCTGCAGGAGATGCAACACTTATTCTTGCATGCAAGTGCTTCAACCGCTTTCCCTGGTGAGGGAGAGATTCACATGCATCTCCTCCAGCCTCATCCTCTGCACTCGGTGCTCTTGATGAGGCCTCGATATCGGCGACTCTAAGAGCAGACCAGGTAACCGATTTGCAGAGCACCTGCGCCTCTGTCTACAATGGCCATCCAAAGCTCCCAGTTGCAGGCCACTCTTAATTTCCCTTCCCATTCTATCACTGACGTGTCAATTCTCTGCGTCCTCCGCTCCCAGGGAGAGGAACAACATCTCATTCTCTGCCGGGATAGTCTTCAACCTAAACCCCACCTCTGGTGCACTTCTATGTCTGTCTCTGTCCCCTGAATCCATAAGCCCCCTCCCGACCCGTCACCTATTGTTAATTTCCAACACCCTCCTCCTGGTTCCATCCACAACACATTTCAACGACCAGCTCTCCCATCAGGATCCATCTGTCCCTCACTTCTCCCCAAATGATTCCCATTACACCTTCCTTACCAATCAGCTTCTAGCAGTGGTAGCTTTTATGCTCATACTCATCACCCACTTAGTTGTCTCAACTTTCACCTTCCCTCCTCTACGTGGCTCCATCTGACCTTTTTGTTTGTCTCCCTCATCTATTACCCACCTGCCTCTGTCTCAAATTTACCCCTCCCCATCCCATACCTGGCTCCATCTGCCTGGCATCCATCACCCTTCTTGCCCCATCAATCACCCACATGGCCCTATCTCACCACTCCCCCTCTCCATACAGGGTATCTTTCCTCTGCAGTCTTTGTCCTGATGCACAGTTCTGACTTGATATGGTGATAACTCCTTCCCCCACCACCAACTCACCCACTGATGCTGCTCGACGCACTGAATTCCTCCAGCAGATTGATCGGTGCTCCATTAAAACTATCGAATTCTAGCGTTTTACAACAAGGAAGTGCTGGAGGAACTCATTGATTAGGCAGCATCTCTGGAGGGGAATGGACAGATGAGGTTGCTGGCTGGGACCCTTCTTCAGATTGAAGGGTCCTGAGCCAAAATGTGATTTGTCCATTTACTTCCACAGCTGCTGCCTGACCTGCTGAGTTTCCCCAGCACTTTGCTTTTTGCTCAAGATTCCAGTATCTGCAGTTTCTTGTCTCCTCCGGCTATTTACATTTCAATGGTTCAATAAATTATGCATGAAAACAAACTGCTTTGAAAAAAGTTTAAACATCAACATTGCTTTAAAAATTGATTTAAAATTGATGGTCATTTTAAAGCTGAAATAAGAAAATATGTATTCATTTGTACAGGATATTTTTATTACCAGGGCTTAAATTAACATTGTTTTGACTATTGTGCCCAGTCCCGCTGCTCTATTTATTGTCCAAGAATCCAAATATACTAATATATAGAAGAAATTAAAATAATTTAAATTATACAGCAAAGCTTTCATATTGAGATGCATAACTATATATTTTAATAGGTTATACTATCAACATAGCAACAAATTTGACAAACAATACCATACATTGGTTTTAAAGTAGAATGTTTCTTAAAATAGCCTGTACCAAAATAGCCAGAGGGATCCTTCTTAAAGTGAGACATTCTAAAACATGCCAATATTTTAAGTAACTATCAAATACCTGGAAAAATTGTAATCTTGAAAGAAGGTCTACAATGTAACTGCCCATTGGTTTCAGAGATGGGTAGGATTTGGCTGCCCACATATTTGGGACTTTGCCCACCAACATACTGTCAAACACATTCTCCAGTTCAGAAGACATTACCACAAGTCCTTTGATAGCTTTACGAATATTTATGAGACTGCTACGTACAACTTCAGTGAGTCTGGGGGGGGGGAAAAAAGCATAAAAGTAGAACATTGCCAAAAAGGCTAGTATTTAATGCACAGTTCTTGGCATTATTGATGAGGCATCTTGCCCACACTAAATAGAAATGGGTCATTCAACCCATTCAATAAGATTGAGACAGGTCATTATAAACTGAAGTCTGCAGTGATCTTACATCTCCTTGTTTACCACTGCCGTATAAATATCGACAAACTTAAAGCCCACCAAGAGAAATTATTCCCTCGTTTTTCCATAAGTGGGCGACTCTTTATTTCTGAACATTGACACTTAGTTCTAGATTCTCATCACATCAACATCATTAATATTCCACAGCGGCCTGTACTGCCATCTCTCATTTTATGGAGGGCTTGAAAAGTAATTTGTATCTCAAAAACATGTACAGATTTTCTAACATAAGAATGCATCTAAATGGTACAGATTAGGGTAAAAGTCATCTAACTGCCTACAATACACAATAAATAGTACAACTACCATTATTCGTTTATCTTACTCGTTGACAAAACAAATTGTTAATAAAGAAAAAACAGTAAAGACATCTTATAAATTGCCTGATAATAGCTGTGAAGAAACTGTCCCAGAATCTGGAGGGAGGCGTTTCACACTTGTGTACCTCTTGCCTGATGGCAGGGGGAGAAGACCGGGATGAGACTGCCTTGATTATGCTTGGTGGCCTTGCTGAGGCAGTGTGAAGTGCAAATGGAGTCAATGGAAGTGAGGTTGGTTTGTCCTATCACCCTCTGTGTGAAGAAGTTGCCCCTTGGGTTCCTATTTAATCTTTCCCCTCTCACCTTTGCCCTATAATCTGTGCCTTTTTTGATTGCACTCTGCTGGGTAAAACTACTCTGCATTCACCCTATCTATTCTCATTTTAATGCACCTTTATAATAGCTTGCTGCTGCCACTGATGGTGCAGTTTCCCACTTTTAAAATTTCCGTAAGTATAAGCCCCTCAATCCAATAATTTTTCTAAATGACAGCAATTTTGTGCAAAATAATTCTCCGAGTTGAACTACTTAGTTTGAGCAGAATAAATTGTACTTTCAAGATGAATTTGATCAAATTCAATGTTTCCCACAGATTTCCCCCTGAAATTATTAATAGTTTATTTTTATTTAATAAATCAAGTTGATCCAATGGTTTACAGTTGGCTCTCAAAAAGAAATTTATGACTGCTGTAAAGAAAATATTTTTATTGCATACCTGTTGAATCGAATAAGCTCTTGTCTGAGTACTGTGTTCATGGACTCCTGATACACCACTGGATATTTCACCATCACAACCTCCAAATTATAATCATTAGGAAGTTTAGATAAAATGTCTGCAGCGAGGTCTTCAACAACTTCCTGAGGTTAAAGTGAAGATTCAATTTTCTTATACCATTGTAGTTTATGCAGCAGACACTACAGCACTGTGACAGCTTTTTTTGATTCTTATATTTGTTAGTAAATCTTTTGGGACTTCAGATTTTCCCAAACAAATAATTTATTAAAAACAGCTTACGCTTGCCTCTGAAATCAACGGTTTCAAAGGTCTTTTATTGTCGCATATACCAATTAAGGTACAGGGCCATTCTTTGGAAAATGAACCAAAATGTCACTCACGTAACTAGATGGCATCACATAAAGTCATATATTAATAAATTCTTGTAAGCGTGGGGAAGATGCTGGAGTCAATCATAAAAGATGAAATAGCGGCACATTTGGATGGCAGTAACAGGATCGGTCCGAGTCAGCATGGATTAACGATGGGGAAATTATGCTTGACTAATCTTTTGGAATTTTTTGAGGATGTAACTAGGAAAATGGACAAGGGAGAGCCAGTAGATGTAGTGCACATGGACTTTCAGAAAGCATTTGATAAGGTCCCACATAGGAGATTAGTGGGCAAAATTAGGGCACATGTTATTGGGGGTAGAGTGCTGACATAGATAGAAAATTGGTTGGCAGACAGGAAACAAAGAGTAGGGATTAACGGGTCCCTTTCAGAATGGCAGGCAGTGACTAGTGGGGTATTGCAAGGCTCGGTGCTGGGACCGCAGCTATTTACAATATACATCAATGATTTAGATGAAAGAATTAAAAGTAACATTAGCAAATTCGCAGATGACACAAAGCTGGGTGGCAGTGTGAACTGTGAAGAGGATGCTATGGGAATGCAGAGTGACTTGGACAGGTTGGGTGAGTGGGCAGGTGCATGGCAGGTGCAGTATAATGTGGATAAATGTGAGGTTATCCACTTTGGAGGCAAGAGTGGGAAGTCAGATTATTATCTGAATGGTGTCAGGTTAGGAAAAGGGGAAGTACAATGAGACCTGGGTGTCCTAGTATATCAGTCAGTGAAAGTAAGCATACAGGTACAACAGGCAGTGAAGAAAGCTAATGGCATGTTGGCCTTTATAACAAGAGGAGTATAGGAGCAAAGAGGTCCTTCTGCAGTTGTACAGGGCCCTGGTGAGACCACACCTGGAGTATTGTGTGCAGTTTTGATCTCCTAATTTGAGGAAGAACATTCTTGCCATTGAGGGAGTGCAGTGTAGGTTCACGAGGTTAATTGCCGGGATGGTGGGACTGTTATATGATGAAAAATTGGAGCGGCTGGGCTTGTAGTCACTGGAATTTAGAAGGATGAGAGGAAATCTTATAGAAACATATAACATTATTAAGGGATTAGACACGCTAGATGCAGGAAACATGTTCCCGATGTTGGGGGAGTCCAGAACCAGGGGCCTCAGTTTAAGAATAAGAGGTAGACCATTTAGAACTGAGATGAGGAAACCCAGAGAGTTGTGAATTTGTGGAATTATCTGCCAGAAGGCAGTAGAGGCCGATACATTGGATGCATTAAAAACAGAGTTATATAGAACTCTTAGGCCTAGCGGAATCAAGGGTTATGGGGAAAAGGCAGGAACGGGGTACTGATTGTGGATGATCAGCCATGATCATATTGAATGGCTCAAAGGTCGAATATATTGCCTATTGTCCATGTATCTATGCTTTAAGGATTTTCTTTTACTTTATCCATGTCATGAACATGAATAGCTGTCATTCCTAATAGTGTCATAATTCATCGAAGTAAGCATTCACATAATGATAATCATGGACCATTTGTATCTATTTTACTGAGTCAGATGGCAGAGAGTTCGTCCCAAACAAAAAATATTGAGGCAACGTTCCACCATAGCAGAAAGATAGTCTGTTTGAATACGCTGCAAGTTCACGCTATAGGAGTAGAATTAGGCCATTCGGCCCATTGAGTATGGCTGATCTCTGCTTCCTCATCCCATTTTGCTGCCTTCTCCCCATAACCCTTGACACCCGTTCTAATCAAGAATTTGTCTATCTCTGCCTTAAAAATATCAACTGACGGACTCCACAGCCCTCTTGTGGCAATGAGTTCCACAGATTAACTACCCTCTGACTAAAGAAGTTTCTAAAAGAGCGCCCTTTACTTCTGTGGCTATGACCTCTGGTCCTAGACTCTCCCACCAGTGGAAACATCCTTTCCATATCCACTGTATCTATGCCTTTCATTATTCTCTAAGTTTCAATGAGGTCCCCCCTCAACTTTCTGAACTCCAGCAAGTAGAGGCCCAGTGCTGTCAAACGCTCATCATATGTTAACCCATTCATTCCTGGAATAATTCTTGTAAATTTCCTCTGGATCCTCTCCAGAGCCAGCACATCCTTCCTCAGATATGGGGCCCAAATTTGCTCACAATACTCCAAATGCGGCCTGACCAGCGCCTTTATAGAGTCTCAGCATTACATATCTCTTTTCCGATTCCAGGCCTCTTGATATAAATGCTAGCAATGAATTTGCCTTCCTTACTACCGATTCAACTTGCAAATTAACTTTATGGGAGTCCTGCACCAGCACTCCCTAGTCCCTTTGCACCTTTGATTTCTGGATTCCGTCTCCATTTAGAAAATAATCTACGCCTTTAATCTTATTGCCAAAATGCACGACTCCGCACTTTGCTACACTGAATTTCATCTGCCACTTCTCTGCCCACTCTCCTAACCTGTACAAGTCCTTCTGCAGAATTAATAGACAATGGGTGTAGGAGTAGGCCATTCGGCCCTTCGAGCCAGCAGCACCATTCAATGTGATCATGGCTGATCATCCACAATCAGTACCCCGTTCCTACCTTCTCCCCATATCCCCTGACTCCGCTATCTTTAAGAGCCCTATCAAGCTATCTCTTGAAAGTATCCAGAGAACCGGCCTCCACCGCCCTCCATGCTTCCTCCACACTGTCTGCCCCTCCACCTATCTTAGCATCATCTGCAAACTTGGTCACAAAGCCTTCAATTCCCTTATCCAAATTGCACTTGACTGGATGAGTGCAGGTCTAAAAATACAGAGCATCACACCAGTGGAGGACTGTGGGAGTACTGCACTGCCAGAGGTATTATCTTTTGGAGGAGACTTGAACTAAAGCTCTTTTTGTCTTCTCAGGTCTAGGTAAATAAATGGCTAGCACTATTGGCAAATGTTATCCCTCAGTCCACATCACTAACAGTAAAGATATGATTATTTTCACACTCATATTTGTGGGATATTGTTGCATGTAAATTAGCTGTCAAATTTCTTACATTACAATGGCGACTACAATTTAAACATTTTATTAACTGTAACATGACTTTATAATGTCCCATAGTTTTAGAAGATACATTATAAACACATTTTTTTCCCAATAATTACTAATGGGTTGGCGCAGCACATCACAAAGGCAAAGTATATATAAATATAAATGACAAAAAACAGAAACTGCTGGAAGCAAGTTAGGCAGAGGAAAGAGAATTGGATACCCTCCAAATATCAAAGTAACGTGGCTTTACAAAAAAAAAATCAAATAAACTAAATTCATACTTTGTATGGTTCATTCCAAAATGATTAATTATTATATAACAAATATATAGTAAAGTTATAGTGAATATATTTCAATAATAGATAATTACACGGAATTATAGAAACATAGAAACATAGAAAATAGGTGCAGGAGTAGGCCATTCGGCCCTTCGAGCCTGCACCGCCATTCAATATGATCATGGCTGATCATCCAGCTCAGTATCCTGTACCTGCCTTCTCTCCATACCCCCTGATCCCTTTAGCCACAAGGGCCACATCTAACTCCCTCTTAAATATAGCCAATGAACTGGCCTCAACTACCTTCTGCGGGAGAGAATTCCACAGATTCACCACTCTCTGTGTGAAAAAAGTTTTCCTCATCTCGGTCCTAAAAGATTTCCCCTTTATCCTTAAACTGTGACCCCTTGTTCTGGACTTCCCCAACATCGGGAACAATCTTCCTGCATCTAGCCTGTCCAGCCCCTTAAGAATTTTGTACGTTTCTATAAGATCCCCCCTCAATCTTCTAAATTCTAGCGAGTACAAACCGAGTCTATCCAGTCTTTCTTCATATGAAAGTCCTGACATCCCAGGAATCAGTCTGGTGAACCTTCTCTGTACTCCCTCTATGGCAAGAATGTCTTTCCTCAGATTAGGAGACCATAACTGTACGCAATACTCCAGGTGTGGTCTCACCAAGACCCTGTACAACTGCAGTAGAACCTCCCTGCTCCTATACTCAAATCCTTTTGCTATGATGTTTCAACTAAAGACGGCAAAGTTATTATATTATTTTTAAATATTGTGTGGGTTTGCAGTTCAGTAAAAACCATCAATATTTTCTACATAATCATCATCCCTCTCAATTGTTCATCTTACTTGAGGAGATTTCGCACCGCCTCCAGACTGCCTGGGAAGAGTCAACAGTACCCCATCAAATAGCTGATTAGTCTCCTGGTTATCTTTCGTGATATCAGCATTTTCATGAAGTCCAAAGACCTCTGGGTGAGCTACAGCTGGTAGATTTCGCAGGTAATCTATGTAAGACTAAATGTCAAAAATAAAACACATTAAACATTCAAGTAGAGGTATGTGTCAGCATTAAAAAAACATCCAGCAGTATATAATAATCATTATTATTATTGTTATTATTTTTATTAATTTGTCATTCAAACATATAAGTATACATTTGAATGAAATTGTTGCTCACGGGGCTGAGGTGCAAGGTGCATTGTAGTTGATATTGATGTAAGGTGCCAGTGCAGAGCGTGTGTGTGTTTAAGATGAGGTGTGTGTGTGCGTCGGGGGGCAGCAGGGTGTTCATCATTCTAACAGCCAGGGGGAAGAAGCTGTTGCACATCCTGGTGGTGCTGGCCTTGATGCTCCCGTACATCATGCCGGAAGGCAGAGGGGCAAAGAGTCTATGGGAGGGGTTGGAGGAGTCCTTTATAATGTTGGAGGCTTTTTGGAGGCATCTTTTGTTGAAAATGTCTGGAATGGATGGGAGAGGCTCCCTGATGATGTTCTCCATTGTCCTGACTAATCGCTGCAAGGTCTTCCTGCCTGATGCGTATGCAAATGAAACAGATTTTTGCATATTCACACCACCTTTATATTTCTAATTTCATGCTCTTTTGGAGATTTAAAGTTTCAGGGAAATAGAATTGAAAAATAAATAGAATTTGAAGATGCAAATTTAAGTGGTCCAAGCTATATGAGATCCCACAATTAAAATGCTTGAGTTCTCCAGGTGATGAGATGCACAGAAAGTAGAATAATGCCCCTGTCCCACTTAGGAAACCTGAACGGAAACCTCTGGAGACTTTGCGCCCCACCCAAGGTTTCTGTGTGGTTCCCGGAGGTTTTTGTCAGTCTCCCTAACTGCTTCCACTACCTGCAACCTCCGGCAACCACCTGCAACCTCCGGGAACCGCACGGAAACCTTGGGTGGGGCGCAAAGTCTCCAGAGGTTTCCGTTCAGGTTTCCTAAGTGGGACAGGGGCATTAGGCAAAATGTGAAGCAGATCCTGAGAACTTGGTGCATGAGAAAGCCTGGAAGAGTGTAGAAAGTGTAGGACCACCGAAATCAAAATTGTAGGCAAAAAGATGGTAAAGGAATTAGTGAGTAAAATGATGATGGCACGGTGGTGCAGCGGTAGAGCTGCTGCCTTACAGCACCAGAGACTACGGGTGCTGTCTGTACGGAGTTTGTACGTTCTCCCCATGACCGCGTGGGTTTTCTTCGGGATCTTCCGTTTCCTTCCACACTCCAAAGACGTACAAGTTTGTAGGTATAAATGTAATATTGTCCCTAGTGTGTGTAAGGTAGTGTTAGTGTATGGGGATTGCTGGTCGGTGCTGACTCAGTGGGCTGAAGGGTCTGTTTCCGTGCTGCATCTCTAAACTAAACTAAACAAAATATACATAAGAGGAAGAGAATGACTTAGGAAAAAGTAAGGTCCAAAAAGTAAAGCTGTGTATGGAGATAGGGAATCCAGAATGCCACCTATGCCTCTTCAAGCCCAAAGCTGAGGATAAGCCTGTGACCACCAGAACATCCACTGTTGGCAAGGGTGAACTGCAGGGAGAAGCCTGAGATTGCTACACCTTCTCCTGCGAGACCATAACTGATTTGCCGTGACAAGCTCGAGTTCAGCAGCACCACTGCACATGAGCCCTGATGGTGAGGAACAAGCCCCCATGTGGTCCTGGACTTTCTTACCACTAAATCAAAAATATACGCGAGTTCACCCTTACTGCGAGTGTTTGCGTGGTCAGTGTCAAGCCCAGCGTCATCCCTGACACCACACTATCTGATTTCTAAATTTTCCCTACAGCCACATTGGTTTACACATTTGGGATGTGGAAGGAAATCAAAGCACCCAGAGGATGCAGGTGCACTGACCTCTGTGAATTGTTTGTGATGTGGGTAGATGACAGGAGAATTAGAGAGAAGTTGAAATGTGAGGGGCAAGTGAGAGAATGGGTTACAGGGAAATAACTGAAGAAAAGATCTATGAATGGCGTGGAGTCAATGGACAAAGTAGCCTCTCCCTCTGTCATAAACAAACATGAAATATAAAATAACGTAAAAGGATGATCCACAACCATTACCATAATCAAAATAAAGTACAAACTTCCCTTCAGAATACCCAAAATGAGAACTGAACAGTGTCACTCAGTTCTTTTTTAACCGCAGTAGATCAATTTGACCAGCCGAGCATATGGTGGAAAATAATAATTGGATGCCATTGATCACATCTCTGGATTTTCTTTTCCCAAATTTCCCAAACAATTTATTTATTAGTAGCTTAAAAAGTATCAATCTTGGAGCTGGAGAAGCTGTGTATGAGCCACACCCGAGAACTTAGGTGTTTTACTGATTCTGAGATCTTACAACAATCATTTTCATTTACTGTACATAGTCTCTTTAACACAGTAACAACACTTTACTGTGATTCACAGTAGCATTAGTAAAAAAAAAAAAGATACTAAATCACATACAAGATACATTTATTTAGTGTGTGTTGTCACCATACAGCCATACGAATAATAAAGAGCACAGAACACGATAGACTTTAACACAGACATCCCCCACACAGCGGAATCAAAATTTCCCACTGTGAGGGAAGGCTCCAAAATTCAGTCATCCTCCTCCGTTGTTCACCTGTGGTCGGGGGGCTCCCGAACCCCTCACAGTTGCCGCCATGGGCGGCCTGATGTTCAGGCCGTCACGCTGGGATGATGGTACGGGAGAACAACCTCAACGGCTTGGACATCCGAATCGGCCACTTCCTACCGGAGTCCGCAGCTCCCGAAGTCCACAGGCTTCCACCGTCCACTGGTCGGTGATTCAACGCTGGCGGCCCTCGGCAAAGCGTCCCAGTACTCCTCGATGTTGGTCAGCGCCGCCCGCGCTGGGAGCTCTCCAAACCCCAGCTCCGAGATGTTGAAGCAGCAGGCCCAGTACTCCGGGGCTTCGAACGGCAATCCAGGTAGGCATCGCCCGCTCCGCGGTGAATCCAGTGCTGCGCCGCCGCCGCTGAAACTTTGGTCCGGTCCCCGGCAGGAAAGGCCGCGCCAATCCAGTTGGTAGGCCGTGAGGAGGGGGGGCGAGGACTCGGAGAATAGTCGTATCCTCGCCAGGAAGTGACTGGGAAACGGTTTCCCCCTTACCCAACCCCCCTCCCCCACATAGAAAAACTAAAGAAACCTCCAACACAAACTGTTAAAACAGACAAAAAATTTTAAAAAAGATAGAAAAACAGACAGACTGTAGGCAGAGGCTGCCATCAATACGGCGCCCCTAGTGGACATTCTCTACTGCCTAATATTGCTCGGAGCAAGGCAGTTGTAATTCTACCAGATAATGTTATGTAGAATAATTGTTATTCTATATTATAAATTTTGTTAGTCAGAATACATCTCTGGCTTTGCCTCGCGTTTATAAGAATGTTCTTACCTTGTATTTTAATTGTTAACATACCTGATATGAACCATGCAATGGGACAAAATAATCTTCGCCAGGCGCAAGTTTATAATGGTCTTTGTGTATTAAGTTGTCATTGTACACAATCGATAGAAGAGACAAAAGTAGCCGCCTGTCTTTGTCATCTGTAACTCTACCACCATAATTACATTCACCTTTATGGATTAATAAAGATCAAGTTTAGATTTAATTTGAAGAACAGCATTAACATCACAACAACAAAAATCCATTGAAATGATAATGCTGATATTTAAATTACTGTCAATGATGAAAAATAATAATTGATACAATCACTTGCCTGTTAAATATGTAAGAGCTTCTAGTGGTACCCCTTCATATTCATTCAGAAACATTTGGATCTGTCTTGTGCTTATTCTCAGATCTGACTCATTAAATTCATAAGGGATATTCCAACCTATAAAGAATGCATTGCAAGCGGCTAAATATTTATAATTAAGTATATTATAACATCTTAAATATCGCAGTATAAAATAAATGTTTTATTTTTTATTTGAAAGTTACATGGAAAATATAATTTACCAGCTTGAAAATATTAAATAGAGCCATCACATGGAAAAAGATACTTGTCACAATTATTTTTCAAAACTGTGCAGTAATCAGACCATAAAAAAATGTTTTGAACCATTTCTGTAATAGTGGAGACTCACCCAAAGGACCAAAGTTCCTCCTCTCTTGCACTAGAGCATGAAAGAAGCATAGGCCAAAGATGAGCTTTTGCCAGATTTCAGGTTTGTTACAACTGGTGAAGAAGGCAGTATCTGAGATTGGGTCATTGAGATAAGAACGTAGCATATTTGCCCTGAGACCCTTAGGTGGTTCATTTGTCATCTTTACCCCATTCTGGAGGATACTGACTGGAAACTTGTCCGATGGGTAGCTGGTCAGCCACAACCTGTAATTACAACTTAATTTAGTTGGTACAATCGGATAACAATATCATAAAATGCTTTGGCCATAATTCACACGCTAAAAATATCTGTGATTCATCTTTTGCGTTTACATTTCCCTGCCATGCAAGCGGATCTAAAATCACAAGGACAAGTTTACAGCAATGCAATTAACAGTGGGCATAGTTAAATTAATGGTAGACAAAAGTGCTGGAGAAACTCAGCGGGTGAGGCAGCATCTATCCTTCGCTCCATAGATGCTGCCTCACCCGCTGAGTTTCTCCAGCACTTTTGTCTACCTTCGATTTTCCAGGATCTGCAGTTCCTTCTAAAACATAGCTAAATTAATGATGTGTGCATTTAGTCGTTCAATCTATTTTTACATTTCAGTTAGATCATGGTTACTCTGTGCATAACATATGAAAATATTACAAGGATGTGTTTAAGCACATTTATAATTCCATTCCAACTAAAGAAACTGTTCTCATATATTATTTACATACGTGTTTCAGAAAGAACTATGTAAGTGAATCTGAAAGATTGAGCAAAGATTGAGCAAAGAGATCACTGCAGAGTGACATTAGATCCTGTCGTTGTTGTACAACCGTTCTCATCTGCAGCTTCTATTTCCCACATCGACCCAATGAATAATTTAAAATCTTCACACATTTTGTCCTGTAATCTGCAATTTTCTAAATGCAATCGCTCAATTTTTCCCCAAAGGTGGCAACACAGGTCGATAGGGTGGTGAAGAAGACTTTTGGCACGTTGGCCTTCATCAGTCAGGGAATTGGCACACTGGCAGAAATGGTAGAAAAAGGGATGAGGTCCTGCAGAGTGAATATCATGAGTTAGGCAGAACGTTAGAAAGCAGGACCTCAAAGCTGTGATCTCCCGATTACTCCCAGTGCCACATGCTAGCGAGCAAGTGAATGTGAGGCTGCGGAAATGGTGTAGGGGGCAGGGATTTCAGATTTTTGAACCATTGGAATCTTTTCTAGGCAGAGGTGATCTAGATAAGTGGGTTGCACCTGATTTGGAGGGGGACCAATATCCTGGCAGGCATGTTTCCTCATGCTACACCGGGGCGGGGGGGGGGGGGGGTGGCATTTAACTAGATTGGCAGGAGGAAATGGGGTCCAATGCAGTAGTGAGCCAGTTGAAATGCTAGAAGTCCATAAAGAAGGCAATGACAGATAATTCAGTCTACAGGATAGGCAGGGACACAGCAGGGAGCGAGGAAAGGCAGTTGCATTAAATTGCATTTATTTCAATGCTAGAGCTCTAACAGGTATGGAGGATGAACTCAGGGGGTAGATGTGCTACTGGGACATTACAGCCATTGCACAAACCTGGTTAAGGGAGGGACAGCACTAGCAGCCTAATATTCCAGGGGGCTGATCCTACAGGCAAGATAGAGATGGGAGTAAAGTAGGAGGTGGCTTTGATGTGTTGATTGAGGAGTAGTCCGAGATTACATTCCCAAAAGATCATCCAGTGAGGCTGTAAGGGTGACGCTCAGAGTACCAGTTTGGGATGTTGGAATTGTACTATAGGCCCCCAAATAGTCAACAGAAACTGGAATAAATATACTGTTCTGAGTGGAAGAGAGTGCAAGAGGCAAAGGGTGAATTTAGAGATGTGTAAAATCACGAGAGACAAGATGAATACACAATCTTTTCACCAGGATATGGGATTCTTGCACTTGGGGACATAGGTTTTAGCTGAGAGGTGAAAGGTTTAATAGGAGCCTGAGGAGCAACTTATTCACAAGGAGGTTGGTAGTTATATGGAACGAGCTGTCAGAAGCAAGTACAATAATGACATTTAAAAGACGTTTGGACAGATACATGGATAAGAAAGATTTGGAGGGATATAGGCCAAATCTGGGTAAATGGATCTAGCTGAGATGGGATATCTTTGTATGGACATGCTTGGCTAATGAGACTGTTTCTATGCTGTACGACATGTATTTTTTTTCTCTATTTCTTCAGTTTGGTGCAACTCTGTAATCTTTGATTCATTTCTTTTTAATAGTCACACTGTTGGCCAACTGTGCTGTATGTCAGTTTCTCCTTCCAGTTCACCTTTGTGAACTTCATCTCAACCATTTCAAAATCGGGTGCTCCAGGTTGCTAAGAATCCAATCAAAGATAAAAATAAATGCAACACATTTCTAAAAAAATAATCATTTGGCTGACAGATTACAAATTTTGTCATGTTTTTACATTTTCGAAACTAATTATTAGCAATAAAGTGCATTCAATAGAAATAGAAATATTTGGACCTGAAGCTTTTGTTTGTGGTCTCTGGTATTATGACTTCCTCACATATTTTCTCCAGAGCAGGCATCCAACTGGTTGCAAGATGGCAGTTCTGTAGTACAACCCAGGTTCCAGAATGAAGTGCGCTTTCTATCATTTCTGCTGCAATTGGTCCCTGGCCCTGGCCAAGCGAGATTGTTTGAGTGCTTTCGCCACCCATGCCAATGTCATCTGCAAACTTTAGCAAGCCTGTGAGCAGGGAATAAAGCATTGATAAATCCACACAGCCATAACTTATACTGCTTGGACTTTTCACATGGCAAAAGTCTGAGGTATCTTTTCCAGTTGTGCAGCAGATAAACGTATCAAAAACTGTATCATTGGAAGGGCAAGCCTTCCGGTGGAAAAAACATAAAAATTCCAAAATAGGAATGTTTCGATTTAAACAAAAATAATCAAATATAAATGCGACTTCTTGCATCAGCATTATTTGCACAATGAAAAACAAAATGATGCAACATCAAATATTTTCAGCCTTTATGAGATATTGTACCATTAGCAAAAATATATAGTATGCTGTAACAATGTTCAAATTACATAATGGTAGAAAGACAATATACATTGATGAGATTAAAAGGTCAAATTATTTTTTTTAATCCTTGTTTTCCACAAAATACAACAATGAGCTAAAGGTTCAACTGATCAGTTTACCTGCCATAGGGTCGGCTCCAGGTGAGAGAATAAATATCAAAGGTGCACAGCAATGGGAATCATGGTAACTGCCAGCAAGATCAAATGTTGGCGGTTCAATAAACGTTTTTCCCATTATAGTCGTAATGAAATCCTGCACTGCTGGAATGATTTTGTCCGGTCGGAAGCATCTAATAATAATCAAATGATCCATTCCGTTCAATGCATTCCACTGATCAGGAAGTACCTCTTTATGAGGCTTTGCAGAATCATAAATGATTTTCCACTTTGTGATGTTTTGTACCACGTGATGCATCAAACCCTCAAGCTCTGGCAGATTTGATGCTCGTACAATCTCGGCCCAGTTTTTTTCCGATAACCATTCCGAAGCCGGATTGTGAAATGGATTCTCAAGAGCCACACCGCCAGTTAGTAAAAATCGCCAGATATCTTCGTTGAGTTCTCCTTTGCCTTTCATGAGCCCCACATTAAGAAGCAGCGAAAAAAGCAGCTTGTCCTTCTCAAAAAGAGAACGACAAACATTGTTATAGATACTCAAGGTGAAGTTTTCTTTAATAGCTGAAGTTCTTTTAGTCACATCATCACTCTTTTCACTCTTTGCAATAGCTTGCACATACAAGTTAATGAACCAAGTGAGTGAGTACTGATACATTGGCTCAATGTGAGCTAAGTCGGAGATGCAGAAGAATATAATAGATGAATGCACAGCAACAGGTTCGTAACCCAACCGTGTGATGTCTATTTCTTTCTCTGTTGCACTTGCAATAAACTGCTTTTCAGTTATTTCTTCTGAAAGGTGTTTAGAAGAAGATAGGACCTTAATGGCTGTTTCATCTTCTAGGATATTTCCCTCTGATGATGACAGAACCTCAAGGATTTTGTCTTCTATCTCCTTAAGCTGCTTCTTGTTTTGCGCACTCTCCAAGATCAACATGTTCTTCTTTTCTTCCAACTCAGGCTTTTCTTTGGCAGCCACAATTCCCAACAATTGATCTTCCAGGCCCAGAGGTGTAATCATGAAGTTTAAAAGACAAACTTTTACTGCTACTTCTGGGAGATAGTGTGGGTTTCTCAAACGTGTAGTAATATAGAATTTGAAATCATGTGAATACTCAATGATATTTTCCCCTACTTTCATGACCTCCACCCCCTGCTGTTTAAATGTTTGTTTCAGCAGTACTGGTTCGAGCATTGGATCCAACTCTTCGCCAATATTTTCTAACAAGAGTGGGGTGCCAAACTGGATGGAATTTTCTAAAGTCCTTACATAATTAGTGTCAGTTAATTTTATAACTCCAAGTCTGTTGCTTTTTTCCATATTTTTGATCCATTTGTTTGCCTGACCTTGAGGGTCAATCATTAAGGACCACCTTCTTGAGTTGGATGTAATTATCCCGTTATCAATGGAGAAAGCATCGACAGGCAGGCCTGCAATCTGCCAAGCACGAATTTTCACTGGATCTCCTAATGTGTTGCTGAGGGAAAAGTTATCTGAACAAGGGATAATCTTTTCTTGACATAAGATCTGCCATTCAGTTTGGCACTCCACACGAAAATCAACTGTGAAAGCCCCTAAATAAGCTACAGTGCCCGATGACAGAAGCACATCCCCAGTTAGATCTATGTATCTTATCCCCAACAAACGAGCAGCTTCAGTCCATCTATCCTTCTCTCCACCAAGTCCCCCTATCAGCTTCTCAGCGCGCACAAGCTTTTGTGAGCAGAGATATATGTTATCTTCTAAATCCATCTTTTTGTTATTCATAATTTCAAAGTCGTCATTCAGTGCTTGAAGTTTGTCCTCCAAAGTTTTCAACTCATCTCGTTTAATATTCAACATATCCATTTGGACTGCAAATTCTCCTTCAGCAATCCTCAGCTTTTCGCGTTTCGGTGCGACCACCTTGATCACACGTTCATACACTTCCATGGATCTAACCCATTTGCACAATCCTTCACAGGCAGAGGATACATTTCTAATAACTGACGGCAGGAAATCTGGGTGCTCTATAAACCTTTCTCTGATTCTTTTCATGACTGTGGGGGGAATGTTGTCCTTGTCATAGGTCTTCAGGCTTTCAAGGAATTTAAGATCTCCAAGAATCTTCTTTGATGGACCCCAATAATCCTCAATCATTTTGCCTGTGTAAAAAAGGAATAAAAAGGCGTAAACATAAATATTTTTGTGTCATTCCCTGGTGTAATAATGCCTTATTCAGGATCATTAGTGCAAGAACGCAGTAATAAAAGGACACTTTATGCAAGCAGTCAATGTTTTGGGATGTTTCTGAATATTTGAGGAAATCATTTGTGAAACAATGATTTTCCCTTCATCAGACTAACTTAGCTATGATTCTCTATTTTTTCTCTCCTCTCTCTCTCTTTTAAATGTTGTTATTATATCTGTCTCAACTACTTGCCTCTCTGTCTACAGCTCCTTCAATTTTGGTGCCATGAAACAAACTTACTCACCAACCCATCTACATACATCAACATCTGAAGAAGGGTCTCGATCTGAAACCTCACCCATTCCTTCTCTCCAGAGATGTTGCCTGTCCCGCAGAGTTACTCCAGCTTTTTTTGTCTATCTTACATTTACGTCTAGGTTGTTTATATATGTCACAAACAGTTGAGGACCCAGTACAGATCCCTGTGGAAATCCACTAGTCACAGATCTCCAGCCAGAATATCTACCTTCCACCACGACCCTCTTTCTTCAATGAATAAGCCGGTTCTCAATCTATATGAATAATCCATCATGAATGCCGTACTTCTTAATCTTCTGGATCAGCCTACCATGTGTGACCTTATCAAAAGCCTTCTAAAATCTCCATGTATACTACATCCATCGCCTACCTTCATCAATTTCCTTTGTCACCTCCTGCAAAAAATCAAGTTAGTGAGACATGACCTGCTGCATACAAAGTCATGCTGGCAGCCCATTCTCTTCCAAATGGGGGTAAATCCTGCCTCGAAGAATTCTCTCCAATAGTTTGCCTACCACTGATATGAGGCTCACCAGCCTATAGTTCCCTGGGTTCTTTCTACTTCATAACAAACAAAGGAAGAACATTGGCCACTCTCCAGTCTTCCAGGACCTTGCCTGTGGCTGGAGAAGTAGCAAATATCCTCGTCCCCTTAATCTCCTACGATCTCCCCTAATAACCTTGGATAGATCCCATCAGGCTCTGCGGATATCCCCTTGATGTTCTTCAAGAGCCTCACCACTACCTCCTCAATCTCAAACTGCCCCAGTACATTTGTATTCCCCACACTGATCTCACTGTCCTCCAATTCCCTCTCCTCAATGAATACAGATGCAAAATACTAATTTAGCACCTCACCTACATCCTCCAACTCCGAGCATCAATTCCCTCCTCTGATTGGTCCTACCTGCTCCTTGCTCACCCTCTTACTTTTAACGTACGTATAAAAAGCCATGGAATTTTCCTTAATTTGACTCATGAAATGACATTTCATGGCCCCTTTTGGCCCTTCTAATTGCCAGCTTGAGGTTTTTCCTACTCGCTTTATATTCCTCATAAGCCCTGTCTGATGCCATCTTCTTAAACCTGGCATAACCTTACTTTTTCTTCCTGACCAAGTTTAGGACCTCCTTGGTCATCCACGGTTCCCTTATCTTGCCACCCTTACCCTCCTCCCTACTGGAACATGCTGAGCCTGCACTTTGATAAGCTGGCCTTTAAATGACTCTCACATGTCATTTTTGGATTTACCTAATAACAATTGCTCCCAATCTACCCTCCATAGCTCCTGCCTAATGACATTGTAATCTGGCTTTCCCCAATTATGTACCTTCCCCCAACATCCAGACAGCTCCCTATTCAAAACAATCTTAATACTTATGGAGTGATGATCACTTTCAGCAAATTATTCTTCCATCGCAACACCAATCACCTGGCCAGACTGGTTTCCAAATACAAGATCCAGTTTGATCAACTTTGCACCTCTAATGATCCCGGTTTATAAAGGCAGATTAGGTTACAGTTGCTGTCAGTGCAATACTAACTAAACTGAATGAACCATCGAGGTCTAAATAATTAGCAAAGATTTTGCAATGCAATTTTTCATCTGAAGTTTTTAGTTTAAAAGGGGTTTTAGCCCTTCATTGGGGAGAATTGGATGTAGGGCAAATCCTAAAATGTGCATTTTACCATTTAGCAGTTTATAGATATCTATTCAGTTTTCTGCCATGCAAAATAAGATGTATTAATTTCAGTCATAAAATTGATCTTTCATAATTCAAAGTCCAATGAAACAGCTTCATGATGTGGTTCAGTGGGTTCAAAGCAGATTTGCTTGGAGAGTGCCTCATTGCCTATATTGTAACTGTACTATAAAAGAGATATGAATTATTACAGTTAAAATCATCCAATGAATAAATAAGTACTGTACCTGATCCAGTTGGATCTGGCTTTCTTTCTGGTTTTATCCCTTTCATTACACAGATACTTTCCATCACCAGCTTGATGGGACCCGGTGGATTCTGCATAGTTTTTACAACTGTGATGTCAGCTGGTTTCAGAGTATCGAGAGCCGATACAGCGGCCTCTAGTGCTGGCATGGCTTCTGCAAGATCCCCCTCACATTCATCCTGCAGAAAGGTATAAAATAAAACACTAAGAAGAAGCTGAACTTCACTACCCCAAAGAAAAAGCCAGTATTTTTTTTCCCGTCAGCAATTCCCTTCTTAGAACATATTTTCAATCCCCAGTTTTCCACCAAAGTTAATTAGATCATTGAGTGATTATCTTAAATCAAATCTGGTAAAAAGTTTAACTGACATCTGCAAACAAACCTAAATTGTCAACAATCATATTGTTAACATACAATCCACTACTTTATTTGTGGTAAATCAATAAATAAATTCAATCCATGATTGAATGGCAGAGTACACTTGAGGGACCAAAAGGCCTAATTCTGCTCCTATTACTTATGACTCCATCGACAATCTTACAATGTAATTAAGAAATATTAGGACAACATCCTGTAATGCAATATACTCAATGCTTAATCGATAGGCTTGATGCAGTTACAAACATAGGGTACTATCCTCCCACCGTCTCACTCCTGCACCAATCATTGCAACAAGAGCTGAGAATGTAATTGGGAAAAATACCATTCAGATCCTGGCTTGGAGAAATAAGATTGGTTTACAATAGTTTGAATGGCAGGAGCAAATCATGCTGCAACCTGACATTACCAAGTAAATTAAATCAGTTTTGCAGTGAAATAATGCAATAATAATTGTTCATCAGAAAGTGGTTTGTGTTCTAATCATGGTTGTACCTTGATTGCTTGTGCAGCGGCTGCAGCCTCGTTAGCCACCACCTCGTCAGCTGCCACCAGCTCCCTTTTGGCATCAACCTCAACGGTTTCTTGTTCAATTTTTATCATCATCTTGTCAGTCTCAGCAGATGTCTTAATTAGCTCTGGCTGCAGGTCTGTTAGTTCCTTCTGCATAACTGACACCTAATGATGGATCACAACACAAATCAACAATTGGAAATAGCTGCATAAAATATAATGCGGCCACGTAAAATTCTACAGGTGGTACTGAAATATCAGAGAGCAGAACAATCCTGTGTGATTTGGGAAGATCTTTCCAGTCCTGCCATGAACGTCAACAGCAGAAATAGCTGGATTTCTTTGCTTAATTGAAAAGTAGAACTTTACCAAATAGATGGCAGATTCACAAAGTAATCCACCCACCTACAGCATATGCTGCTCCATCATTGTTAGTTTTTATTGAAGATATAGTCCATATCTTCCTGTGTATTACAATACAAGGAGAATAAATCAAAGCTGTGTACCACAGTCACAGGTTATTTCAGGTAGGCAGGGTAAATGATCGATAATGGAAAGACAAGCCAGCATCAGTAAACTCACCTGTGAAGATGCAAATTCTAGTTTATCCAGACCAACAAGATAACGATTTCTCATCAGGTCAATTTCATGTCTTTTCTTATTAAGAAGAACTTTAAAGGTCAGGATCAATTCTAGGTAGGAGGTAGGAGTTACATAGTTGTACCTCCGCAGCGTTGAGAAATACTTTGTAGACAGGTTTCTTGCACTCGCTTGGAAATACTTGCACAATGCAACAACTCTGTAAAAAAGTGGAAATAAAATCTTGATTACAAAGATGTAGCACACAACAAAACCTTTTCACTGTACCTCAGTCCACGTGACCATAAACTAAACTAAGTGATGATAGCATAAAATAATGACAGGCATTGCGAATGAGAATGCATTAGCAAAAAAAATACAAATTTTATCTTCCATTGTAGTGCTGAAGATAAAACGCAATAACATTTTGATAAAAAAGTAAGCTGAGCATAGCATTCATCTGAGAAAATAACAATGATTAAACAAATTGTGTAACAGTATTATAATGAGTAATAGCCCTGTCCCACTGTACGAGTTCATTCAAGTGCTCTCCCAAGTTTAAAAAAAATCAAACTCGTGGTAAGCACGTAGAATTAACGTAGTGGGTACGTCGGAGCTCTGGGACACCTCTTAGCGGCTCGTAACGCTAACGGCAGGTACTCGGGGAACGCGGTAAGCTCGGGAAGACTCGTGAAGATTTTTCAACATGTTGAAAAATGTCCACCAAAGCCCCGAGTACTGACGAGTGGCCATTACCGTAAATCTCCGAGTTCGAATCAGGGCAAACCCGGGTGAACTCTTGAATTAACTCGTACAATGGGACAGGGCTTTAAACATCACAGCTGAATTTTGGTTACAAAGATAATCGCTATCAGCTTTATTTTAAAGCTAGAAATCTATCATTAACCGGATTCAGAACTTCATAGCGACCCATGTAATGTGACATTTACTGCTTTCAGCTTAATTAAAAATACATTTTATTATAATTTGCATTTTAGATCCACTGTAAACTTTGCAAACTTTAAATTAAAAAATAAAATTGTGGACACTACAGATATTGTTATTATATGGAAAGTAAATGTCACTTGCAAACTTACTCTTTCCTGACTTCATACTCCAATTCTACATCTTCCAAAAATTTGTGTGCCACCATTTCTAAAGCATCAAGTGGCCAAACTTGGAACCAATCGATGGTACAGCAATTTATGAGTGAAGGGAACATTCGCAAACGATTCCGAAAGGCATCTCCAATTGGACTCATGACTGTTTAGAAACACAACAACGAACAATGGGTTAAAACATGTGGAATTAGATTTGCCCATAATGTTAAACACACAAGCTACAAGCCAAGAGGCTGTCATATGGGAAGTGCTCAGTTTTATCCAATATTTACTAATCATTTTAAGGAATTGTCCTTGGGCAACGTAAACACCACAGCTACTGTATAATCAAACACTTTATAGTATCTTCCCTTATTTTGTACTTGTACTAAGAAGTTCACTTCCTGATACAAGTACCAAATGAGAGAAGATATTGAGGTACATCCATTTCAAGTACCACATTTTTTTACATGTTTTATGTTGGAATGTATCACAAAATCTCAATCACTGAAAACAATCAGTTACTTACACCAGGTTTCTATATATAAAAACTATATTTGTTCGCTATATCTGTGCAAATAATGTGTTTACAAACAGAATCTGGCATATGTGCAGAGCCATCATATGATGAGCATTTATCCCAGGTTGGGAACCATCCACTAGGGGCAATTCACAAATGCTAATTAAGCTACAAACCTGCATGTCTTGGAATGTAGGAGGAAACCGAAACACCCAGAGAAAACCCATGTGGTCACAGGGAGAACGTACAAACTCCATACAGACAGCACCCATAGATAGGATAGAACCCGGGTCCCTGGCGCAGTAAGACAGCAACTCTAACACTGTGGGAATTGTCTGGCCAGGTGACTGACATGTCAGTGAAAGAGCTTCAAGTAACCAACCTTTGCATCCCTTCTCTCTCCATCCTTCCCCTACCCTAGTTGTGTACTAGTTTCACTGTCTTCCTGGTGAGTTTCATTGTATAACTCGTTTTCACCCAGCCCACAGTTAACAATGGACTGTTTCCTTATCATTGTTGCTTTTTGCAAATCTTTCAATCATTTCTTCAATATCTCTCTATATCACGGTCTATATCTCTCATTTCCCTTTCCCCTGACTCTCAGTCTGAAGAGTGCTCGACTCTTAACAGCATTGATATAGAGAGAGATTTTGGGGTCCAAGTCCATAGCTCCCTGAAAGTAGCAATACAAATAAATAGGGTGGTAGAGATGATGTTGTTTTCATCAGTAGGGGCATTGAGTATAAAGAAGTCATGTTGCAGCTTTATAAAACTGGTTATGCCAGATTTAGTGTATTGTTTGCTGTTTTGTTTGTGGAGGCTTTAGAGAGAGTGCAGAAGGGTTTAACAGGATGATGCCCGGATTAAAGAGCATTAGCTATAAGGAGCGGTTGGGCAAATTTGGGTCATTTTCTGTGGCGCATCAGTGGCTGGGAGAAAACTTGACAGAAGTTTATAAAACTACAAGAGCCATGGATAGGATAGACGGCTAGAATTTTTTTTCCCCAGGGTGGAAATATCAGGTATGAGAGGACAGAAATTTAAGGTGAGAGGGGGAAAGTTTAATGGGGATGTGCAGGACAAGTGTCTTTACACAAAAAGTGGTCAGTGCCTGGAACATGCTCCTGGGGTGTGATGGTGGAAGCAGATACAATAATGGTGTTTATGAAGGTTTGAGATAGGCATATGGATCATGTGTAGGTAGAAGGCATTGGTTTAATTTAGTGTCATGTTTGGCACAGACATTGTGGGCTGAAGGGCCTGTTCCTTTGCTGTACTGTTGTATGTTCTAAACCTGTGGAAGCCTACATGGGTGGAGAAGAAATACTTGCATTTATATACTGTCCCTTTCATGATTTCGGAATGTCCAAAAGGAATTTACATTTTTGTAAGTCTAGTTTTTGAAGTCTAGTCATTGGTGTTATGCAGGAATATTAAATCTTACCTAAGACAATGTGCAAGTTCGCTTTTACTTTCTCAATGAAGTAATTGTACAATGACAATGGAGTGGCTTCAATTCTCTTCCCATCTGCCCTGGCCACTGATTGCATCTTTTCCAACAGTTCAGCTTTCTCATCTGCTGGGAAGATATTGGGTACATCCCCTGTGTTCAACAACATGTTGATGTCTTCCACAAATGACTCATCTTTAATTTGGCTGTCATTAAACATGAAGACGGTTTGAGTGCTTTCAACTCCAGTTTTGATCATTACCCGCTTAAGATCATCTCTCCATTCATTCTTGGCATAGTTCTTTGTAATTTCAATTTGAAAGAGATTAAAGTCATTCATGAAAGTGGACAGTTTCGTAGCACTCTGTCTGCCACTCCCACCAACACCAACCAGAAGCAAATGGCCATTGTCCTGCTTTAGCACCCTGCATATTCTTGAGATGTGTTCAATAGCAAACTTGAACATAACCAAGGCCATTGGAGTTCTACTGACGTTGTTGTACTCGGACAGATAGTATTCCATGATTGATGTCAGTTGTTTTAAGTCTGTGATCTCATCATAAGCCTTCGCAGTAGCATCTGGCTTTAGATAATCTCCAAAAAATAGACTTCGAATATTGTCATCTGTAACTTTTCCTGATCGAGTCAAGTGGCTCAAAACCTGTGGGAGATGGATGGAAACTGAATTTCTTAACATACTGTGATGTATTTCTTTAAAAAAAAACTGAACAAAGGATCATCAGAATAGTTATCAATTCTTAAACCTTAAAAAGAAGTCACAGTTTCAGAAAGTAGCTCATTCCCTGATGCAAGAACAAATTGGTAAGAGTTCCATTCACAAATTATAATTGCAAGGTGTTGCTCACTATTTATCAAATTGAATTGTACATCTGAATTGTTGGAATAAGCAAACGCATAGTTGGTGATATTAATCCTCATCCAACACTGATTTGGCCTCACCGACCACAATGGAGCACGTAAACCCATCAAATCCAATGTGTGCAGCATGGATAGGAAACAAAGTCTGAACAGCAAGAACAACAAATCCTTTTCTTTAGCAACCCCTCCAGCCCCAAAATTTCCATCCACATCACTCATATCACACTATGTTATCATGAAAGGAATGAAGAGAAAGAACAGCAGGACAAAGACCACAAGAACAGACAATATTCAGGGACACTACCTGATCTCCAGACTCGGCACAGTTGATCGCTTTCCACCCTTAAACTCTACATAATTGTCGCTCAGAAAAAAAAGGCAGCCGTTGCCTATTCAGCAAAACCTGGGCAATACTCACATAAGTATGAGACACTGACTCCACCCGACTAAGAGGAAGTCTAAGCAAGCTTGATCTACTGCAGATAGACACAAAACGTTAGAGTAACTCAGCAGGACAGGCAGCATCTCTGGAGAGAAGGAATGGGCAACAAGGAAGCTTACTCCTTAATCTACACTGCCTATCCATTGTCCACATGCCTAAATTGTGGGTTATGAAATAAAATTATCAACTACCCTCCCAAGTCCGATCCCTTCTCTTGGTCACTCTATTTCTGACCCCTTTCTTCTAATTATGTCCTTACTTGGTCCCCACCCCTTTCAGTTCCCTACTCCTGTGTTCACCTCCTGCTTGACTAACTTGTTCCCCCTTCTCCTGCTGCAACAGAATCTCCAGCAGCTGGTACTCACTCTCTCTCACCGATGTGACTCACCCTCTTCAGTGGCCAGTTCACAATTGCTAAGTCGCCCTCTTACCCCAGCCATGCCCAGTCCCAGGATTCACACTACCTGAAACCTGAACTCTAGTGCAGAACCCCCAGAGCTCTGCCAGAAAACCTCACGACAATCGTTGGACACTTCTGGTGTTGCCCAACGTTGGAGGTCAGTGGTCTCCTGCTGGGAGAAGTGCTTCATTCTGGATGTTAGACACAAAATGCTGGAGTAACTCAGCGGGACAGGCAGGATCTCTGGAGAGAAGGAATGAGTGACGTTTCGGGTCGAGACCCTTCTTCAGACTGGAGAGGTCTGAAGGTCTCGACCCAAAACGTCACCCGTTCAGTCTGAAGAATGTTGTTGTTGTGCCTCTTCTGGGTTGCCCAGGGAGGTAGAGAAATTTCCATCATATTCCTGATTTGTGCCTCTTAAATGGTGGAAAGAGTGCCGCAAGATACCCAGCCTCTGACCTGTTGGTGTATATGTGATTGGTCCTGCTGAGTTTCTCACCAATAGGATGTTAATGGTGTGGGAAAAGCAATGGTAATCTCACCGAATATCAAGGGTAGGTGGTAAGACTTTCTTGTTAGAGATGGCGAATGCCTGGATAAACATAGCTGACTAATTTTCCACATTGCCAGTGTTATGCCCCAAGATCAGTCTGCTCCTTTTCTGCCAAGGCAATTGTAAAAATATAGTAAAAACATCATTATTTAACAATACCTTATCAACAGTTTGTTTAAAGAAATTTGACGTGGTTTCTTTGATGATTTGGAAGAATGTCCGCCTGTCTTCTTCCGCAATCAGTCTATCATAAAAGACTCTGTAAACTTCGTGAATCCAGAGACGAATTAGTTTGTCACCCTCCTGGGAGAGAAAATCATTCACCGTTAGTAACTGAAGATATCTCGGGCTCTTTTTTCCTACAAATGCAATAGTCGAGGGCACGAGTTACAATCCTAAATGACCACAGTGCACAACACAAGCACTTCAGTGGAATGTGCTTTTTAATCCCATATTTGAGAGGCTCCAATTTTTGCTTAATGTACAACTGCTATACGACTACCATTTTTTTCCAACATTGCATCTAATCAATAAACTTTTTTGCAAAAGTGTCGGATTTTCATGGCACAATGTCTATTCATTCTCATGCAGTTTGCAAAGCAGTTGGTAGTGGAGACGCAAGAGACTGCAGATGTTGGCATCTTGAGTAAATAACAAATGAATGGAGGAACTCATCAGGTCCGACAGCATCTTACAGATGCTATAAACAGTTGGAAATTATGCCTTTCTTTAAATAAAATCTCTATGGAGTCTGTCGATGCAGCAAATAACATCTGAGATGAATTTAAAAGTCTTACAAAAATGGTCACGACACTTATAATATCTGTAGTGTGCATTTTTGTAAGACTTTGTCAGCAGACAATCTTTTTGTTGGGGAAAGGTGGGTATTTCAGAACGTACAAACTCCGTAGAGACAGCAACCGTAGTCAGAGTCTTTGGCGCTGCAAGGCAGCTACTTTACCGCTGCGCCACTCTGGTTGATACAAAGATATTTGCTGAGGAACCTTACACAGAGTAAAAACCTTCTCTGCAATGGACGAATAGGAGTTTTGGTCATTGACCATAAGCAATCTAATACCCCTGGGTCTCAATTTGTAAAATCAACTAGTACAACCAGAGCACTTTGCCCATTCCATATTACGTGGAGGTATTGTGCTAATCAATGTGACATGGTTATTATCATTCCCATTTTGCAATTTACTAAACAAATCGAATCAAGGTGAAAAGACATTATGGTAGCTAATTAGTAAATATTTTCAGTCATTTCATACAAAATTGGTGGTGCTTAACATTGTAACTGGTGTTTGCTAAATGCAATATTGAAATTTAGTTAAGAATTACACATACACTAGGTATGTTGCAAAGCCTACCTGAAGCGTCGTTGAAGATCTGCTGCTGAGGGTGTGCGCGATTTTGGCGCCGTTTAGAGGGGGCGGGTTTAAAACGCGATTTTCTCTAAGCTGTTCCAATCGAAAATGTTCAGCCTAGTTAATTATTAACGAAAAATCGCTGGAAGACCCCGTCGCAAAAGCTATTATTAGGTTTAAAGGCCTTGAATAATAGTTATAGTAGTTTAAAAATCAATCTCTAAACCCGCGACCGTCAGCAACCGCAGGGTCTCATAAAGCAAATAGCAGAAGTTAGGTTGTATATTTTTACATTAAAAAGGGCTTCTAAAGATCCCTTTATACTAAGTTTAATATTGCGAGTAGCTCAATTTGGGCCCATTATATCGCGCAGTATTTTTCTCGGCATTTGGGGCACAAATCTACCGCAATGTGAACGTTCTAAACCAGCGCGTTCCACAGGGACCTACTGGAAAGCTGATTTAAATGGGCATTTATTTACAGCAATTAAACACTAAATTCCTTCCATTTGGCCTATAAATTAATGTAAATGAGATTTAAAAATCATGTTTTATTGTGAATTATTTGTGAATATTATTTGGACATTTAGGCTATTTAAAAATGTTAATCATTTATTAAGAAATGGATAGATGTTTAGATCTAGTAATTGAAGTCTGAAATTAGCTACAATTAGGTAACTAACTAATTATATGCTTTAATTTCAGGTCATCCAAGTAAGATTATTTTATATTTGTTTCAGAATGCTTCAATCTATGATAACTGAAAATTTCATTCAGTTCTCTTAATTTTTAAGAAAGTTATGGGCTTTTGACTGTTCACGATCACAGCTTTTTTTGTTATGTCCATAGAAAATCAATAGGGAACAAGATGCTCATTTCCCAGTATGAAAATGGCCATAACTTTTTAAATACTTGAGATATGAAAGTGAATTAGGTGTCAAATTAAACTTATTTTTATGCTTTATCTGATGGGATAAATTACAGACTTGATTTTTAAAATCTCAAAATTTTGTAACATTGCTACATACACCTTCGGAATACCTAAGTGCAATCTTTGGTGATAATTACATCTATCCATGTAGCTAAAGACTTGAACATTTCCCGTAAGTGTTAATGTAAAGGAACGTGTAATCAACTTTTGGTATTTAGAGAGAAATATTCACTACATTTAATAATTATTCAATGATAAATGGGAATGGCTCACTATGATCTTTTTCCACAATGAACTGAACAATGTGACATTGCCAAGCGCATCACGGGATGCATGTTTGCAAAAAAAACCATGCAAATTAAAGTTCTCCATATTTTAATATAAAGACATATTAGGTTTATGTTTAAAAAAATTCCTCATGTCCATTTCAAGAGATAAAGCATGTTTGTCATTAAAATTACAAAGTAAGCTTCATCACCCACCTTGAGATTTGTGCTTGGGCATAACAGCACTCCTTTAATCACTCGGGAGAAATCTCGCAAATTGAACACGTAATGAGATTTGGAAGGAGTTGGAAGAAAACTGCTTATTGCAGCCTTGTACACTGCCATGGTCGCTTGCACCATTAACCTTCCTAAACTATAATTAAAAAAAGAACAATTTTAACATTAAATTCATACTCCCTGCAAATACTACAAATTATGAATGTAGATTATGGTGCAAATTATACTGCGCAGTGGTGAAACTGGTAGAGGCAATGTCACACAGCATCAGATACCCAGGTTTGTTCCTTGTAATGAGTGGAGTCTTACACACATCAAAATACAACACATATTTATTAAAGTCCACTTACAGCATTGGTCTGCAGAACGTTATAGTACCTAGCTACTCAGACTGAATTACATAAGCAAGCTCTTGGTAATATAAATCGCATATTAGGCCGAGCAACTACTGACAAGCACTACAATTGGTTAGTAGGAAATAACCAATCTACATTCCTGACCTCAGGTACGGTCTGAGTGAAGTTTGCACATTCTCCTTGTGACTCCATGGGTTTCCTCCAGGAGCCCCAGTTTCCTGCCACATCCCAAAGATGTGCTGGTTTGTAGATTAATTGGCTTGTGTAAATTGCCCCTTGTGTATAGGGAGTGGATATGAAAGCGAGATAACATGGAACTGGTGTGAACAGGTGATCAATGGTGAGCGTGGACATGGTGGGCCGAAGGAACTGGTTCCATTTAATTCAATTCAACGTTTCCCAGACAAACAACAGCATTTTATCTGGAGCCTTTAACATAAGTAGTCCCACTCATATCATAATGGGGATGTAACTAAATATTTTATCAGAAATAAATTTGATGGCTATCATTGCAGGAAGGAGACGATGCTTTGATAACTTAAATGTTTCAAAGTAACAATTGTAACAGCTTAGATACAAAATGCTGGAGTACCTCACAGGCAGCATCTCTGGAGAGAAGGAATGGGTGACATTTCGGGTCGAGACCCTTCTTCATGCTGAGAGTCAGGGGAGAGGACAGCTTGTATTTGTACAACACCTTCAATATGGCTAAGCATCCCAAAGCACTTCATGGGAGAATTACCAAAAATAGTCATGTATAATGCAAGGAATATTGTGGAGAAAGCAGATAAACTTGGAGCCTGGATCAGTGATTGGGACTATGATGTTGTGGCCGTTGTGGAAACGTGGTTGCAAGAAGGACACGATTGGCAGCTCAATGTTCCGGGGTTTCGATGTTTCAGACGTGATGGAGTAGGAGGCAGAAGAAGTGGAGGGGTTGCGCTACTAATGAGGGAGACTGCCACGGCTGCACTCAGAGAGGACATACTGGAGGGTTCATCTACTGAGGTGATAAGAGTAGAGCTTAGAAAGAAGGTGCAAACAAGCTAATGGGGTTGTACAAAAGCCCCCCCCCCCCCCAGTAGCACGATTACCGAAAGATGCCAAAGCAACAAGGTTGTCTTAGTGGGTGACTTTAACTTCCCCAAAATTGACCAGGAACTTGATCCATAACTAAAGGCTTAGATGGGGCAGATTTGGTGAGGTGTATCCATGAGATTTTCTTTTGTGTTGGAAATTAGCCTGGCCAGGTGCCTGGTGTTTCAGTCGAAGAGCAGGTTGGGGAGAGTGATCGCAGCTCCATTAGTTTTAAGATTGTTTTGAACATGGAGAAGGATGGACCTTGCAGGAAGGCACTAAATTAAAGTAAGGCAAATTACAACATTATTAGGCTAGAGCTCGGGAGGGTAGACAGGGAGCAATTATTATTGGGAAGCCCACATCTGAAGCTGAGGTATTTATTTGAAGGCCAGTTGATCGAAGTTCAGGACAAGCATATTCCAGTAAGGAGGGATAACAATGGCAAATAAAGGAACCTTGGACGACCAGATTGGTTGTAAATTTGGTCAAAAAGAATCAGGAACCACATGCAAGGCTTAAGAGGATGGAATCATACAGGGCCTTTGAAGAATATAAAGAAAGGAGGAAAGAACTAAAGCATGCTATTAGTACGACCTAAAGGGGCCACAAAATGGTTCTGGTGAGTCAGATTAAAGAAATCCTCAAAGCTTTTTGTACCTATGCTAAAAGCAAGAGGGTGACCTGGGAGAAGGTAGGACTGCTCAATGATACGGAAGGGAATTTGTGTTTAGTGTCTGGGGATGTAGGCGAGGTACTAAAACAAGTATTCAAGGTTTTAGTATAAAACTAGACCTAGTGCGGACTCGTTGCGTCCCATTCCCCCAACGCAATATTTCACCAAAGTGCATATCCGCGTTCAAAGTTGTGCCATTGACAGCAGAAATTAAGTTAAAGTTAATACTTTGAAGAGAGGAGCCGTGGAGGCATTTGTGAAATAGAAGGAAACTTACCCATGTTGGGAGGCCAGACAAGTACAGGCATGAGGGGAAAAAAATGGCGACCTGAAAATCTGCTTAGGCCCCAACTGCGCAGGCATGGCTGATGGGTTCCCATTGTGAGGCCCGAGATCCCCGTTGTGACACGCACAGGAATCCTCCCCCAACTGCGCATGCACGGCTGGGGGCACTGTTTTAAGTTAATTTAAGTTTAAAATTCAATAATTTGTAAAATATAACATCAATCTGCACAAGAATTGCTACTGCAGATCACAGGACATTGATGAGTAAGGTAGGCCTAAAATTGTTGTGCTATTGTGTACCGTTTTTGCAAACTTTCAGAAACAAATATAGGTACAAACAAACATACAAACAAGATGAGAGTTTTAGTAATAGACTAGACCAAGGGGGACCCGGTTGTGGGGGGGGGGCGGCCTTTGGTGTCACACACACTAACCACCCCACCCCCCACACACACACGAACCCCCCCTTGATATTATATTAATATTATTAATTTGCTCCTTTTACCCCATCCTCGCCCTATCTACTCATGCATAACCCCCAACTGCGCAGGCATGGCTAGAGAGGGTGGGTGGAGAGGGAGGGGGAGGGGGTGGAGAGGGAGGGGGATAGAGATTGAGGGATGGGGGGGGGGGGGGCGTGGCATCACAGGGGAGGGCTGGTTCCCGAACGTAACACTCCACCACTCACCCATAGATCCCAATATTCACCACTCCCTAGAGAGGGAGGGGGGTAGAGAGAGAGGGGGCAGAGAGGGAGGGGGGGCAGAAAGGGAGGGCCCCCTCTCCCTCCCCCCCTCTACTCCCCCTATCCTCTCCCCCTCCTCTCACCTCTCCTCCCCCCCTCTCCATCCCCCCTCCACCCCCGCTCTCCACCCTCTCTCCTCCCCTCCCTCCACCCCCTCTCCCTCCACCCCCTCTCCCTCCAGCCCCCTCTCCCTCCAGCCCCCTCTCCCTCCAGCCCCCTCCCTCTCTTTCTCTTTCTCTGCCCCGGGGAGGGTTTAGAGAGGGAGGAGGAGTGGGTAGAAGTAGCACCTACCCAAGTCGTAGAGCGGAATCCTCCCCACCAGGTGCCGGGCCTGGGCTAGGTTGTGGCCGGCGTGGACAAGAGCGAGGCCCGGAGCAATCTGAAGATGGTCAAAAGCAGCGGAGGGCCGGCCGATCGTGGCTTCCGCGAGGGGCAGCCCACCCACCAGTGTAACAGACGATCGGGCGGGGGAGATGGAGAGGAGGTCGTCCCCTGTAACGGCCGCCATGGCCACTTTTCCACCACACTTGTCCGCGCCCGCACTGCGATAACGATCGCCACCTCCATGTTGTAGAACTTCAAGGAGCCCAGCGGAGCACGCAGCACGACTTGAGCACGTGTTTAGCGGCTTCAATCCAGAGCCCTGGGGGGGGGGGGGGGGGTGTGCGGAGGGCGGTTGGGCCACGTAACTCGCAGCTCATGGAAAACAGTGCCCAGCAGTCTGTGCGTTAAAAGATCTGCGCAGCTAGCCGCGAGGAGCAGAGCCATTGTGACGTCATCCAGCTCGATAGATTTTAAAAAGATCTCAGATTGGTGAACAATTTTAGTAAAAATCTCAGGAAATTATGAATCAAATTTTCAGATGAGGTGATTTTCGAGATCATGAGGTAAATCTCTACCGGAATATGTAAAGATTTCACCGTTAGTGCTTCGGAGGAGATGTGAATCACAGACAAACACATAAATCCACACACAAATAAATACATCCACATCCAAGATCAGAGTTTTATATTATGATAGATAGATAGAAGATGGATAGATAGATAGGATGAGATAGAAGGACATTTGGAAAATGTTATGGGAATGGGATGAGGTGATTATTGAGGAAAATGCATTTGAAGACTGAGTTAGATTTAGCGTTGGGACAATGGTTGAGACAGGGACTGAAAGAAAGGCTTGGTAGACACAAAATGCTGGAGTAACTCAGTGGGACAGTCAGCTTCTCTGGAGAGAAGGAATGGGTGACGTTCCTGGTAGACCCTTCTTCACACTGAGAGTGAGGGGAGAGGGAAACTAGAGATATGGAGGGTAAGGTGTGAAAACAGTTAAAAGCAAACGATGATAAGAAATTGTAGAATGGTTCAATGCTAGCTGAGTTGGTTATGGATTATGTGTCATCATTCCACATACACAAACTAATCATCACCCATGGAGTTAAAATGAATTTGATTGATCCTTACCGCGTAAAGGTGTTATCAAATCCTTTTGAAAAATGCCATTCCGAAATGGTAGTAAAAATCTTCATCATTGTATCATCATCAAAAGAATCAATGGACACTACATTCAAATGCCGTGTGAAACGTCCTGTCATAAAACAAATAAGTGACTTCAAATCATATAAAGCTTGAGGGAACAGCAACCAAAGTCTGAAAATTAAAATAAAATTTCAGATGTTGAAAATCTGAAATAAAAACAGAAAATGCCAGAAACAGCCAGCCGGTCAGGTTCGGAAAAATGAAATAGTCGAAGTTTCGGGTCCATAACCCTTTGTCAGAATTGTTTTTCTTTCTCGGGATACATCCTGATCTGCCGAGTGCTTCCTGAATTTCCTTCTTTTAAAGCAACTCAGGTTTTATACAGTAGTTTGTAGATTCAGGGGAGCAAAACAGCATAGAAACAGATCCTTCAACCCAAATCGTCGATGCTGACAAAAATATATATTACGAGGGATTGTTTGACATTGCTGTGATTGTCCTGCTCTTATTGCTGCAATCATGCTATGAATGTGAACCCATTGGGGGACATGTGAATATGCCTGGTACACAAAAATGCTGGAGAAACTCAGCGGGTGCAGCAGCATCTATGGAGCGAAGGAAATAGGCAACGTTTCGGCCCGAAACATTGCCTATTTACTTCGCTCCATAGATGCTGCTGCACCCGCTGAGTTTCTCCAGCATTTTTGTGTACCTTCGATTTTCCAGCATCTGCAGTTCCTTCTTAAACAACAATGTGAATATGCCTTCCTTGCTGGGTGACTAGATAATGGTGTCAGTGGGTTATGCCATTTTAATCCTAACGTTTGGCATGTTAATGCCAAAGTTGATTCCAGGCAGGCCTGTTTTTAAATAAAATTACACAGAAATTAAGTGGCGGAGTACTGCATGGAAATAAGAAAAGGACAAGTGAATAGGCTCTGTCCTGGGATGTAGGACTGAATGCCTGGAGATCATTTTATTTAAGTTACATAACTCAAAGTAACAGAGTGAGGGTTGAATCGTGGCTTTCTCATTTTCTATCATAATGTGAATATATGTTATATCTATTGACACAATTCATACCCTTGAATCTGTTCCTGTCACCTTAAAGTAGCATAGAGCTGTTTGTAATTTAAATTACACTCTTAAAATCATGTGTTAGCTCTGAAGATCTTCTTTCACAAAGCTAAAAGAAACATTTGTGAGAAAGGCAGATATATCATGGTACTAGTCTCAAGGGTACTCTCCAGGCTACACGCCAACTAGCTTCTTTGCACCAAGGAACATATATTGCACAAAATGATGGAGTAACTCAGTGGGACAGGCAGCATCTCTGGAGAGAAGGAATGGATGACGTTTTGGGTCGAGACCCTTCTTCAGACTGAGAGTCAGGGGAGAGGGAGTCTAGTGATATGGAGAAGGTGTGAAAATGACAGATCAAAGCAGATGTTGATAAGGAAATGTAGAAATGGTTCATTGTTAGCTGAGGGGAAGGTGACAAGGAGGCATGCAATCAGTAAAATTAACCAGAAGGACTGAAACTGGTCAGAGAACTACGGTGGGGGAGGGACGGGAAGAGAGGGAAAGCAAGGGTTACTTGAAGTTAGAGAAATCAACATTCATACCGCTGGGTTTTAAACTGCACAAGCGACTCCCTGGTTAACTCATCACTTCCAACCCAAACTACCCCCTCCCAGGTACTTTCCCCCGCAACCGCAGGAGATGCAACACCTGTCACTATACCATCATTGGTTATTTAATTAGTAAGGATGTAAAATGTTATGGGGAGAAGGCAGGAGAATGGGGTTGAGTAGGAAAAAAAGATCAGCTATGACTGAATGGCGGAAGAGACTCAATGGGCCAAATGACCTCATTCTGCTCCTATATTTTATGGCCTTTACTATTATGGAAACTATTATTATGGATATTATTGGCTATCAGAATAATTTCATCAGTGCCAATTTATTTGTCCACTTATTTGCCTTTAATACATTCTCTCTGCTCAGATGCTGTGGAAGCCAACCAGCGCTCGAGTCAATTTACAATAGCCAATGAATCTGCCAACCACCATGTCTTTGTGATAAGGGAAGAAACAAGATCATCTGGGAAAATTCACAGTCACAGGGAGAATCTGAAAATTCCTCACCAGAGGTCAAGTTGGACTGCCATCTCCTCCCCTTTTGGCTTTCCGCAGAGACTGCTCCCTCCGTAACTCCTTGGTCAATTTGTCCCTTCCCACCTAAACCACCTCCTCCCCTGGTACTTTTCCCTGCAACCGCAGGAAATGCTACACTTGTCGCTTTACCTCCCCCCCCTCGACTCCATCCAAGGACCCAAGCAGTCTTTGCAGGTGAGGCAGAGGTTCACC
Source organism: Amblyraja radiata (assembly GCF_010909765.2). Lineage (NCBI taxonomy): Eukaryota > Metazoa > Chordata > Chondrichthyes > Rajiformes > Rajidae > Amblyraja > Amblyraja radiata. The sequence goes on from NC_045977.1 coordinate 8,722,257, forward strand.
TGCACCTCCTCCAACCTCATCTATTGCATCTGCTGCTCTAGGTGTCAACTGCACTACTTCGGTAAGACCAAGTGCAGGCTCAGCGATCGCTTCGCCCAACACCTCCGCACAGTTCGCATTAACCAACCTGACCTCCCGGTGGCTCAGCACTTCAACCATTCCCATTCCGAATCCGACCTTTCTGTCCTGGGCCTCCTCCATGGCCAGAGTGAGTCCCACCGCAAATTGGAGGAGCAGCACCTCATATTTTGCTTGGGTAGTTTACACCCCTGCGGTATGAACATTGACTTCTCCAATTTCAGGTAGTCCTTGCTTTCCCCATCCTCCCCTACCCTTCCTAGCTCTCCCACAGTCTACTGTCTCCGCCGCTTCCTTTCTTCTTCCTGCCCCCCACCCGCACTGAAGAAGAGTCTCGACCCAAAGCGTCACCTATTCCTTCGCTCAATAGATGCTGCCTCACTTGCTGAGTTTCTCCAGCATTTTTGTCTACCTTCTATCTTAGATACAGCCCAGAAGATCACCAACACCCATCTGCCTGCCCTGGAAGACATCTATAGCTCTCGTTGCCTGTGGAAGGCATCACGCATCCTAAAGGACTCATCTCATCCCACACATCACTTGTTTGCCCTTCTGCCCTCAGGAAAGCGTTACAAGTCCATCAAATCACACATCACAAGATTAACAAACAGTTTCTACCCCAAGGACATCACCACTGAACTCTGCACTCAACACACAACACCCATAGGCAATAATTTGTACTGCCACAACACTATACTGTGAAATATTGCATATTCTGACATGGCTTTACGTTTTTCTTGCTGTTTTTGTTGTTTCCATTGTCATTATTATTTAACTGATACATTGAAGCTCCGCACGGGCAGTGCACCTGAAATTTTGTTGTATGTATTTACAATGACAATAAAATGTATTATTATTATAACCCAGGTCACTGGCTGCTATAAGGCAGTGGCACTATCTGTCGTATCATTGTGCAATATCATAATTGTGACCAACGTACATAGAGCAACTCTGTACATAGAGCAATATCAATGTCTTGGTAAGTGTAAATTCGGATGAACAAATAACAGTTCATCTAAAATGAGAGCTGCCTGTCGAGGAAATTGAGATGCACATAAAAATATTATCAAAACTTACTGATTTCTGACGTTGGAATGCATTTAAAGCCAAAATACTCTTGATGTTATTATTTGCCATTTGCTACCAATGTTCTTACCTGTTATGTCATTTCTTCCTCCTCCAGGGGGACCCATTGCCGAAATAAACAACATATTTATAATGGTAAGTTTTGATGTATCTTTCCTGTCATACCAATGACCGTGATCAATCCATTGTCGAAGGAGCTCAATGGGTGGCTGGGCTCCATAAATTTCCTTTGCCGGCATATTAAGATCATCTGGAATCAGCACATGAACATACGGGATCAGGATTCTCTCTTAACACGTAAAAGAAAAATCAGCTCGTAACACATCCCAATGCAATTGATAAAGCTGCATTTCCCCATTTCTGACCCGTGGTTATTTTTCATCATTACAGCTGCTGGCTACAACTCTTTACGATATGGTACGATAGAACTTTATTTATCCCAGGAAGGAAATTGATATGCCAACAGTCATACTGTTAAAATCTTATCATACTGTGTGCTGCCCACCCGAGTCCCTACAATTCCTAGTCCTCAGATATGGGCCCAAATCACATCCAAATGCAGGCCTCTAAATGGACCGACTCAACCCCCTCGCCCGTTTGGTGAAACTTTATTGAAGGCCTGAAAAATAAAGTGGTGGCCATGTGACAACGAGTTCTAAGGCACAAAACCAGAAGTGTCATATCTCACTATTTTGGTACTTCCGGATGTCAAGAAATGTGTTCAACTGAATATCTACTCTTTCAATAAAGGAAATGTACAAATCACTGCATTTCCACAATCACCAAACACACAGAAGCCGTGCACAATGTGCCAATTTATCTTCATTATTAAGTAATATCAGCGAGTTAGATAAATGGATTGATTGTAATCATGTATTGTTTTTCTGCTGACTGGTTAGCACGCAACAAAAAGCTTTTCACTGTACCTCGGTACACGTGACAATAAAGTAAACTGATAAATCTTTGATCCACTATTAAACAAAAACAGTCGTTTTACATTAAAAATTATTTATATTGCATCGAAACAAATCAAAAGATAGATCCCTTACCCACAAAGACAATGGATTCTTTCCCCACTGGTGGACCATAAATCCCCTTCTTCCTCCTGTCCAGTTTTGACATTATTATATCCTGGGTTTGATTAGCCGAGGTTCTAGCAGAGAGGCTGATGCAGTTGGGAATGTAACGGTCTTTGGGTAGCTGCATGAGGAAGTTGTTTGTAAGTACAGATTTGCCTGTGCCAGTGGGACCCAAAAGTAGCAGAGGTATTTTGTGCGAGATGTAAACCTCCAAGAAAAATGTCTGCCTCGCAGTTTCCACGGTGGGAATGATAAGGTCTGAAACCTGTAAATCAAAAATAAATGTAATGAATAAAAATAAACAAGGTAGCAGCAGTAATTTAGAAGGCAAGACATTATAGTGTTTAATTTTTGTATGTGCACCCTAAACAATAAATTATTTAATAAGGTTTCTTATCTCTGGGTATACTAGACTCCTGGGGGATCTAAATTTCAAAGCAAGGTAGATAATCAAAGCTTGGGGAGACAAGGCAACGATATGGGATAAACGGAACAAGCTTTCTCCTGCTTGGAACACAGCACCTAGCCCTTAACTTAAATACATTTTCCAAGCTATATTTTCAAAATGAAAATGACAGGCTTTGAATTCCTGAATTGTTAAGAATGCATTTGAGGTAATTGCAGCCAGAATTCATGTGTGCACAAACTAAGGATCAATTTTTGGGGCGGATTTTAGATTAATAATCTAAGTATTAATGCCAAAAATGTATAAATTATATTAATTTAATAAGGAGATAGCTTTGCTGGAAAATCGAAGGAAGCAAGGTATAGTACATTCAACATCAAATATTGTACTGATCTCAGCCGAGGCAAAAAACGATAATATAGTGCCATAATACCTTGGCTCCTGAAGGGATCTCTTTTTCTGTGGTGATATAATCTGTCCACAGAGTCCATTGTCCACTGCCAACCTTTTTGAAGTAGTAATCATAAACAGTTCCTGGATGATAATAATAATAATAATAATAATAATAATAAGAAAGACAATTAAATACATCAATTAGAGTTCCTGTACTTTCAAAGTTTTATATTTGGTTCATGTCTAACCTCTTTCAGGAAAGATATTGTTTTTTGTCAGTTTGACACTCTTGGGACGAGGATTATTGTCATCCATTCCCAAAATCAAATTACGGAAGAAAGTATCAAACTTCTTGCGGCTCTCCCCAGTGATCGTGGCACCAACAGTCCACACAGTAGCAAAGAGGAATAAGCCCTGCAGCCAGAGGGTGATTTGCTGACTCGACATTTCTTCGTTATCCTCCTGTCCTGACCGAGCTATTTCACCTATAGATTGGAAAAAGACAAACTAATTGTTAGCTATGCAAGTCATAATTCCCTTTGAAACTGCCGCAAGCTAGATTACAAACCAAATGAAAGCCCAACGTTTGTTATTACATCAACTTAGTGGGAAGGAAGAACGGAACTTCTCACCCTTAACCTCGTGAGGATCGTACATTCTATCTAGATACTCATTATTTAGCTTCCTTGCGTAGTTTTATTCAGCATTACATTGGATTGGGTACCAGTTTAATTCATCCACAGTGCACATATTGTTTAACCAGTATTTTTATTTCTACTATATTGCACTCTGACCAGACGCTAAACTGCATTTTGTTGTACCTGTACTCGTATTTGTGCAATGACAATAAAGTTGAATCAAATCAAATCAATCAAATCAAATATAGGCATTGAAAGGCTATTCAACTCATCTACTCCCTACCCCCACAATGCACCATTTGATCTTCCTCTCATCTAATTCTATCAGCGTAACCCTTGATTCCGTTCAACTGCATCTTTGTCCAGCTTCCCTATACTGGACTGATCAATTCATGAATTTTGTTAGATCCTTTCCTGGAAATTCAATTAGCCTTTCAGCATAATGCATCTCAAAACCGATTATGTGGTATTAAATGTGATCATGGCCGTTTCTACGTTATTTTATGTTATTTGGGAAATCCGACTAGGCTCTCTGACTACTGACCGACATCTACTATAAACCCACTGACTCCCATGGTTATCTGGACTACACTTCTTCCCACCCTGCTTCCTGTAAGGACTCTATCCCCTACTCCCAATTCCTCCGACTACACCGCATCTGCACCCAGGATGAGGTGTTCCAAACCGGGGCATCAGAGATGTCTTCATTCTTTAGGGAACAGGGGTTCCCCTCTTCGACTATAGATGAGGCTCTCATCAAGATCTCCTCTATATCCCGTATCTCCGGTCTCACTCCCCATCCCCCCCACTCGTAACAACAGCAGAGTCCCCCTTGTCCTCACCTTCCATCCTACAGGCAGTCACATACAACAGGTAATCCTCCGACATTTTCGCCACCTCCAACAGGATCCCACCACTGGCCACAGCTTCCCATCTCCTCCCCTTTCGGCTTTCCGCAGAGACCGCTCCCTCCGTAACTCCAAACGTCAAGCCAACCAAACCACCACCTCCCCTGGTACTTTCCCTTGCAACTGCAGGAAATGCTACACTTGTCGCATTATCCCCCCCCCCCCCCTCTACTCCATCCAAGGACCCAAGCAGTCATTCCAGGTGAGGCAGGGGTTCACCTGCACCTCCTCCAACCTCATCTATTGCATCCGCTGCTCTAGGTGTCAACTGCTCTACTTCGGTGAGACCAAGCGCAGGCTTGGCGATCACTTCGCCCAACACCTCCGCACAGTTCGCATTAACCAACCTGATCTCCCGGTAAGTCAGCACTTCAACTCCTCCTCCCATTCCGAATCCGACCTTTCTGTCCTGGGCCTCCCCCATGGCCAGAGTGAATCCCACCGCAAATTGGAGGAGCAGCACCTCATATTTCGCTTGTTTACACCCCAGCGGTATGAACATTGCCTTCTCCAATTTCAGGTAGACCTTGCATTCTCCGTCCTTCCCCTCCCCTTTCCAGCTCTCCCACAGCCTACAGTCTCCGCCTCTTCTTTTCTTCTTCCCGCCCCTCCTCCCACCCCCACATAGTCTGAAGAAGGGTCTTGACCCGAAACGTCACCTATTCCCTCGCTCCGTAGGTGCTGCCTCACCCGCTGAGTTTCTCCAGCATTTTTGTCTACCTCCGATTTTTCCAGCATCTGCAGTTCTTTCTTAAACAGGCTCTCTGATATCAGTCATTCTTGGAACCTTGATGTGAATCCTACATATGGGGTGCTCAGATGTTATCCTGCAGTTCCAAAGATATTCAATCTGCTCTCATTTGTGCCCAAGGCTGAAGCTTCGAGCCATAACTAAAACAGTCAGTTTGTTTGTAGGCTTTAATTGGAGCACCACCCAGGGTGCACAAGAATGTCTTAAAAACTGATCTTCCCTCATGTATTCAAAACACCAGAAATGTATTAATTCTTGTTAAAAGTACTGCACAATAAATCCCCGATGTGTCATTGCATACTTATTAAAATGTTACAGCCTACACTGCCAAAATATTAGCCTTTGGCAGATAGCTGAACAAAACAAAAGTTGTTGTGGAAATGCAATAAGAATCAGATTTAAATGGAACACTTACCCATTAAGCAAGAATAGAGCCTCATCATACTGTAAGCCAGGTGCATTGGAGAGGTCTTTACGAAAAACTTGCAATATAACCGGGTAAAGTCCAAACTTGGCTGTATCAGCCAATGGAACATGTCATTGATCTAAGGAACAAAGCAAATCAGCTGCCTACCTGATCAATTTTATTATGATTTATTGAATCATCAAAATAACTCCCCAATGGCATGACAAATTTATCTATTGATCAATTAGATAAGTACTGATTTCCCAATTTATAAGCCTATGAGCCAAGAAATGGGAAGCAGGATTAGGCTGGATTCCTTTTCATGAAAGGAATGCCCTCTATTCTGCGGTAAAGTTTTGATTCAATCCAAAGAACATTGCATGAAAAAGTGCAATAGGTCAAGTGCTCTTAGCAAGACAGCAATAGAGATACTCTAATTACTCTCAATTCTCCTGGGTTAGGAAAATAAAATCAGTCAGGGATCCCATTTTTGGCTGTTAACCTCTGTGTATATGAATGCTGGACAGGGACTAGATTGGACTCAGTTGTCACCACCCTTTAGTTGTCAACACTTCCTATCAGGACAGGAAAGGTGACCATGGCGACTACAGGAACCCGGTGTCATAGGAAGGAACATAAGTGAATCTTCCTCATCATCTGTGAAACTGCATCTTAAAAAGGAGTTAGAATCTTCAGGAGAAAGAGAGTAGACATGAGAAACTGGTTGATTTTTTTGTTGTTGAAATATCAAGCTGGCCAATGGATATTGGTTATATCCCCAGAAGAGTATTCCCATCTTTCACAAGAACCCACAGATGTTTTGGGTTTTTTTTTACGAACCAGCTGAAGAAATCAGAAGTAATTTGGTGATTTTCTCTACGCTGTGATACCAATTAAATTGGAACTGCATTTGATCACTGCATATTTTCTTACGTTTTTTTTGGAAACATTTATCCATATGAATATAACTATCCAGTTAATCTCTATCACTTCCCCATCAACAGTATTTGTAATTTTCTTTACTGTCAGGTTGGGCCTGAATCATTAGTTGGGGTGGGAGATTGCAACCTTCACGTGGTCTGCCCTGTTTCGACGAATGCAATCAACCTGGTGTGCACAATCAAATAAGATCAAATAGAACAAGTTGTCCTACAACTTTAAGCTGTGCACGCCATACGCAAGAAGAAGAATCAGTTGTTAGGAAGGTATGAAAGAAATATTTATGTAAATATATTTTTTAATCTCCTGTTTTATTTTATCTCCTTATTTCTCCTGAGGTCAGGAGTAAAGGGGTCAGGTGCTGGGGGCGTAATAACAGTGAATGAGAGGCTGACAATTTGTTTCCATTACTCCAATATTGTTATTTTCACATCGGACACTGGCTATGAATAAACCACATTTTATCTGATTTTCTGCATTTCTTTGGATAGACCATGACCATTTCATGATTATTCAGTTACTGTTCGTCCCCAGCTTCAGTTCCTGTTTACTGTTTACTGTTACCACAACAGTTCAAAAGTCTGAAATATAGCTCAACAAACCAAGTTCCCGTATAGCAGAAGATGTCTGCAGTCACGTAGCAGCCAGCAAAACCAGACCCCAGTCTCCCACATGCTCATTTGTATCTATGGGCTGTACATGAGCCAGGCATTCGTAACCTGGGGAGGAGTGGCATATGAAAACCTGGCTGCCAGTCCTCTATGATACTTCAAGAATTCCAGATGGGCTTACACGGACTAACTGTGTAGGAAGGAACTGCAGATGCTGGTTTAAACCGACGATAGACACAAAATGCTGGCATATTTCAGCGGGACAGGCAGCATCGCTGGAGAGAAGGAATGGGTGACGTTTCGGGTCGAGACCCTTCTTAAGTCTGACTAGACCCAAAACGTCACCCATTCCTTCTCTCTAGAGATGCTGCCTGTCCCGCTGAGTTACTCCAGCATTTTGTGTCTATCTTACAAGGACTAAGGTTGACTTTAATCAGGAATCTGCAAGAGAAGTCGGAAATGTAAGTTAACAGGGTGTAGTGTAGGAAGGTACTGCAGATGATGGTTTAAATCGAAGATATGGCCTGATTCCTTTGTTATTGTTATTTTTGTTGCATATCTTTCATTAATTTGTCTATATCTCTCTTTATCACCGTCTATATTCCTCTGTTCAAATCTTAAATCAAAAATTCCAAAGGGCATTATGCCAGGTCAGTCTCCAACCAGTACTTACAAGATCATTGAAATAAAATGGCAGGAGACGAAGATATGGGAGGGGGATAAGGTGGTGTCAGGGAGCCATTCTAGAACTTGGGGTGCCTGCATACTGGGCCTGCATATGCTCACCTACCAGACTTGACGTGTGGTTAGGTTTGCATATCCTATGTCAACTAACCCTCTTGTAGTATAGAGATAGCTAAAGAGGTGGTGGGGAGATAGGTTACCAGATATTATAAACATTAATGCAGAAAATGAAATTCACACATTCCACAGAACAGTCACTGGAAACAACAGGTGTTTTTTTCAATCCAATTACTATGATTACTATATTTCTTCCTTAAAGGCTTTCAATACAGTAGATTACTGGATGGATGTTTAGATGAGTTTAACTTAGCACTTAAGCTATGTAATGCCTTCATGAATTTCAGGGCTATTGGTTTTCCTTTATAACTTTTGTTGCACAGTGGGTAGTTAATGATCAATACTAAACAGCACTAAAACTCACCATGGGTGATTCCAAAACCATTTAGCTTTGGACATTAGGAGCTAGGTTTATATTTTTGTCATGTATTTCTATTTGACAAAATTTCATTCTAATTTATCTTTTACAAAGAGACGGCAGTGATGTCATTAACTATAAACACAGATATTTTTTTATAACCAACCACACAGTGGGTGGGTATTGAATTGTGTAATTAGAGGTTACCTTATCTGGATGTACAGAGAGAATTGCCATGTTAAGAAGAATGTAGAGACATAAAATAAACCTTAAAAATGAGCACCATTTTAAAGCTCAGCATGTGCCCATATTGACATCAGTAATCGTGGCCATGTTTCCCCCATGTTCATCATTGAAACTTAAACTTTCAAAAAACAAAGAGTTACCAGTTCTTTATGTTCAGCAGTAATAGTTGGAGGTAGAGTGTCCATGTAAGAGTCTTTCAGGGGAGCCCAACCAAGCTGATGGGGTTCCAGATAAATCATACCACACCTGTTCAAAAAAGGTTTCCAATTCAGCACATGTGAAGTTATCTGCATCTTGTATTGACTGCTCAAGTTTGATAATGCCACAATTAATACCTGCTGACTGTTGCTGGAGAAGCCTGTTCCAAATCTGCTGGCTCAAATATCAAATTCATTTTGGAACTCATCTGGATAATTTCACCACTCATCAAACACAACTGGAAGACAAATGGCACATAAACAATTACGAGCAACACAGTGCCATCGAGCATTTCATTAAGCTTATCAGATCATGAAGAGAGCAGGCAACACAAGTGAAGATTGAGGACCATCTTGGTAACAGTGGCCAAAACAGACTGTTCTCACCAGACGTTACAGTTCGGCCAGAATCTTATTGAAGACTTGGCGCATAGTTCTTCTATTCTTAAACCAAAAATTCCAGAAGCTTTATACCAGTTTATTCTCCAGCCCGTCCTGGAGGTCACTGGCATAAAATGGCAAGGGATGGAGATGAGGGAGAAGGGTCAGGTGGACTCCCCAAGTTGTAATCTATGGAGTGCTTCCAGGCCCATGAGCTGGAAGGATAGGTCAGATGAATGTGTGGATGAAGGGATGATGTAGGAGAATGGGCTTTAAGTTTCCAGATCATTGGGACGCAGTCTGGGAATAACACACGCATGACAAAGGTCACGGAAATGGAGGAGATTTGAGGAGAAGAGAATTGAACCTGCAAAAATAGCAGGAGAACAGCACCTACTAACAATGATATACTGGGGAAGGCCAGCAATAGGAATCATTCAAACCCGTGTTCAACATAGTTCAGGATAAATGTATTCTGCTAAGGCATAGGCAGGACAAAATCCTAAAAGTAGCAATGGCAAAATTATAGAAATATTGTTTAATTATTTTGTTTCAGTCTTTACTAGAAAGATGTGCCAGATGGACATGGCATTTTATAATGAGATTAAAAGGATGTAAAGCTATGAAAAGAGTTGTCATGATATATTACTTAATTAAACTCAAAAAGGATAGAATCCCTCCTTCAGATGAATTACTTCCAGGGATTTTTGAAGAATCTATCCAATAGAAAGATCAGACACATTATTACATAATCTGAATACATTGTGATAAATGAATGCCCCTCTGGTAGATTCACAGATAGCTAAATTATTCTCTCTGACTAAATAGAAAAACACCCAGAAATGAAAATGAAACAATGAATAGTTGGTGTGTAGAAAGGGTCAGGCCGCATCTCTGGAGAAAAAGGATGGGTCACGTTTTGGGTTGGGACTCTTCTTCAGCCTTCTTCCGAATAGTTGGTGTAGATTTCAGGAAAATATGTCTTGTTTGATCAGAAAAGTAAGATTATTTAATATTTGGAAAATGGGAATCTAAATTGAATAAAATAGCTCAGGGAATTAAAAGTATAAATAAATATACCACTATTCATATCCATAAATTCCCTGTAGAGATAATACAATGAGAGAGATACAGTGAGTTTAATTAATCTATATTTCCAAAAAAGATGATGAGTGAAGAGAAGCTATGAAAGTTGCAGGAAATGGGACTGGTCCCACTATGATATATGATGTGTGATTCACATTTTAGAACCAAAAGCATGATTTATTAATTTGTGGGTGAAACCAAATTGGAAGAGGTCGTTGGTAATCATTACTATCAGGAGGACAAGTTTATAAAAGCATCAGTAATCTTACGGAATAGACATACACTAGGCAAATTTGTTTCAGTGCTACTAAGGGTGGGGTATTATATTTTGGAAAGAAAAATAAGAATATATATTACTCGAAAAAAATTCTAAATAGGATAAAAGAATAAAAATATTAAAAACATAATATTGGTTGTAAGCGCATAAAAATACAAACCAAATTTGGAGGGTTTATACCCAGATGGACATGTTTCAAAAGTAGAGAAAGTCAACTAAACATACAAAACTTGGTGAAAACGCAGTGTTAGCAGGTGTGGTTGCCCCTTTATTTAAAGGACACGATCACACTGGACAAGATGGAAAGATAAGAATGATGAGGATACACCATAAATCCAAGAATATAAGCATTAGGAAAGTGTGGACTTTTTCCCTCTTGAAGAGAAATGGAGAAGTACCCTACTTAATGTCACTAACATTATGAACGCTTTTGTAAGAATAGATGCGTTCAATTCATGAACATGAACAAAACTAAACAACATCTATATCATTTTGTTTACAAAGAGGTCCTTTGAAGATTTCAGGAAAAGAAACTATCAAAACTGTGGTAAAAATGTGAAGTATGCTGCCAGTGAATGGTTGAACCGAATAATATAGTTAGATTTAAGGATAAATTAATTAAACAGACAAGGGGGAAGGAAGTGGAGGGTTCTCTATGCTCTCCTCTTTTCATTAATAATTTTTGTACAAATATCTCAATTTATTTTTAAATCGCCTACTTTCTTGTTATCATCTAATGCAGTGTTCATATTTTCAATCCAAACAGCATCAACAGGTCCATCAAATACAATCCACTTCCTTGCATCAGTGATAGAAGTTGCTTGAGCTCGGAAAGATGTCGCAAGAACCCCGTCAGTCCATTCGTGGCTTACGAGATCAAAACACCCATACAGCTGTCCCATGGTGATAGCCTTGGGATTTATTATGCAGTATTCAACAGAATATTCATCCATTAACTTAGCTTGAAAAAAAAACAGATGAAAAATTACGAGAATTCAAAACAATTCGCCAATTTACAGCGTATATTCACCATGTCCGCAGTTTCAATTGTGTTTAGCACCATTTTCACCTTAAAATTATATCCAATTCTGACTCTCCACCTGATATACTCTTATTTACCAATTATGCAGTATTCAACAGATCCATTTGTGTGTACTATGTATTCCAACTATTTAGCTTTTTTAAATCCATTCTCTCTTGAAGAGCCAAGCTGTGGAATGCCAATGCAAAATTAATAGAAGGATGGACAGATGCTATTAACCATACAATAGATGGACACAACGTGCTGGAGTAACTCAGCAAGTCAGGCAGCATCTCCGAAGAACCCCCTAAGTTACTCCAGCACTCTGTCTATCTTTGGTATATACCAGCAACTCAGGAGTGCTCGTGAGCGTTCGGGACCTTGGGGGACCTCGGAAGCCCTCGGGAGCAGCGGTAAAGAGCCCACTTGCTCGTTCTTTCTGCGTCTTTTGAAGAACCTGGGGGGTGGGCGGGTGGGAGGGGGATGGGGTGGGGGTGTGATGTCACTTGCTGCGCATGGAACGTAGGGCAGCAGGCCGCAAGGAGCAGAGCCATTGTGACGTCATCAGCAAGACCATCTCGTTTATTTTCCATGTTATTTGAATTTTTTGAACATTTTCATAAATAACTCGAGAAATAAGGCATGAGATTTTCAGGTAAGGTGATTTTTGACATCATGGCGTAAATCTCTGTCGGAATTTGTAAAAATGTCACCGTTAGCGTCGTGTTTTCGAGGAGATGTGAAATGCACATGAACATCACAAATAAATACACATCCAAGATCAGAGTTTTATAAGTATAAAGATAGAACGTTTGTATGTCAACACATTGTGCAGAATAAAAGGAACACAACAGCACAATCATCCCTACTGGCAGTAATACCAGGATGCAACAAATAAAGATTAAGGTCAGACTAAAATAGGCAACCCATTATTTTCAAACAGTGGCCCATAGTTCTGGATTCTCTGAGAAGAGAAGATATCGTCTACACTTCTACAATCACATCTACTCCCCTCAGGATCCTGTTAGTTTCAATCAAAGCCCTTTTCATTCTATCGAACTCAAGTAGACAAAGTCCAGGCTGTCCAATATTTCCTCATAAGACAACCATCCCATTCAAAATATTAGACTAATACACTTTCGCTGAACTTCTTCCAAGTTATTAAGATCTTTCCTTAAATAAGAATGCCGATATTGTATACCATCGTCCAAAGTCTGAAGAAGGGCCTTGTCCCAAAACCTCATCCATTCCTTCTTTCCAGAGATGCTGCCTGTCCCACTGAGTTACTCCAGATTTTTGCGTCTATCTTTGGTTTAAACCAGCATCTGCAGTTCCTCTTACACATGATACCAAGATGAAGTGATCTCACCTGCCTGTACATTATCCAAATCCTCCCCAATACTTCCATATCCATGTGCCTATCCAAAAGCATCACCATTGTATCTGCCTCCACCACCACTCTTGGCAGCATGATCCAGGCACCCACCACTTTTTTTGCTCCATACATCACCTTGAAGTTTTGCCTCAATTTAAAGCTATGTGTAGTGGCCATTTGGCCTATTTTGCATGTCATTGTGGATGGCATGTTCCTTTAAATTTTAGCCAGCCCGTTATAATGTGGGTGGGATTTTATGACGTGTCTTGGGGCGTGTTTATGCAGCTTAACTGCTTGCGTGTTTTTTTTAGTTGGGAATTCGTTTTGGACAGGAGAGGGAGAAGGTTTATCCTTCGACCATGTCAAGCATGTCAAGCATGTCAAGCCTCATGTGAAGAAGAAGACACGAAGAGTTTTCTAGTATCTGAAGCAATGCGCTGGAGTTCGAAGAAGATTGCTGGAACAAGTCGGAAAACCTTGGATGTATCTTACTGTTTTATATCTACAATAAAGAAAATATTCATTAAAAGACTGTGTGCTGAAGCTTTATGAAAGTAGAAGCTCTGTAAGTCTCTGAGGCAGCTTGCATGCGTACCGAAGATATTCCCCTTATCCCCTCTCAACCAATTAGTGGCTAGGGAGTTAATTTCCTGAAAGATCTGAAAAATCTGCCGCTACATTAAGTCGAAGGATACCTCCGGCAGGGGGTAATTGCCAGTCCCAGAGATTGGGACAGAAGAAGAAGAAGATAAGTAAAAGCGAACCTCCGGCGGGGGTAAATACCAGTCCCTGAGATAGGGACAGAAGATCGAAGTGCGAAGGCTAAGACCTAGGAGAGGTGCGGCCAGAGCAGGACGAAGGCTAAGACCTCGAAAAGGCGCAGCCAAAGAAGATTGGTTCCAATCGTGGAACTGAAGAAGATCTCGGCCAGGAGGAGCCTTGAGGTCTATCAACAGCATCGGAACGCATCGGAAGACGTATCACTGGATTGTGAGTACGAATTGATTATTACCTTTTGAATTAAAATTACGGTTTTAATTGAAAGAATTCTGTAATAGAGCTCAACAAGCTGTTTTCTCCAGCATGTCTGGGAAAGGCAGACCGACCTTGGATTGTTTTGAATCAACCAGATAAAGGAGCATTCCATTCGAATTAGCATCATTTATTTTGCACCTGGAATTAGAGAGAGGTTCTCTACATTATCAGTATGTTTTAGTTTTGGAAGAAATTGTTGATAATAACAAAGTCACTCAGAAGCAGAGACTTTTTTTCGACTAATTTAAAGACTTGGCAATCTGCCAAGACCTCTTTTAAATCATGAAGGAAGATGAGGGCAGAGCTATGCCAGAAGAGCCACATGGTGGTGAAGAAAGACCAGCCAGACAACTTAAACTCACTGAGAAAGGTCGAAGTTATGTTCTCAAGGAGGCTGAATTGGATAGGAACAAGTTGGGGAAGAAGATTAGAAAGCTGTTTGAAAGTGTGAAGACACTCATGGAATCAGAAGAGAACCAGGACAAGGTGGAAGAGGTATTAGAGAAGAAAGTTATGGATGAAAAAGAGCGCTTACGGTTTCTGGTGAAGTACACACAAGGAAAGGTGAAGGGGCTTGTGGAAAGTTGTCAGATGGAGCCAGACAACCAGGGCTATAAAAAGGCGAGAAGATTATTGAAGGAACGTTTTGGTGATGAACAGAGGATTGCGAATGCATACATTGAAAAGGCCCATGATTGGAAAGAAATCAAGCCAGAAGATGTGGATAAATTGAGTGAATATGCAATATTTCTGAGAAGATGTTGCAGCTCCATGAAAAATCTTGGCTATATGGAGGAAATTAATCTTTCAAGTAATATGAGAATCATCATTAGCAAGTTGCCCAGAAGAATGAGAGAAAAGTGGAGAGATAGGGCAGGTGAAATACGTGATAAGAGCAAACAAGTAGCCAGGCTACCAGACCTGGTGGAATATTTAGAAAGAGAAGTACGGTACATGTCAGATTCATGCAGCGGGATTATTGAAGAAGCCAAGCCACTTGCAATTTATAAGGGTTCTACCTATGTCAAAACTAAAAAAAGACAGGGCCTAAGAAAAGCAATTTTGCTACCAATATAATACCTGAGAAGGTGTTAGGTGGTGCAAAAGAGGATGCACCGACCAGAAAGAATGAATTCTGTCCATTTTGTGATGAAGTAGGTCACACCATAAGATGGTGTCGTAAATTTAAGGAAAAGAAATATGAAAAAAAGATGGACTTTTTAAAAAGGAATGGAATCTGCTATGGATGTTTAAAGAAAGGGCACATGGTAAAAGACTGTAGGTGTCCAATAATTTGTGACAAATGTAAGCAGAATCATCCTGATGTGCTTCATACTGTAAAGAAAGAGCCAGATCATACTGAGCAGAAAAAGGAGTCAGCGGATGTAAATGCTATCACCTCGCCTCAAGTAACTGCACATATTGGGGCCGGAGAGAAAGCATGCATTTTCTCTATTTTACCAGTACAAGTGAGAAATAGGGAAACTAATGTAGTGTTGCAAACATATGCATTTCTGGATCATGGGAGTTCAGCTACTTTTTGCACAGAGAATTTGATGAGAAGGTTGGACATTACTGGAGAGAAAGTTAAAATTCAAATGCGTACCATGAATAAAGAAAAGGATTACCAGAGTTATTATATAACAAATATGGAGATATCCAGTTTGGATGAAGATAATTTTATTCCAATTTCAGAGGTTTTCACACATGAAACAATGCCTGTTGGTCATCAAAATGTACCCAGATGTGAAGACTTACAGCAATGGCCTTACCTGAAAGAAGTCAAAATAACAAATATAAATTCTGATATTGACTTACTTATTGGAACGAATGCCCTGAGAGCATTAGAACCTGTACAGATAATTAGGAGCCAAGGGGATGGACCATATGCTATGAAGACCCTACTAGGATGGGTTATTTATGGCTCCTTGGGTAAGAATAAGGAAAGCACCAGCAAAATGAATTGCCGTGCTGTTGCTGTTAACCAAATATCTACAGGTAAATTGGAAAAGCTGTTAATGAAGCAATATAATCATGACTTCAATGAAAGTACCAGCCAAGAACATGAAGAAATGTCTAGAGAAGAATTGAAATTCTTAGATATTATGAACCATTCAGTTAAGATGAAAAATGGACATTATTGTTTGGATTTACCTTTCAAGAAGGAAAGTGTCAATTTACCAAATAATCGCTATATGGCTGAACAGCGTATTCATGGTTTGAAACGTAAATTTGTTAAGAACACGAAATTTCAAGAGGAATATACATCCTTCTTACAGAATATGATTAATAACGATTATGCTGAAAGGATACCAATGAATCAACTATATCGAGATGATGGAGAGATCTGGTATATTCCGCACCATGGGGTGTACCACTCGAAGAAAGGGACATTGAGGGTGGTCTTTGACTGCGCGGCAGTCTTTAAAGGGACATCACTTAACAGTGAATTACTGCAAGGTCCAGACCTTACTAACTCGCTCCTTGGAGTTCTCAGCAAATTTAGGCAAGAACCGATAGCTTTGATGGCTGATATCAGAGCAATGTTTTATCAAGTGAAAGTAACTGGTAAACATATTGATTATCTGCGATTCTTATGGTGGCCTGAAGGGGATGTGCAGCAAGACCTTGTTGATTACCGAATGAAAGTACATCTTTTCGGAGCAGTGTCATCTCCAAGTTGTGCGAATTTCGCTTTGAGGAAAACCGCAGAGGATAATAAAGATTATTTCCCAGAGGAGGTAATTTCCACTTTGAAAAATAATTTTTATGTGGACGATTGCCTAAAATCCGTATCTACCGAGTTAGAGGCAATTCAAATAGTGAAGCACCTAACCTTTCTCTGCAATAAGGGAGGATTTGTACTTACCAAGTGGGTCAGCAACAGTCGTGCTGTTTTGGAAAGCATTCCACCAGATGACAGAGCCGAAGAAACCAAGGTGATGGATTTAGACAAAGACAACTTGCCAATGGAAAGGGCACTGGGACTGCACTGGTGTGTGGAAACGGATGTGTTTAAGTTTAAATTGTCAATTCAGGAACGACCATGCACAAGAAGGGGTATCTTATCTGTGATTGGTTCAGTATATGATCCTTTGGGATTTCTGGCACCATTTACACTGCCAGCCAAATTAATTTTACAGAATCTGTGTCGAGAAAAACTTGGTTGGGATGAGAGTATAACTCAAACATCTTCGCACAGTTGGACAGAATGGTTAAAAGACCTCCAAAAAATGTCAACGTTTAAAGTAGATCGGTGTATAAAGCCTAAAACCATTGGTAATATCGGAAATGCGCAACTGCATCACTTTTCGGATGCCAGCGAAAGTGGTTATGGGACTGTTTCATACTTAAGACTACAAGATGTAAACAAAAGAGTGCATATTGCATTCGTAATGGGAAAAGCCAGAGTAGCACCATTGAAGCAAAAGACGATTCCCAGAATGGAACTTACAGCAGCAGTCTTAGCTGTGAAAATTGACATAATGCTGAAAAAGGAACTGCAATTTCAACTGGAAGAATCTACCTTCTGGACCGATAGTACTACGGTTTTGAAATACATTAACAATGAAAACAAACGTTTTATGACATTTGTTGCAAATAGAGTTTCCTTTGTACTAGGAGCTACTAATGTTTCTCAATGGAGATATGTTAATACAAAGGAAAATCCTGCGGATGAAGCCTCTAGGGGACAAACAGCAAATTGCTTTCTTAATAACAAGAGATGGATCAATGGGCCAAAGTTTCTTAGTAAGCCAAGTAGAGAATGGCCAAAGCTTGAACTCGGATTTGAAATCTCTACAACAGATCCAGAAATTAAACAAAACATTTCGGTGAATGTAATTGAAAAAAACTCATATGACACCGTGAATAGTTTAATTACCCACTTTTCATCATGGAATAAATTGAGAACATCGGTAGCCTGGTTTCTTAAAATAAAAACAAGATTGTTGATGAAAATTCGGGAAAAGAAAGCCATAACAGAAAGTATCTTGGAGAAGAATCCTGCGGAAAGGGAAAAGGAAATCAAATTCCAGACGCAAGTTTTTGAAGCATCACCTAGCCAACAGTGCCTATGTCTTGATGATCTCCTCAAAGCAGAAAATGCGATCATTTCTTTCTGTCAAAGGCAGAAATACAAAGAAGAGATATTAACATTACAAGCTGGTGGACCAGGGGTAAAAAGAAGTAGTCAATTGTATAAGCTCGACCCAATTTGGGAAGGAGATCTTCTGCGGATGGGTGGACGCCTAAACAGATTGGCAATGCCTGAAGAAAGGAAACGTCCTATCATTCTCGCTAAGGACTTTTACATAACAACATTATTATTACGGCATATTCATGAACAAATTGGGCATGGAGGAAGAAATTACATGCTATCCCAACTTCGTAAAAAATATTGGGTTACCAAGGCTAATTCAGCAGCAAGAAAGATAATAAAAAATTGCATCATATGCACGCGAGAGCGTGGGAAACTTGGTATACAGAAGATGGCAGACTTGCCTTTGGAGAGGATCACTCCAGACAAACCTCCATTCACAGATGTGGGGGTGGATTATTTTGGTCCTATGGAAGTTAAGAGAGGACGTAGCCTTGTGAAAAGATATGGTGTGATCTTCACTTGTACGGCGAGTAGAGCGGTACATCTTGAAGTTGCATCTACACTCGACACGGACTCATGTATTCAGGCATTAAGGAGATTTATTTGTCGACGGGGTCAAGTTACTTCGTTAAGATCGGATAATGGTTCGAATTTCGTTGGAGCGGATAGGGAACTAAAAAAAGCACTCAAAGACTTAAATCAGGATAAAATCCAATATACTATGCTTCAACAAGGCATAAAATGGAACTTTAATCCTCCAATGGGTTCCCATCATGGCGGTATTTGGGAACGATTAATTCGTATGGTACGAAATGTGCTGCGCTCCGTTCTGAGACAACAAGTTTTGGATGATGAAGGGTTACAGACACTGTTTTGTGAAATTGAGGCGATTTTAAACGATCGACCTATTACGAAAGGTTCTGACGATCCTAATGACCTGGAAGTACTCACACCAAATCATATTCTTCTGCTGAAAACCATTCCAACACTTCCACCTGGGCTTTTTGTAAAAGAAGATTTGTATATGAGACGTAGATGGAAGCAAGTACAATATATGGCAAATCTTTTTTGGAGGAGATGGATACAAGAGTATTTGCCTTTAATCCAAGAACGACAACGATGGCTAAGGATTAAAAGGAACTTTGTTCCAGGCGACATTGTGTTGGTGGCTGACTCTACAGCATCTAGAGGTTCTTGGTTAATGGGTAGAATACTGGAAATCATGCCTGATGTTCAGGGTTTGGTACGTATAGTGCGACTGAAAACAAAAAACAATGTTTTAATAAGACCAATAACTAAGTTGTGCTTGCTTCTAGAAGGCGAAAGCGAAGATGGAAGAGTCGAGAAAGAATTGTGATTGCAGATATATAGTGCATGCTATTTTTTCCTCATTAGTATGGTGGTTAGTATCCACGCCTGGCATGCGGGCGATCGCGGTTTGATTTCCTGACGAGGGAGCCACAGGGTTTTATTCCCTGATATTTTGATTTTGATTTTGATGTATGTTAAGCCTTAATGGCCAATTTTTTGATGTTATTTGGTAATTGCCTCATTATGTATTCGGAACAATTAGGGGCCGGTATCAAGTGGCCATTTGGCCTATTTTGCATGTCATTGTGGATGGCATGTTCCTTTAAATTTTAGCCAGCCCGTTATAATGTGGGTGGGATTTTATGAGGTGTCTTGGGGCGTGTTTATGCAGCTTAACTGCTTGCGTGTTTTTTTTAGTTGGGAATTCGTTTTGGACAGGAGAGGGAGAAGGTTTATCCTTCGACCATGTCAAGCATGTCAAGCATGTCAAGCATGTCAAGCCTCATGTGAAGAAGAAGACACGAAGAGTTTTCTAGTATCTGAAGCAATGCGCTGGAGTTCGAAGAAGATTGCTGGAACAAGTCGGAAAACCTTGGATGTATCTTACTGTTTTATATCTACAATAAAGAAAATATTCATTAAAAGACTGTGTGCTGAAGCTTTATGAAAGTAGAAGCTCTGTAAGTCTCTGAGGCAGCTTGCATGCGTACCGAAGATATTCCCCTTATCCCCTCTCAACCAATTAGTGGCTAGGGAGTTAATTTCCTGAAAGATCTGAAAAATCTGCCGCTACACTATGCCCCCCTCGTCTTTAATATTTCTACCCTGGGTAAAAGGTTCTGACTACCTGCCTATCTATGCCTCTCATAATTTTATATATTTCTATCAGGATTCCCCTCAATCTCTGGCATTCCAGAGAAGACAATCCAGGTCTGTTCAACCTCTCCTTGTTGCTAATACCTAATCCAGGCGTCATTCTGGTACAAGTCCTGAACTAGGAGATCCCCTCTGCACCTCAGATCTCTAAAACCTATCCGCATTTAGATGACGTGATTGTTTGTAATTTGTCTTCCTAATATTTCACATTTTCCAATAAAATACTCGCTCATAGATCTTTGTCCATTTGCTTAACATCTTACTAACCTCCTTATGTCCTCCTCACAAATTACTTCCTAGCCATCTTTGCAAGCACTTTTATTCTGCAAAGCTACAACAAGTACATTGGTTTAAGTATCAGTTAAACCATTACCTGCATACAAATCGCCAAGTGCTCCTGCTAATACTTTGAAGGCACAGGTTTTACCACCCATAGGATCACCAACAATCATAAATCCATGACGTACTAACATCATCTCATAAATCTGTTGAAGCAAAATATAAATTAATTCAATACTTCATTTCAGAAACCAGTTTTTTTTTTCAATCTATTACAGAATCACGTATAGAAACAAAAAAAACACCAGAAGTTAATAAAAACATAGGTTATTATATATTAACATTAGCAGCAACTTCCTTGTTGACTTTTGCCCGATTCATCTTTTATTCACAGATCTGCCTAATGTTGAAGAATATTTGATGGTGGGGAAGATCAACATTGCTTCAGTCCATGACTAAAGAACAATTCCATCTCCCTTGCACTCAGTGAGCGGGATAATAATCATATTTTAGATATGTATTGTCAAGTTACATTGGTACCCTATTCTAGCTATGAAAAGGAGCGACAAATGCAGACATAGAAGTAAACACTTCCAACACCTCTCCTTTCCAAGTTGTGACCATCCAGGAACATTCTACTTTCGGGCACTTTGAAAGTCACTTCACCACAGCCATGGACCTGGCTCAAGATGGCAACAGTACCATCTCACGAACATTTAAGGATGGAAAATAATCCTGACTTTTCCATTCATGTCCAGGTCCCACAAATGACTTAAAAAATTTCTAAAAGAATGTAAATTCAGGAATATAAAATTTATAAATTTACAATACAATTATTCTCCATCACACTGAGAATTAAAGGAGGGAATCTTTATATTAATCACTAAAAATCAATTATTCTTGGGCTGATGCAATATTGACCTAACTGTATGCTGCCGTTTTTTTGTGAATAAAATAAGGACAATCAACAAACTGGGAGGAACACTGCATTTAAGGAAAGAAATATAACAGAAAATAAATATGGCAGATTGATATCTCAGGTAACACCAGGTGCAGTTTTATTGTTCATGATCACACCTTTATATTAAGGTTGTATTCACCCTGAATGCAATTGTCAAGCATGAAAATTATAAGGCTGTGAAATTCTGAAGAATTTCTATTGACCTCATATCATAACTTTGGCAGCAGAAACCATTGGGACATAGTGACAATAATCATCTACAGCCATCTACAATCAATTACCTGACATTTCCACTGGATTTCTGGTGAAGTTATAGTGGGAGAGCAAGAACATCAGAATTTCAGGACCAGAGTTATGTTTTTGCTTCAATTGTGGGAACAAAGGTCACCTGGTCTCCTGAACCTATTCCATCATTCAATGGGTTACCACTCACAAGCTTAGATGGCCAACTTTAACTGGAATGGTGTGCTGTCTAACCCCTGCCATGCCTTTCCAATCCACACCTCCCCCTCTGCCTTTGAAGTGTCTGCCCTCAGCATAGGTCTCACCTACATCACCATCGATCTCACCAATGTAGCCCTCCGCCCTCACCTCAATGAGTTTCAAGCCTGCAATCATATTGAGCTATTCTTTCTATTTCTCAATCAAGAAGGCTCGAGGGCCCTGTGGCTCTCCCTAGAATGTAGATCCAACCAGTTCCCTTCTACTAACACTCTTCGCTGCAGGTAAAGCTTGTTCTCACCCGTAACTATTTCTCTTTTGATTCCCCCCAATTCCCTAATTGGGGGTTAAATTGACAGTACAACATTCTGGTTTAAATTAGCCATCTAAGGATTAATTCATAATTGTCTTTGTTTGTGTCTCTCTCAAAGGCCATCCCAGTAATTAAAAGGAGACTATCCATTTTACTATTGAAAGTGCATGGTGTAGTGGGACAGATGTGGTAGTAACGCAACTCAAAAGTAGATGATGGTAATCAAAAATCAGAAACTACTATAAATATATGCTTCTTAGAAACATCAAACAAAAGAAATGGTGACAACGTTAAATAATTTAAGTGACCTGAATAATCTTCTCAATAAACCACGGGACAGGCTGCAGCTTCATTCTCTTAATGTTGCTCTTCAAAGCATTAATGAAAACGTCACGTTCCGGTACAGGAAGCACCACACCAGGGAACAGGTCGGATATTATGCCCTGAGGTAATGAGAAAGATAGGCTAGATTTTAACAATAAAACATTTACATTTATACAACCACTTTCAAGCCTCATTCAGGAAGTCTGAAAGTGTTTTACAATCTATGAGGCCATGTTGAAGTGTATTGTAATAAATCACAAAGAGCTGGCATAACTCAGCGGTCAGACAGCTTCCCTGCAGGACATATATAGTTGACGTTTCACCCGAAACGTCACCTAGACATGTCCTCCAGAGATGCTGCCTGACTCGCTGAATTACTCCAGCACTTTATGTTCTCCACAAGATACCAGCATCTGCAGTTCCGTGTGTCTGTATGGTCATAATTTAGAAACACAATAGCAAAATTGTGATTAGCAAGTCCCCACAGTCAAGTGAAAATGACAAAATGACCATGTTAATGTCTCATTCAAGACGCTATGGCTTAGAAAGTGCTCCACTGGAGGCAAAGAAATGGGGAGAGGAAATAGGATGAATGAGACTGCTCCTCTGAGCGCTGGCAAGAAGCCAATGTACCTATTCTATACCCCACAAAGACATGAGAGCAGTCTACAAACGTCTGTGTATTGGTGAAGCCCGGGCACATCCAATTTCTCACCTCAGTGAGCTGAAAATAAAATAGATAAAATCTCTTCCACTTACATTCAGAAATTGGTACTTCCCCAACCCCCTCTTTGAAAAGGCAGTGATACTGGGAGATGTGACAGAGATCAGCAACAGCACACTGTGAACCCGAGGTTGGGACTTTGATAATGACTATGAGCCAAACCTCCACAGGCAGATTAATCAAGATATTGCATTGGAGGTTGCAAGAGGTCAGAGATCTGAATGGGGACAAGGAATGCGGTAGAAGTGTTTTAAGAATTATACCAGAAAGGATGACAATCCTGCCAAGAAATTAGATTTATATATCAACAAGTTATGGCACCAAGAATTGTTCAGGATATGGCTCTGTTTTGAGTTGAGTTGATTTTCAGGGATTTTTTTTTCCAGAGCTACATGGATAGAGTTCTAGGACAACATGTTTTATGGTGCACCTTGCCTTCTACGTATATAGTCTATGTCCAACCTAATGAACCATTGCTGAAACAACAAATCACAGGCCTTTTAATTACAGATTCTCATGTTAGTCCAAAAGACGCCACAACAGTTTTGTTTTGTTTTGAACAATTGGAACTGAAAATGCAGGCAATGAAAAGATTACAAATGAGAAGTTGAAAAAAAAATATTTTTAACCATTGCGTCTCAACCAATTTTTCCATGTGGGGGTCTGGTAGTTTGATTGGCATTTTCAACTTTTGTCTCAATTTTCCAATGAATGAAGTTTTGCTTTTATTTAATTGTTAACATTATGGTCAGTCAGTTCATGGTTCTGCACTATGTCCTTACAGTGCTCACTAATTATTTTCAAATAAATCTATTTGCAATAAATATGTTGTGCACTGCAGACTCGATTTCCTCCAGTAATATTTTTATTTCTTCATAATCTACCTGAAACAGAGGTACATCCTGGGCTAAAAACTTGGCCAAGTTCACATCCAACAGGGCTTGCAACAACAACACACTCTCATTCTGAGCTGTGTATTTGAGTTTGAGGTTTCCAGCTGCTGTGAGGACTGACTTCACTGCACGCATTCCATAATCATAGTGATGCTGCGATGATAACTGCTCGGAGCACAGACGATAGGTAGCCACAATCTTCTGAGAAAGACTGGAGAAGTAAAATTAAAGGTAAGAGTTGATGGAGGGAAGAGAGCAACAAGGTGCAGTCAGTTTGGTCTAACACAATTATTTAAAATCGTAATATTGTAAAGAATTAACAGTTGAGAAAACACAACAGTCGATCCTTTGAACCAGACAGTTGCATCATGTGATATTGTACATTAAATATTCAGTCCAAGGGATTTTGGAAGATCAGCCTAAAAACACATTTTTCTAAAGTTAGTTTTCAGTTGTAATGTCAGTCTATACTTGAACTAGAATGAAAGCAAAATACACACACATAAATGGACCTTGAAAAATAGCCCATGTAGATATGTACTAGATATAGTTAACTAATGATGTTGTGATATGTATGGGATGTTGTTTATACTTGAAGATATACCTCAATCCACCTATCAGTGATTTCTGCTGCTGGTATTGCCAAAATGTGTAAAGTTATGGGAATGTTGCTTGATTTAAATAATTCTATCTGGCATATGCATCTCTAGTGTTTGGTTGGCAAATAAAACCAAGATCTGCAACCAGATCTGTTGTGTTTAATCAGTGATTTCTACAGTTTACATCCCAAAGATGTTCACTGCTGATCAGGTAACTTCCCGAGTTTATCTTTGTCCTGGTAAAATGTTCATCCTGTCTGATGCTTGCAAACCTATGAAGGGATGACAAGGAAGGACTGTGGATTCTCAGTCCTGCAATATCATCACAAGTGTATACACTACTCGACATAGACCTCTTTAACACTGATGCTTGGCACATTTCGTTGGCAGGTATGGCCACAACTTGGACAGGAATTTGGTCCTGCCGTTCCAAAGAAAGGAGTTACCTGGTGCATCGGAGCGGAAATGGCTGTTAGTGTGAGATCAGAACAAACTTACCAAAGTGGGCAGGCAATGGGCATTGCACCCACCTTTCATTGATAATGAGTTAATCCCTCATTAGTCTCACACATGATGGCACCTGTCACAGTTCACCGATTTTCCTGTAGGTAAGGTTTATGTATTGCTACATTTTAAGAGGATTTAAAATAATTAAAAATATATTTAGTTTTTAACCTTCGTGAGTCAATGAACCCCATTGAATAAAGCGAAATTTCACCAATCAGAGCGTAGTCTGGCACCATCATAGCGACAGTACGGAACAATGCCTGTAAAAATTCAAGAACATGGAGTACATTCAAAATATCAGTCATAAGGAGAATCAATATGATCCAACCATTAATATTCTGGGGAGGAAATGTATCTAAACACCACAAATTAGGTTGTCCTATTCATTGTAATCCATGACATCATCAGTACATCAGCAATGGGCTATGGGATTCAAAACCTCCCCCAAAATAATTGATATGGAGATTATTTGGTTAACTGCATATTCATAGAAAAATAGAAACATAGAAAATAGGTGCAGGAGGAGCCATTCGGCCCTTCGAGCCAGCACCGCCATTCATTGTGATCATGGGCGATCGTCCCCAATCAATAACCCGTGCCTGCCTTCTCCCCATATCCTATGATTCCACCAGCCCCTAGAGCTCTATCTAACTCAAATTCAAATTCAAAAACTCGGCCGCAGAGATCGTAAGTCTGATGACAAACCAATTCTTTGCTTATAGTTATATTAAAAACTAGACCAAGTGGGACCCCGTTGGATCCCATCCCTTCAACGCGCAGTTGCAGCGGGGGGCGGCCTGCGGTGTCTCACACACACTAACCCCCCCCCCCTTGATATTATATTAATATTATAATTAATATTAATTAATATTTAATTAAGAGAGCGACAGAAGAAACTGCAGATGCTGGTTTACCAAAAAAGACACTAGGTGTTGCAACTCAGTGGGTCAGACAGCATCTCTGGAAGACGTGGATAAGTGTAATTTTGGATCAAGACCCTTCATCAGATTTATTTAGTTAGATTTAAATCCCACAGATGCCTTAGAGGGATTTGAACACCTCTCTCTGGTTCACTGCACTATCAAGCACAGTTTACTGATCAGGAACATTGACCTGTGGAGTAAATCTGACAATTCCAAGTTGGAAAATATCCAATTTGAAATGGTGCTTCAGGGTTTGTAGTATAAGAGATCAGTTCCCCACCTGCTTGCTTCCTGGATTCACATTCTGGAACCTGGTCTATGGTTCTCTGTAAACTGATTTTCCATTGTTTGTTTTATAATCATGACACAAATCTAAATATATTAAACCTGAGAGCTTTGTCTAACAGCAGTCAGGTTCTGGGACCTTTACAAATGTAGTATTGATGTCAAATGTATTATAATAGAGCAGGTCAATGAATTAACTCCCCTTCCCATTCCAAAACTGATCTTTCTGTCCCGGGCCTGCTCCACTGTCAGTGTGAGGACAAATGCAAATTGGAGGAACAGCACCTTTTATTTCTCTTGGGCAGCTTACAACCCAGGATTTGAATGTTGATTTCTTCAATTTCACGTAACGCTTTAATTTGCTCCTTTTCCCCCATCCCCCACCCTATCCACTCATGCATATCCCCCAACTGCACAGGGAGTGGGAGGGGAGTAGAGAGGGAGAGGGAGAGGGTAGAGAGGGAGAGGGTAGAGAGGGAGGGGAATAGAGGGGGAGGGGGGTAGAGAAGAAGAGGGAGGAGGGTAGAGAGTGAGGGGGAGGGGGTAGAGAGGGAAAAGGTGAGGGGGGTAGAGAGGGAGGTGGTAGAGAGGGAGAAGGAGGGTAGAAAAGAGGGAGGGGTAGAGAGGGAAAAAGGTGAGGGGGTAGAAAGGGAGGGGGGTAGAGAGGGAGGGGGTAGAGAGTGAGGGGGAGGGGGTAGAGAGGGAGAGGGTGAGGTGGTAGAGAGGGAGGTGGTAGAGAGGGAGAAGGAGGGTAGAGATAGGGGGAGGAGGTAGAGAGGGAGAGGTGCAGAGAGGGATGGGGTTAGAGAGTCGGGGGAGGGGGCTAGAATTGGGGGGAGGGAGGGTGGAGAGGGAGGGGAGTAGAGGGGGGAGGAAGGGTAGAGAGGGAGGAGGTAGAGAGGGAGGGGGCATAAGAGGGAGTGTAGACGTCTGAACAACTCTCCCTACCACCTCTTCTCCCTCAATCCCCTCACTCTCCCTCCTCAACTCCCCAGGATTTTTTTGCTCTCCTCCACTCCCCCAATCCCTCCCTCACCTCTTCAAGCGGGGCCGAGCGGAGCCGAGCGTGCGGGTCCCAGCAGAGCCGAGCGGGGCCAAACAGGTCCCAGCAGGGCCGAGTGGGTTGGAGTGCTGGAGTTCCCCTTGTAGGGGAGTAGAGAGGGAGGGGGAGGGGGAGGGCGATAGAGAGGGAGAGGGGCAGAGATGGAGGGGGTTAGAGAGAGGGAGGTAGATTCGGGTAAAGATGGAGAGGGCGAGGGATCCCAGCAGGGCCAAGCGGGTTGGAGTGCACCTCGCGCCCGGAGTGGATTGTGACATCAGTCCAAATTTTTAACTCTTTATAAAAGATTAGTAACTTGGGAAATACAGGTTGAAATGCGGTGGGAAGATATTTATCGTGTCCGCAGGAAAATATCAATAGCATGTGTGAAAATGGGAAGGCTGTGGCCTAGCATTTGGAAGAAGATAGGAATTAAGGAGATTGATAGAAATCAGACACAACCCTGGCCCACAGACACTAGAACACTAGAGAGGGGGACCCAGAGAGGGGGACCCAGAGAGGGGGACCCAGAGAGGGGGACCCAGAGAGGGGGACCCAGAGAGGGGGGCACATCGAGGGGCACATCGAGAGGCATATCGAGAGGGACACCGAGGCACAGAGAGGGACACAGAGGCACAGAGAGGGACACAGAGGCACTCGCAGGTGACGTCACTCGCAGCGCGAGCAAGAAGACAGCGGGGTTTCTTTCAAAGGTTTTTCATCATCGACAGGACGGACCAGAGAGCTCTAGTACAGGGCCCGACTCGCTCTTTCTTCACTCGTTAGAGCGTCTTTTTTTCAAGCAGGTGCGATTATACACATTTGGAAATATTTCCAAACAATTTTCAATATCGTGACTAATTTGAAGCATCTTAAAATCCCAAACAAAATTTGTGCCTTACCTTAAGGTTGTCAGGCAGCTCTGCCCGACCCGCATAGCCAGGATTCATCGTTATGAAGACCGAACATGTTGGGTTGAGAGAAAGTTCAGTACCTTCGAAGTGAAATGTTTTAAGTTTCCGTATAATAGCTTGCTGAATGCTGAGAATCTGTTGTGCAACTACAGACAGCACTTCAACCTAGGAATCAAAACAGCAACCCAATACTGAGATTTGTAATACTCTGCATTAATCCTTATTGCTTCATTATGTAAGTCATAAATAATAAAACAATACTTTTCTGCTTTACGGCAGGATGATGTCCTAAAGAGATGACAATCTGTCATCACATATATCTTCTGAGTTCCTAAGTAATTGCGAAGTGTTTAAAAAAACAAGGAAATACGATGTGTAATCCTTGCCAAAAAACTGTATCATTTGCATACGTGAAGCATGATGATACTTCTACTGTAAAAGCAGTGACAGCAAGTGACAGATTTGCTCTGAAGCATTGCCTTCTCACCCTATTACAATGCTAACATGTTCTCTTGAGCAGGAAAGTGAGTCACCCACAGTAGGTGGAGTCTGTTTAAAAAAGTATGTGGTTTGATGAATATTATTGTTATGCGATTGGCAATTCCAGCGGAGGTCTGAGAAAGAAAGCAGTGACAGCCGCCCTGTAAGAATCCTAAAGCAGAAGTAGTCCAGGTAGTTAGGATATTAAATGCAATTAAGTTTTCTTTTAAATTAGAATGAGTAACTTTGGACGCCAATTGATCCAAGCTCCCACTATCTGCATTCAGTACCATCCTCACCACGAAGGGAAATGTGGGTTTAGTCCACAGCCTACATTGAGTTGAATGTATAAGTTTAGTCATGGTCTAAATGAATGGAATAGCAGACCTGAGGGATCGGAATAGCTTCTACATGTCCCTATATTCTTGTGTTCCGTTGTATTTAGCCATATCAAAGGCAATTGCAATTTCAGGAAATATCTATGCCCACCTATCACCCATTTGTTGATAGTTTGTTTTAAAATGCTTCATCTACGTGTTGTTTTAATGGCATTTGCAACCTTGTACCTTTGTCACTAAGATTTGAGATTTTGTTTCTGAGTTAATTTGAGGGCCTTGGGACATTCCACTGTATCAAAGATGTTCCTGCTGTTCCTGGACTGGAATATATTACAGTAATCTTCAAAATGCTGGTTTCATTCATGGCATGTGTTGAGCTAAGTGTTCAGTCTGAGTGCAATAAACCTGGCCATGTCACACCTGAGTTACTGAGCAGTATAAGAACAGGCTAGATGTCAAGCTCCTGGTTGATATCCAGTGAAAAGATTGAGATGGGGAGAATGCTAGAGCTTTTTCTTTTTTTTTAAAATGGAAGTAAAATAAAATGAAAATAATAGCTAATAAAAGTTAGCTTTGAAATTTTATTTATTTTTTGCCAAACCCCACCACAAGAATTAAGTGTAAATGCTTAACTCTGAGATAGGGTCACATCAGGTTCCGTTCTTCAGGTGAAACTGAGGATCATCTCTCATTAAGTCCCCGGCCCACTGACAAAAAGAAAATTAAATATCCCTGAGATCATGATCTTTCTAAGTTGGTGCAATTACCTCTATTCTGTTGAACTCATCGAAGCAGGCCCAAGCCCCAGCTTGGGCAAGACCTTTGAAAAATTTCCCCATGGCTTTATAATCCAGACCATCAGAGCAGTTGAAAACCACACACTACAAGAACAGAGAAAACATGTCCTGTTGAATAACATACTTAAAGGCAACAACTACATAAATGAAAGGCCTTCTTTCTCGTAGTTTGATAAATATATTTTTCTCTTAATTCCTGAGATTAAGCACATTAGTGCCACATCAATTATTATTGGAGGCATAATTATGGCAACAATGTATTTATTAATTGGTTTTTATATTAGACTTTAGCAAGCACCATATATATAATGCGTAGGAAAGAACTGCGGATGCTGGTTTAAATGGAAGGTAGACACAAAATGCTGGAGTAACAGAGTGGGACAGGCAGCATCTCTGGAGAGAGGTGATGTTTCGGGTTGAGATCCTTCTTCAGAAACCCGATTTCAAATCTGAGCTGTGGAATTTAGTCTAATTTATTATTATTGCCACGTGAACCGGGGAACACTGAAAAGCTTTGGTTTGCATGCTACCTAGTGAAAGAAAAGTAATTTCATTTAATTAAAAAATTATCAATTAAAAGTATCAATAACTACAAAACTACCAGTTCCTTATCAATTCATATGTGATTATCCAAGTAACTCAGAGGAAGATGTCTGCCATTGTGCCTGGTCTGACAACAACATTGATATTTTGTGTGGGAAGGAACTACAGATGCTGGTTTACACCGAAGATCGAGACAAAATGCTGGAGAGTCAGGCAGCATCTCTGGAGAGAAGGAATGGGAGACGTTTCAGGTCGAGACCCACCTTCATATTGATGCCTTAGTGGAATGAGGTCAGATATCAGAATGTACTACAGGGTCTACATCAGTTGTGATAGTAGGCCATGGTGGGAGATGTAATTTAACTCCGACAAGGGTGAGGTGTTGCACTTTGGTATGCCAAATCAGGGCAGGAACTGGCACAGTGAATGGTAGAGCCCAGGAGGGTGTGGTAGAACAGAGAGATCTTATTGAAGTGTATAAGATTATGGCAGGCATGGATCATGTGAACGTTCACAGTCCTTTAATCATACTGTAGATTAGTATGTCTTTACTATTTATATATCACCACACAGATTATGCATGCTACACATTCCTTAAGTAGTCCAGTCCAGATCTTCATCCCTATCCTGGACACACCGGTCCTGTTAGTCGGTGCAAATCTCTCTCTTTTTAGTTTGATGCAGAGTACGGGGATGAAATCATGTTGTGTTCCCTCTGCTTGTACTACATAAAGACTACGAGTTATAACCTCTATGTGTGGGTCTGGTCATTCAACAGGAGAGGATTAAAAATATATAGAGAGTATAGGTTTAAGGTGAGAGGGGAGAGATTTAAAAGGGACCTCAGGGGCAAGTTTTTCACTCGCAGAGTAGTGACTAACTAAGAGGTTTTTCAATCCCCTCCGAATGGAAAATTTGCCCCTGAGGTCAGAAGTTTTTCACTCTATCTGGAAAGAGTTGTCAGAGGAGGCTGCAGAAGTGGATACAAATACGACTTTTAAAAGACATTTGGATACATATAGAATATGGATAGGAAGAGTTTAAAGGAACTTGGCTCAAAAGCAGGCAAGTGGTTTTAGCTCAGAATACCAACTTGGTCAGCATGGACTGTACTGCATAGCTCTATGACTCTTTAACCTAGAAGTGATTTCAGACCCGCCATTACAACCAACTCTAAACTGGCAAAAAGCTGCTCAATTATACCATGACTGTTACATTGAAACAGTGTAATAAACCTAGATGGACCACTGCCATCGATTTAGATGTCCTAAGATTGACATAGAAAAGTCTTAGCCAATCTAGCCACCCATACAAAGTCCATCTCACAAACACTTAGGGACTTGTGTCTAAATTGGAAGACCTGTCACATGGTTTTGTCAATAGATGTACTCATATAGTCATATATTCCAGACAACATGCAAACCCCTCCATCATAATCCCTGGCATCATCCTTATCCACTGGCAGAAAGAACCCATTAGAAAGGGTGGTATAATCGTATTCAAGGAAGAAAGAGCAATCCTGAGAGTCCTGAATATTGATTCCAGATCCAATGAAATCTCATGATATCAGGCCAGTCCTACTGATGAAATCGCCCTCTGATATACAATCAACTGTCCTCCCTCACCTGATGAAATGATGTTCCCCTGGTTGAACAACCTTTGGAGAAAGAAGGGCTGAAAGCAGCAAGGCCACAGAATGTACAATCTGTGGGAGACTTCCATGTCCATCACCAAGAGTTGCTTGGTTGCACCAACACTCAGTGAGCTAGCTGAGGTGTGAAAGACTAAGCTTCTAGAATGGGTCTGCCACAGGAACTGAGTGAACCAACTCATTAGATAAACCTACTTGAAGCTGTGCTACATCTATTCAACACACCTGCCACTGGCATGAATGGGAGTGGTCATCATTACAAATGTTTTGGGAGACCAAGTCTTGCTTTCGCTTCAGGGGATGCCCTATGTTGTTTTCCATGGCACTGTGAACAGATCTGGCAATCTGGTAAGCAGCAATATTAAACACCAAACATAAAACAGTAAATACACACAAAATGTTGGAGTAACTCAGTGGGACAGGCAGTATCTCTGGAGAGAAGGAATGAGTAACATTTCGGGTCGAGACCATTTTTCAGACTGAAGGTCTGAACATAAAACAGTACTACACAAGAACAGGCCCATTGGCCCACAATATGTGTCAAACATGATGTCAAAGTTTGACACCAGGTGGCGCCGTACAATGGCTGCCTCGCCAACAGTCTGTCTCATTCCTTTCTCTCTTTGTTGTTTTTTAGTCTGTTGTTTTAGCGTATCTTTAGGTTTGTATTATGTGGGGGGTGGGGGAAACTTTTTTATCTCTTTCCTCGATGGAGATGCAACTTTTTCCTTATCGTATCTCCGTCTGCACTGCGGCCTGACATCGAGGAGCTGGCGGCCTCTTGCTGGGGATCGACCTTGGGAGCTCCAACCGCGGAAGCCTGTGGATTTAACATCTCGGAGCTGGCACACATCTCCCTTAAACTTTCCCCCCTCTCAATGTAAAGCTGCTTTGTCCTAGAGTATTTGACATTTCCACCCTAGGAAATAGTTTTCGACCATCTACCCTAGCTGTCCCTCTCATCATTGTAGATATATTTTATCAGATCTATCCTCAACCTCCAAAGTTCGATAGAAAACAATTCAAGTTTTCCCAACCACTCCTGATAATTCACAGTACACACTCTAAACCAGGCAACTTTCCAATGAACCTGTTCTGCATCCTCTCCAAAATCTCCACATCGTTCCTGTAATGGAGCAAGTAGAATTACGCGCAATATTCCGAATGAGATCAATATTGGTGCAATGAGAGTGCAGGAAGAAATACCAAGAACAGCACCTCACCTAAAAATGAGCTAACACCCTAATGAAGCAATGCTAAATAGCATGCAATCAACGGTGCCAAGTAATCTCACTATCATTGGATCAGATCAAAGCTCCGCAGAGCTACCACACCTCGTTGACAAACAGCTAATAGAAAGGAAATGTTCCAAGAAGATCCCCATCCCTACCCATCGCAGGGCAACCATGTTCAGCAAGAAATGATGAGTGGAACATCCATCCAATTTCCTTCCAGTGATGCTCTCCACAACAGAAGCCAGTCTTCAGCCAATTCAATGTGTCCCTTATAATAAGAAAAACAACAATATGGCTGAATATAGCAAAGCATTTAGATAACTGAGAACCTGCACTCCAGAACTGGTCATAGCTCGAGCCAAGAATCATGGGTTATTGAATGAAATCGCAACCCAGGTTAGGTTATTTTTAAACTATTGCTGTAAAAGCATTAAGTGACAATCATGTACTTGGCATCAAATTACCTGCTTAGCTACAGCTTTTGCCAAATCTTTTGTTGTTTCTGTTTTGCCAGTTCCTGCTGGTCCTTCAGGGGCACCACCGAGATTTAACTTTAACGCTCCCATCAACGTCCTTGGTGCCCCATAAGAGAAGACAACATTTCATCAGGAAACCAAAAATAACATGCAAATCTCATGGATTCTCAAAACTACCCGCACACAAATAATATTCTTGCAATAGATTATATACTTTTTGTGCCATAATCTGCCCAGATTTTAAAATGTTTCAATTTATTCTGTTTTCAATTATGAAATATAATGATTTATTACTGATAAATCACGGATCTATTACATTTATAGTCTTTTACTTTGGAGCACCCCATTTTTAATGGTATTAAATTCCATTGACAGTGAATGTGCTGTATATTATATTTAATCCTCTGGAGGATTATACAGATTGCAGTCAGTTTCAACGGAATGATATCCCCCAGTCATGTATTCTCTGAGCATGTGCATCAATTGTACGTCTCATTTTCTGGGTTTCAGGCTGCAAGGAAAAAATGTACTCTTGGAAACTTCAGAAACTTCCTCTTCAAAAATAGAACTCTTGCCGTGTGAAGCAACCTCAGGAAATAAAGCCATCAATAATGTTCTCAGGAAAGATCTTCCATTCTTACATGGTTTGAGTTATATGAGACTCCTGCCCCACACCAATGCATTTGACTGCTCCCTTAAATGGTAGGTTGGGAGAGGGTGCAGAAAAGGTTCACCCAAATACTTCTGAGATTAGTGGGGAATTAGCTATGAGGAGAGGATGAACAGACTTGGATTGTTTTGTCTGGAATGCTTAAGATTGAGGGGAGACCCAGGTGGCAGAGGTTATGGGGAGAAGGCAGGAGAATGGGTTTAGGAGGAAGAGATAGATCAGCCATGATTGAATGACGGAGAAGACTTGATGGGCTATTACTATTCCTTATAACTTTATGGAATGTCAATAACTAGAGGGTATGGCATTAAGGTGAAAAGGGCAGAGTTTAATGGCGTTTTTTTTACGCAGAGGGTGGTGGGTGGAGAATGGAACAGGCTGCCAGGGGTGGTGGTGGAGGTAGATACAATGGCATTTAAGAGACTTTCAGATAGGCACATGGGAAGGTAGATGGATCACATGCAGGCAAATGATATCAGGTAATGGAAGGCGATGGATCACATGCAGGCAGATGATATTAGTTTATTTTGGTATCATGTTTGGCACAGACATTGTGGGCCGAAGAACTAGTTCCTGTACCGCACTTTACTATGTTCCATTAGAGTGAGTCAAGGAAAGTTGTTACTATCACTTAAATGGCAAATTGAGGTGTGTATTAAATCCTAGGCTTCTCAATGACAAGATCTATGCAAATGCATCTACCTGTGTTTACATACGCACATAACTGAAAACAGAATTCATGTTGTTCTGTCAATCTGCTCTGCACTGAACCTTAATAAACATTCATACACATTGCTGAAGTATTGTCAATTTCAAAACTATGTCCTAACAATACTGGCTGGGAATTTAACTGAGAACGTCCATATTACTTCAATTGTTATGTATGTTTCCTTACTAGGCTGCGATATATACAAATTTCCAATTAAAGATAACAAATTTGCTTGACTTCCAATTGCAGGCTAATGCATAGATTGCAAAAATAAAAATTCATTGATTTTATTCACATTTTTTAAACTGAAGGGAATTTGAATCAACTTGAGCAAATTTGATGAATTTCATATTCTTCATTCGTTTGAAACTGGAGAAAAATAGTATTTTCCTCTATGTGGACATAAATGTACATCATGCAGACTTACCAACATTCAGCAGACACACATATAAAAAGCAGAAATCTTCATTCAATGACAAGCATTGTGCAAAGATGAAATTACTTTGCAAAACTATTAATCCATTGTCACAAAGCACAAATTATCAATTCAGCAAATCTAGTTTCTTTTAGAAGAATGAACTTTCATTTTACCTGTAACATCGATCTGTGAGTGGTGTTATTACAAGTCGTGCAGAATTACCCAGGTATTCATAGCCGTATGTCAAAACAGTCGTGATCATACGGACAATAACCTCGTTTGTTTCCCAATAATTTCTCATCTGAGATATCCACATGAAATCATTGAGGCTTGATACATTAGCATCTGTCAATTGGGCAACTACATCACGTGCTGTTGGAATAGAACACACAATGAGGCATATTATGTACTATTCCGTGAAGTAGAGTCCTAAAAATGCTTGAACTCCAGTTACCCCAATGGCTTTTATTTACATGAGACCATTAACAACTCTACCTGTCTGCCCAATATTCCATTCTTCTGGGATTGCATGTACATATCACCAGAAAGGGAGGCTGTAAAACACTGAGCGAAATAAACTAAAACTAACTTCACTTCCCTAAGCCAAAGCATAGAGGCCAATTATTGCATGCTTATCTCTGTCGTCGGTGACCAATTTATCAAACCTGGAGCCTCAGGTTCCCTGCTTTGACTTATGCATAGGCATGGTCTTACCCAGGGTCAGGGTCATAATTTGAACCATTCTTCATGGTCCACTTATGGAACAGGAAGATGGTACATCCTCAGTCTGTGCCTAATAAGTTTCCGTTGGTAGGTAACGTATCAATTACCAGGTTGTGGTTGGTGGTGTTTGTGATCAGCCATCAACAGATGGGACTGTCATTAGTTTGGAAGGATTTAGGATGTGCGATTACAATACAGGAAATAGGAAGAGAAGGCACCAACTTGGCCCCTCATGCGTTCCCTACCACTCGATAAGATCATAGTTAATCTTTAATCTCAATGTCACTTTTCTGTATTATCTCCAGATTCCTTTATAATCTAAAAATCCATCTATCTGTCTTGAATATACTCAACTACTGAGCCTCCACAATATTCAAGTAAGTCCCACATGTCAGGTGAAGAAATCTCATAGCAACCCAGTCCAGAATAACCAATCAAGCACTTTGAGATTCAAAACACCAAAACTAGGGAAATATAATTGTTGCATTCATCCTGTTGGCCCCATAAGAAAACTTGATATTTTAATGAGACACCTCTCATTCTTCCAACAGCGATTCACATGCAACTCCTCTAACCTCATCTACTGTATTCGTTGTTCCCGATGTGACCTCTTTAATATCGGCGAGACAAAGCGTGGACATGGTGACTATTGGCGACACTTGTGTTCGGTCTGCCAACGTCTGCTGGACCTCCCGGTTGCTAACATTTTTTAATCCCCTACCCATACATTTCTGCCTGGGGCCTCCTCCATTGCCAGAGTGAGGCCGCAAGCAAACAGGAGGAACAGCACCTCACATCCCGCTTGAGTAGCTTACAACCTAACAGTATGAACATTGAGTCCTTCACTTCTAGGTAACTAATCTACAAACTTATCCCCCTGTTGTTCTCTCCCCTCTCTTTGTTGTGCCCCACCTGGATTCACACTCATTTCTCCCCTTTCCTCTTCCCCTTCCACCTGTATTCCTTTCTCACACTTTAAAATTCACGCCTCTTCAATCCTTATCTCACACTCTTTGCCTTTTCATCTCTGGCCTTTGTCCAACTATATGACTATTAGAGTGTCCCTCACCTATTATTTACCAGGCGCCCCCTGCCCTGCCCCCTCCTCTCTTTCAGCTTTCCCTCCACCACAATCAGCCCGAAGAACGGTTCCAATCTGAAACGTGACTTCCACATCACCTTCTCCAGAGGTGCTGTCTGACCTGCTGAGTTACTCCAAAACTTTGTGCTTGGTTTTTTAGAAACCAGCAGCTGCAGTTGTCTATATTTCTAGTTTGCCTTTCCCCTGGCTAGTCTGAAGAACGGTCTCGATCCAGAAAGTCACCCATTCCTTCTCTTCAGAGATGCTGCCTAGAAAGTCACCCATTCCTTCTCTTCAGAGATGCTAGCATTTTGTGACTAGCTGCAGTTCCTTGTGTTTCCTATCTGCTCATAAGATATGAAATCGTCTTCATCTGCCATCATTGATCTCTATGGAACTATTAATTAAAATGAATCATGATCCAGACCAACAAAACTTGTTAAACGATTCCCTTCAAATAAGGGAGTTTGTCACATTCACATAAAATCGCTGACTTTTGAAAGTTTTAGTTGTCTTGGCAACTACTTTTAGAAAGAAATAGGGCTTTATCAGCACTGCCCACATACCTAGAACAAATTATTTTATGTGACTTTTTGAGATAAGCATTTATTGTTACTCCCCCCAAGATGAGAAGCTACAGCAATTATTTACCATGCACATCAATGACAGTAAGTGCTCCAAGAGTCATGCGTTCTCCACCAGATAGCTTTCCTCGTACTAGTTCCACAATTTCACTAATTTGTTCATTGCTTTTCTTTAGATAATCCTTCAAAGTAATGTGAGACGTGTATTAATATAGTAATTAGTGCAATTGCAGAGAAATAGTCAGAATTTCTCTGTTATAGTAATGATGTAGAAACATTGAAGCCAATATATTTTTGTTCCAAATTTGAACAATCTTTCCACTGCTTTAAGGTTTATCCTCACAAATAGACCGATTTATAGCAAGGCACCTGCTCCTATAAATAACACTTTAGTTATTTTACATTATTGCTGTCAGAACCACCAGTGTCCTAATTATCTGTCCATTTACATTGTAAATAAAAGCTTTGCAACAATACATTGAAGTCCAAGCGGATCCAATGAAATGAAAATAGAGAAAATAGAAAAAAGTTTAAAAAGTGAAATCTATCTGAGGAAGGGTCTTGCCCCGAAACAACCTCACCCATTCCTTCTCTCCAGAGATGCTGCCTGTCCCGCAGAGTTACTCCAGCATTTTGTGTCTATCTTCAAGTGAAATAGATACAAGAATGCTTCCTCCAATTTGAGATGTGTAATAGGTGCCCTGAAATGGGAGGGGGGGGGACATGTATAAACACTGCTGTGATTTATACATGGTGAAACCAAAATGTATAAAAATCTTTATTAAAATCTGACAATGTGCACTTTAACCACATGTAATTTTTTTCTATTATAAATCTCAACTTGTGGAGTAATAAAGGCAAATAAATAAATGATGGGTCTTTGTCCCAAGCATTATGGAGAGCACTGTACAAGCTAGGTTGGTCATAACGTGAAATTTGGATGACATTTACATTCATACTGCATTTATATGCAATTACCTTAACTCACCAAAAACACTTTCTGGTTGAATGTATCTCAATAGCAATGTTTTGCTGACTAGCTGGAAAATATATAACCTAGTTATCTGTTTCATAGTAAATGATATCTATGACCACAGTCAGTAATTGTTGCATTATTGAAGGCATTGGGTGCACTTTTGATGCAGAATCCTAATGTTACTAAAATGTTACTGTTACATAATAAATATGAAGTTCTTTACAAATGAATTTGCAAAGGTTTGTGGTAAAAGTCATTGTAAATATTTCCTCTTGAAAATGAACATTCATATCCCTGATGTCCTCAACTAACGGACCATCATGGAGACAACAATTGAGGGCAATTTCATGTCTATCATTTAAGACCTTTGTTTAATAAAGTTAATTACAATTTTGTTTCAAGTTAATCCAAGAATTAAGAAAATTATGTGCATGAGAGGGATCGACAGAGTTGACGTGGATAAGCTTTTTCCATTGAGAG
The DNA here is from genome assembly GCF_010909765.2 of Amblyraja radiata. NCBI lineage: Eukaryota > Metazoa > Chordata > Chondrichthyes > Rajiformes > Rajidae > Amblyraja > Amblyraja radiata. The sequence continues at coordinate 8,761,981 of NC_045977.1, forward strand.
TAGGGAAGATTCAAACAAGAGGACATGATTTGAGAATTAAGGGACAAAAGTTTAGGGGTAACATGAGGGGGAACTTCTTTACTCAGAGAGTGGTAGCTGTGTGGAATGAGCTTCCAGTGGAAGTGGTGGAGGCAGGTTCGATTTTATCATTTAAAAATAAATTGGATAGGTAGATGGACGGGAAAGGAATGGAGGGTTATGGTCTGAGTGCAGGTAGATGGGACTAGGGGAGAATAAGTGTTCGGCACGGACTAGAAGGGCCGAGATGGCCTGTTTCCGTGCTGTAATTGTTATATGGTTATATGGTTATAGTATACATGACAATACACAAAACTGAACTGAAACTAAACTGAGGTTCACGAAGGTGAAATTTTCTTTCAAAATTGTTTCGCGCTATATCTCTAAACTAAATCTAAACTGTAGGCCAGGAATAGCAACATTTAGGAGGTAGAGAAAAGGCATTAACTGGCTACAATCCGCCTTCTTTTCTCCACAGCATTAACCCAGCCCATGCGCACCAGACAACCCTCCCTCACATTCACTCCTTCTTCTCAGTTGTTCACTGCTGGTGACATCAGCCTTCTAATCCAACATTGCTCAAACCCTCATGTTGGCGGCGGCGGCGCTGCCCTAGCACCTGCGGCTCGCCTGCAGTCCGTCTGTTTTTTCTTTTTTTGTTGTTTTCTTTTGTTCTGTTTTAGTTCATTTTAGTTGTGTATGTGTGTGGGGGGGGGGGGGGGGGGGAGAAACATGTTTTAGGTCTCTTCCTTCGGGGGGGATGCGACCTTTTCTTGTCGTATCCCCCGTCTCCGTCCGCACTGAGGCCTAATGGCGGAGCTGGCGGCCTCCAACTGGGACCTCAAGACTGGAGGCAGAGCCAGCCAGGACTTACCAACACGAGGCTGGCCGACTTCAGGGCTGTGGTGGCGTTGCGGCGGCGGCGGCAACCCGACTTCGGAGCCTCGGAGGCTCGGCCGCGGGCACAGTTGACTTGGCCGCGGGCCCCGTGGGCGACATCGTCAGGAGCTCGCAGGTCACAGGTTGGTGACCTGTTTTTCCAGAGCTCCCGCAACAACAGCTTCGTCCGCTGGACTGGAGGGCGGCAGCTTCGACTGCCCTGGGCCGCGGAGTTTGAACCGGCCCGTTCGCGGAGCTCGGATCAGCCGCGGGACTTGCTTACCATCACCCGGCGGGGTCACAACAACGGAGGCCTGGATCGCCTCAGCGCAGAGGGAGAACGAGGAGGGAAGAGACAAGGACTTTAAGACTTTTGCCTTCCATCACAGTGAGGAGGTGCCTGATGGACTCACTGTGGTGGATGTTAAATCTGTGTTTATTGTGTGTTTTGGTATTTTATTCTATGTTATGACTGCAACGCACGAAATTTCGTTCAGACTGAAAAGTCTGAATGACAACAAAGGAAACTTGATACTTGGCTGTTTGTCAAGGAGAAAAGTACACAATCCCTTCTGGCATTAAATTCAACAAGGACACTGGCATTTGTTGTTTCTGACAGCTGACACTCCTGTCTTCCCAATTCTGCTTAAAATATCAGGCCTCTAAGGTAGTTGATGAAAATTGTATCATATCATGATCTTCTGCCTAAGGATATTACAGAATTAAATACACGGAAAATGTGCAGATTTAACTTACAGGTAAAGTTCCTTGTGTAATTGCATCAGAAACCTCGCTGGTCCAGTAGATCGAGGACACGGCAATCACTACCTGTCCAGGCCACTGAATAACCCATTTTTTACGAGGAAGCTTCAAAACCAACACATAACACATTTAGGTATTCTCAAATAATAAACATTATGCTCATGGTGCACAGAATATTTTCATACAGCAGTGTCTGGACATTAACACATTTTCTCTAATTTGCAATTGGTACTTTACATTATACATCTTTTTTTAACTTTGCTTTTCTGACCTATTTCAGCGCATGAACGTAAATACAGATCAGAGAGAGGCCATTGCACCTGTACCAGCATACGGTTCCAGTAGTGACACTGTGATAAAACTATTGGACTAGTAATCCAGAGCCCTGAGTAGAAATCCCATCTACATCTTCAAAATTTAAATTCAGATTAATAATCTGAAACATGGACAACAACCAGGCATTATCTCCAACCTCATCTACTGTATCCGTTGGTCAAAGTGTGGACTCTTATACATCGGCGAGACCAAACTTAGACTGGGTGATCGTTTCACTAAACACCTTCGCTCAGTCCGCCTGGTCTACCCGATCTCCCGGTTGCCAAACACTTTAATTCCTCTTCCCATTTCCACACTAACTTTTCTGTCCTGGACCTCCTCCATTGTCAGAGAAAGGCCAAACGCAAATTGGAGGAACAGCACCCCATATTTCGCTTTGGCAGCTTACAACCCAGGGGTATGAAAATTAATTTCTCTAACTTCTGACCTGTTGAGTTACCCCAGCTTTTTGTGTCTTTCTTCAATTTAAACCAGCATCTGTTGTTTCTTCCTACACATTACCTATAATGATCATGAGTAATGATTATGATATAAAACGCCTACTTCCCGAATGTCCCTCTGGAGAGTAAATCAGCCATCCTTATCTGGGTTAGCCTCTAAACCTGCCCTATATGCTTCACTCTAAAATGGTCCAGTATCCCACTCATTTATAGATGACCCACCACAACCTTTCGGAAGGACAGTTAAGGACGGGCAATACATGTTGGCCTTAATAGTAATGCTCAGACCATGAAAAAATGAATATATAAATAAACATATTGGGCGGCACGGTGGCACAGTGGTTGCTACCTTACAGCGCTTGCAGCGCCGGAGACCCGGGTTCGATCTCGACTACGAGTGCTGTCTGTACGGAGTTTGGACATGCTTCCCGTGACCTGTGTGGGTTTTCTCCGAGGTCTTCGGTTTCCTCCCACACTCCAAAGATGTACAGGTTTGTAGATTAATTGGCTTGGGTTTGTATACTTGGTATTAGTGTAAATTGTCCCTAGTGTGTGTAGACTTATGTTAATGTGCGGGGATCGCTGGTCGGTGCGGACTCGGTGGGCCGAAGGGCGTGTTTCCACGCTGTATCTCTAAACTAAATCTAAACTATACAGAATACCTAGCTGATTCATGATTAATCAATTAAATTTAGAATAATTTGAGACTACAGAAGATGAATTACAAGCTAGCGTTTGAACTTAGAGAAGCTATGAAAGAATAATTTAGAAACTGATCAAAGTAGAGTCGGCAAAACATTTTCAGAATAGGTTACATTCGAAGGTCTTCAAAGAAGAATTTGGCAGAATAAAATTTCCCTGGATATGTGAAAAGTGCAAGAATTATACTCGATTAATTAAACAAATTTGGGCGTCAAGTGATGTGAGGAGTACAAAGCTAAAATGTAAAACAAAGAATGTGAAGATATCTGTGGAAAAGAGATGTGAAAGGCAGCAAAGGGATACTAAAAGTAGATCATGGCAGAATGAGGGATGCAGGAAAAATGAGGGGCGTGAAAATAATGATAATTACAAGCCATTTAAAAATAAAGGTAAATGATTGCAGAAGTAAATAAAGCTTGCAACAGAAAGGTGTACTGAGGCATTTTTAGTTTGACCAATCAAAACTGTAGCAGGCAGAGTTCAACAGAGAGAAAATATCAGGTCTTTCACTTTGGACACGAGAAAATTACTTCAAAGTCCTTTTTAAAAGGCAAGAAACTATGAAAAAAAAGCGGAAAAGAGATTTCAGGATCAAAGCATTGAAACCACTTCAGGATAAAAAATATAAAAATCTTATAAATTAAAAAATATCAATCTTACAGAGAACAAGGAAGCTCTGCCAAGTAAAGTTCAAGAGGTAATAAAGGAGTTGACAAAGATTTCAGCAGCATTTGAGCTGAGGCAGGGGGGGTACTTAGCGATGTTACAGAGGAGAAAGATAGCTTTCTCACTGATTGCAAAGTATATGATTTGATGCTTATTTTTTGGACAAATATAACACCAAGGATGTGAAAAGACCGACTTATAGCATGCGATTACCAGGGAGAAAGACCTGGTTAGCAGTTGAAGAGCAGAGTTTGTGATGGGAACTGAATACAATGGCTCGGACTATCCTTGATCGAATTTTGCTGGCTTTACCTACCACTAAACGTTATTCCCTTATCATGTGTCATATGTACCGTTGTACATGTACATGTATCTTGTACAATGTAAATGGCTCGATTGGAATCTTGTATTGTCTTTCAGCTGACTGGATAGCAAGCAACAAAAGCTTTTCACTGTACCTCAGTACACGTGACAATAAACTAAACTGAACTAAACTGGCTTCAGTCCTACCTTTGTGCATTACAAATCAACCATTTTCAATGTTCTTACATATAGGGCCATTGAGTCTACTGCATTTATGCCAGTTCTCAGAGCAACCTATCAATCCTGTTCCGCCACTTATTTCTCAGTGATCCCTTCTTTCTAACGAGATCCATTAGACCCCCAACCATTTACACAACGAGTAATTTACAATAGTCCATGAACATATCAATCAGAATATCATTGGAATGTGGAAGGAAACTGGAGGATCTGGGGAAAACCCATGCATTCACAGGCGAAACTCACAGATTCCATACAGATAGGATAAGAGGTAGGAATGAACCTGGATCACTAAAGATGTAGGCAACAGCTCTACCTAATGCCGCTGTGCACTCATTATTAAATACACAGCTTTCATTGGCAGGTAACACTCTTTATAATTTAAAATAGAACATCAAAATATTGTTTGTTTTTAATTTTAACCGAATCCAGAATCTTTTCTGCACGCATTCCATCTTGATGACTTCCTTCCCAAAGGAAGGTGACCAGAACTGCATGCAATGCTCCAAATCTGGTCTCACCAACGCCTTGTACAGGTGCAACATGTACACGTATAATGCTATAATTATGATTGCCTGTTGTGTGCCATTACCTCAACATAGTTGGCAATCCCTTCCTTGATCACATGCTTTATGCTGCTGAGCATCATCCCTTCAACTTGCAAAAGCCATTTCTCCACCATTCCCTGTAAGTAAGCAGCCACAAGGTTATTTTTAAGCAAGATTTGAGATAATAGTTTTCAGATCTGATAAAACTAATTGATGTGAAGAATAAATAAGAGGGAACCATGGGGCATAGGTACTGGTGCTGTCAAGAAACTCAAAGCAACCCTTCACAGATCTCTGAACATTTTAAATTCTCTTTAGAAAAGAAAAACTTCCAGGATTTGTGGTAGTCTGATCATGAAAGAAATAACACCACTCATTCTCTGGATTTAAGAGCCCAATTACATTTAAGAGCCCAGTTACATATAAGATTAACAGGTTTGCATCTGATACTAAAGTGGGTGGTATTGCAGATAGTGAAGATGGTTGTGAAAAATTGCAGCACGATTTTGATCAGTTGGCCAGGTGGGTTGAGGAATGGTTGATGGAATTTTACACCGAGAAATGTGAGGTGTTGCACTTTGGGAAGTCTAACATGGGCAGGACCTACACAGTGAAGGGTACGGCTCTGGGGAATGTTATAGAGCAGAGGGATCTAGGAGTGCAGATACATAGATCCTTGAAGGCGGGGTTGCAGGTAGATAGGATGGTCAAAAAGGCTTTTGGTACATTGGACTTCATCAGTCAGAGTATTGAGGGTAGAAGTTAGTGGGTCATGTTGCAGTTGTATAAGACGTTGGTGAGGCCGTATTTAGAGTATCGTGGTCAGTTCTGTGCACCATGTTATGGGAAAGATGTTGTCAAGCTGGAAAGGGTACAGAGAAGATTTACAAAGTGTTGTCAGGCCTCGAAGGTCTGAGCTATGGGGAGAGGTTGAGTAGGCTGGGACTCCATTTCTTGGAGCGCAGGAGGATGAGGGGTGATCTTATAGAGGTATATAAAATCATGAAAGGAATAGATCAGATAAATGCACAGAGTATCTTGCCCAGAGTAGGGGAATCGTGGATCAGAGGACATTGGTTTAAGGTGAAGGGGAAAAGATTTAATAGGAATCCAAGGGGTAACCTTTTCATACAAAGGGTGGGTGGCTGTATGGAACAAGCGGCCAGAAGAGATAGTTGAGGCACAGACTATCGCAACTTTTAAGAAACAGTTAGAGACGTACATGGATAGGTTTGTAGGGATATGGACCAAACGCGGGCAGGTGGGATTAGTGTAGCTGGGACATGTTGGGCGGTGTGGGCAAATTGGGCCGAAGGGTCTGTGTCCACGCTGCATGACTCTATGACTCACTCTGGCAGCCCCAATTCATAATTTCACAGCTAAAAATGAAAGTGTCTTTAGTGTCTGTTTAGAAAGTGGTTCTAAGAAATTTCACACCACAAAGCCTTCCAGACTTAGGGAATAGAAAATGCTTGCATTATAAGATGGAAACACTTGGGTTTCTTTTCAAAAAAAGTTTAATATATTTGGTTGGATAAAACAAAATACATTTCCTATGAATGGTCTGTGAATAGTAAATCTGTTCCCAACTGCAAAGAAGTTATGCAGCACTGTTCTATACCGCATTCTGCAATGTACATACAATTAAATGTTATCTAATTAAATTGTCTCCTTCATCCTTTTTTAGACCTCTTTAGAAATTACAACAGTTTGTTCATCACTAATATTGAAGTTTAATTTTTAAAAAAAAGCTTTTTACAGGTATCAAAGAAAACAGATGTTTTATATGTGTTTAAATATGTGATAGACAAATATTTCATTTGGAAAAATTGATATATGGTATATTTAAATTATGATTTTCAAAAGTTTTAAAGTTAAAAGAATAACCGATAATCTTTTGTAAAATTGACCCATGTCCATAATATGGATTGTTGCACAATCATTGAGGAATAGTTCATAGATTTAAGATGTGTACCTTAGCTTTTGCTGGGTTGATACTTTTAACAAGTGGTACGATTTCTCCCTCAGAGCTAATCATTCCTGTGATTTGCAGCTGATCAGTGAACTGAAGTTTTGCTATCCCTTCAAAGCATTTCTTCAGATGTGGCTGGACTCTGAGTGGGTCTTTGGTTTCCGAAAGAATTTCAAGCAACTCATCATTGGACAAGAAAAAAAACCTGTAGTGGGAGGAAAATAAATAAATTTCAGGACCAAGAATACAAGAAAATAAATAGTGATTTAGTTTGCTCTTAACATTTCATGAAAAAGTGACGAGAATCACAATCTTTCTTATCTTTGAATTCTCTCATTCTAGCTCAAATTCTCTTTAATTGACCAAATGCTAATAGTTTAAACAAAGGTAGACAAAAATGTTGGAGAAACTCAGCGGGTGAGGCAGCATCTATGGAGCGAAGGAAATAGGCAACGTTTGGCTGAGTTTTTCCAGCATTTTTGTCTACCTTCAATTTTCCAGCATCTGCAGTTCCTTTTTAACCAGTTTAAACAAAGGTTTTAGTTTAAGCAGTAACGGCAAAAGAATACTTGTTGGTATTGAATCCGAAAATATTTTCAGGGCAGTTGCAAATGAATACGGCCTTTCAAGAGATTATAGCGTTTCCAGTCGGACAGTGGAGCAGAGCAGCAGAGGGAAGATTTGAAAGACCACCATTAAAAAGTAGAACTAGTCAGTTCCTAGCCTGGAGGCAGAACAGAGCAATAGCTGGAAAAGGCCCTAGTTTTAGGAGTATGGCTGGGAAAGCAGTTCTGATTGTAAATCGCGAGACACGACAGCCAATAAAATAAAGGTAAGGTACAGTGGAGCGGCCCTTTTTGGAGTGGTGGCATCTGAGGAATAAACGCTGAGACTTTGGCTTGTGAGACATTTGCTGAGCAGCAGTGTAGGTAAGATTAGGAAAGGTCCTTCAACTTTACTTCTTAGACAGTGCAGTTGGGACAGCAGTTAGGGCTGTAGTATGTTCCTCTTGCAGGATGGGGAGACTCCCCTGTGGAAACTGCGCTCAGCTGCAGCTCCAGACTGACGGTGTCAAGGAATTATAACGGGTTAAACACATCCAGGATCATCCAGGATGTTGAGAGTATCATAGGTAGGAATTTTGGATGGGTAGTCATGCCTAAGGTACAAGATGCAGGTAGTTGGGTGACCACCAGGAGAGGTAAAGGGGGAAAGGCAGCCTGGGCCATTCCCCTCAGTAATTGGCTTGGTATAAACGTATTAATGTAAAATTGTCCGTAGTGCGTGTGGGATAGTGTTAATGTGCGGGGATGGCTGGTCGGTGCGGACTCGGTGGGTCGAAGGGCCTGTTTCCGGGCTGTATCACTAAACTAAACTGGACTGAAGCAGTATCCAGGCACTGTGACAGGCTCTGAGGCTCAGCAGGACAGGTGGAGTCAGACAGAGCAATACTGTAGGAGACTAACTCGTTAGAGTGACAAAAAGGAGATTCTGTAACTGAAAACGAAAAGCCAAGATGATGTATTGCCTCCTGGGTATCATGGTCAAGAATGTTTCCAAATGATGCAGAAGATTCTCAAGGGGGAGAGGGAGCAGTCAGAGGGTTGTCGTGCACACTGGTACTAACAATATAGATAGAAAACGGGATTCTACAGTATATGAAGAGCAAGAATGCACAATACGATACGGTCCCTTTAAAGATCAGCATGGATGTCTCTGTGGAGTCACAGGGGATATGTGAGATTTGTAACAAATATTTCTCATCAGATTTTGCTGTCGGGAAAACCATAGCAGCTAAGGAATTGAAGCAAATGATTGGTAATATGTTTCTGGTCCAACACATCACAAAGAGGTGGCATTGGCTGCCTGCAGGTTTATGTTGGGGCATAGGGAAAGGGAAACATGGGAACGCTGAGAAATTTAGAAAGCTTCCCTTAGCTTAGGTCGTTGACAGGAAAATGCAGAACAATTCATAAGGTGCAGATCGCACCACAGGTCATATAAGATTAAATCATCCACAGGCCCTTTTAAATGGCTTGGGAACCACATCCTTCATAACCAGCATCTACTGCATGGGAATCCGTTCCTTATAAAACAAAAATGTGCTATAAAGCTAAGAATTTTATGGCTGCCCAGCAGAAAGATTGAAGAACTGCTCCTTAAACATGAATTGAGTTTCAATGTGGTGTGAAGGAAATCAAAGACAGTGAAGATAGCTGATTTAAGTATATGGAGAAATAGAGTGACAAGTGACTAGAATACTTGCGAACCAAATAGACTTGATTGGAAGCTGCAAGTACAGCAATCTCAACTGCAAGTAGAGTGAATCTTGATTTTATCTCAGAAGCAAAATTTGGACCTTAGATGATGGAAAAGGTGTAATAAAAGAGCAGGTTTTTCAAAATGCCTAAAAGGAAATGAGTAAATGGTGCGTTTTGTAATTAAATTGCTTAGAAGGTGGTGGAAATAACTGACATTGATCTGCAGAATGTGACGGTTCTTGAGATGGTAGTGGAATCCTAACGAATCTGGGAAAGATCTGGGACAAATAGAACAGAGTGTAAAGTGTATGACTTAAAGCCACAAACATGCTACTGGGATATTACAGTTTGAAATAAAAGGAAGATAACGAGTATAAACCTGACAGGCTTCAATAAACGAGCCACACCGACAGCCAACAGAAGATTTATGAATGAACCGCCGCAAAGGTGTCCGAACTGTAACTATTTCCACAACAAGGGACGGATGTTCTGTCCAGCGAACGGCAAGCCATGCAACTACTGCAAGAAGATGAACCATTTCACCGTTTGCTGCAGGTCCCGTGGGAACCGCAATTCTAGCTTGGCGTCTAATCTGCACCTGCTGCAAGACCAAACATTTTCAGACTCCCAAGACCAGCTCGAAGCTGCCCATGAGGACGATCCAATTAGCTCATATGAAGAGTCTACTGTTCACACCGTCCTCCACACAGCTGGTAAGCTTTTGGTTCCCTCTGTGTCCATGATAATTAACAACAAGCCTGTGACGGCCAAATTGGATACCGGGGCGCGCGTGAATGTAATGTCCCTGAATGTCTACAATAAGATAAGAAATAATGAGACCTTGACTAGAAACAGCTCTACCCTACATACTTATGGGGGGGAGGTGCTGCATCCTCTTGGAAGAACTAGCTTTAAATGTATATTGGAAAATACCACAAGAAATCTGACTTTCTATATCCTAAAATCGGACTCTGTGACTTTACTGGGCATCCATGCGTGCCAGGACCTTGGGCTAGTCTCTTTCGATCGCTCCGTTCACAAGTTACTTATATCTGAGGACCCGATTCGAAACTACCCTGATCTGTTCGATGCCAAGCTGGGCAAGCTTCCTATGACATAAAATCGCCGTTGATCCCACCGTTGACCCAGCTATCCGTGCTCCCCACCGCGTGCCACATGCCATGCATGACAGAATCGAGACTGAACTTAGAAATATGGTTTCCATGGGTGTGCTGGCTGAAGTCAGCGACCCCACAGACTGGGTCTCCACCATGGTTGTCACGCAAAAGAAAGACAAAGACGAGCTCCGAGTGTGCATCAATCCAAGAGACCTAAACGCTGCCATCAAGCGCCCACATTATCTGATGAGAACTGTCGAAGATGTCGCGGCCCACATCGGTTGCACAACAGTGTTTTCCGTACTAGAGTTGCAGGGTCAAGTGGTCCATATGCGTCTGGGTTTCGTTGTCGGCCCGTCTAAGGAACCCCGTTCCAACCTTGTCAACGTCGATGGTGTTCTGTACAGACGAAGCTGGCAGCATTTGCTGCTTGTGAACGAACCTCGACCACCTCCAGCCAATCCATATGCTCCACCCCTGCCGTTTAAACCCTCTGCTGCTCCTGCTACCACCATTCCCAGCGTGCGCCCTCCGCCTCGGTTAGTAACCCCATCTAAACCATGTTAACATTCCCGCATGCTCACTCCACCGGTCGCCTCAAGAGTCCCCAGCTGCATTTTCCTTTTCGGGGTCACTACCTCCCTCCCCCACTAACTTTTCTAGTATGGAGGGAGAGGGGTTGGTCCGCACGCGTTCGGGTCATATTAGTAGACCGATAGATAGATACGCCGAGTATGTTTAATTGCGTGTGTTTAACATTTGCCTGGCTGTTTAACATTTGCTTAACAATCTTTTCTCTTTACGAGGAAGGATGTAGATTGGTTATTGCATGTGAACAATCAGAGTAGTGTAGCATCACTAACTCCACCTTACTGTACACTTTATATTAACACCCATTTCCTACATTAAGTAGTCTTGGAAGCGGTAGTGATGAACTAACAACCTACTGTACCGCACTACTATATGCTAAAATTAAAGATGATTTAAACTTCAGACCGGTGTTTATTAAGTCATTTACAGAACCTATCATTGAGCTTTTGCTACCACTGTATGGCCTTTAGATTTCTGAGGTGAGCAGTGCTGGGAGGGCAGATCGGTTCAAATGTCTAAAAAGAGTTCCTCCTGGCTTGCTGATTTTAAGTTAAATGAAAAAAAAAAATTGCATTTCAGTAACTCCATCCAAGTCTGATATCTATATTTCATATCTGATGAGAATATTGGTTTATTTTTGCAATGCGTGCAATGAAATCAAGATCAGCAAACTTCCAAAAATGTCCATTTATATTTTAGATTACTTTCTGATATTACCCCAAAATCAAATACAGCAAAGGTAGACACAAAAAGCTGGAGTAACTCAGCGGGACAGGCAGCATCTCTGGAGAGAAGGAACGGGTGACATTTCGGGTCGAGACACTTCTTCAGACCCGACCCGAAAAGTCACCCATTCCTTCTCTCCAGAGATGCTGCCCTCCAGCTTTTTGTGTCTATCTTCGGGTTAAACCAGCATCTGCATTTCCTTCCCACACATCTAAGATAGCAACTTTTATTATACTACCATTATCCTATAATTCTATTCCACTTTAATAAAGTAACCCAGTATATTTTCAAAAGGGACCACTTACCTTGGGAAATAGAGCCTTTTCTTCTCCAGGTATAAATTAAGGCCTTTCTGGATATCCTCCAAGAGACTATTAGCCTCCAACAATCTTTCCAACATATTTGGCTGAGATGTAGCTTGCAAGATATGAGTATCTTTTACCTAGTAACAAAATTAGCAAATTGCATTAGAAAACATGCCTTGTACAACATCTCATTGACTTGCGTTATTTTAGAGATACTGCGCGGAAACAGGCCCTTCAGCCCACCGAGTCCACGCCGACCAGCGATCACCCCGTACACTAGCACTACCCTGAACACTGGGGAGAATTTACATTTTTTACTGAATCCAATTAACCTGCAAACCTGGACGTCTTTTGAGTGCGGGAGGAAGCCAGAGCACCCGGAGAAAACCCACGCGGTCACAGGGAGAACATTACAGACAGCATCCGAAGTTAGGATCAAACCCGGGTCTCCAGTGATGTAAGGAAGTAACTCTACCGCTGCGCCACCGTGCCACCCCGAAATATTAGAGCCATTGACAACATTAAAAGTTACACATACTCAGAATACAGTATTTATTCTGAGACTGTGCACGGTGTAAATTAATTATACTCTAAACTGTCCCTGGGCAGCAATTTTACTGCACCACTGGGTGAAATTATGTATCTAACACTGTGTTACAACTTGAAAATAATGCTTGTCATCTAATTCGGACAACTGAGACAATAGATGAGGATATTTATAGGCAACGACATATGATGTATGCACAAGCAAACATTCTCTTTTTTTTTTCTTTTTTTTTTTTTCTTCTTTTTTTTTTTATTATTTATTTATTTATTAGAAGTAGACATATTATACAATGTAGTTACATATTATAGTAAAAAAATTTTTTTTCATATACATCAGTCATACATTATTAAAATTTTCCATTATCAATTACTTCTGCTTCTAGTATTTTTATTTTTTATAGAAAGCGAGAAAAAGAGAGGGTAGAAAGTTACAAATAAAAAAGAAAGCAAAAAAAAACACAACAGAAAAACAAGGGAGGTGGAATGGGTTACCTGTGATACATCAATGGAGATAGGTTCGTAGGTTATAAAGTATAGAGTATAGTTTTTCATCTGTTCCTGAGTTCAAGTTTCAGCTGGGTCCTCGTGCTGTGCCAGTCTATCCCTTCAGATAGTTAATGAATGGAACCCAAATTTTATGGAAAAGATCTTGTTTGTCCATTAAGACAAGTCTAATTCTTTCTAAGTATAGGGTCTCCGACATTTCCGTAATCCACATTTTGATTGTGGGGGTTGTAGGGCCTTTCCAAAATTTTAATATTAATTTTTTTCCGGTTATTATACTGTAATTGAGGAAGTTTCTTTGGTTTGTTGTGAGTGTTAAGCTTTGTTCTGATATTCCAAGTATTATTAATTTTGTGTCTGGGTCCAGTTTTGTATTAATAACTTTTGAAGTTATTTCAAAAATATCTGTCCAGAAATGTTTAAGTTTTATACAGTTTGCAAAAGTATGTGTTAAATTAGCCTCTAAATGTAGACATTTATCACAAATAGGAGAGATTTGTGGGAAGATTCTATTTAGTTTTATTTTAGAGAAGTGTAGTCTATGTAAGACCTTGAATTGTATTAAAATATGTCTGGCATTTAATGAACATTGATGTATTTGTTGTAAACTTTCGTCCCACATATCTTTCGTGATAGGATGACCTATTTCAATTTCCCATTTGTATCTATGTAGTTCGGTCGGTGGTACCTCGTTATTTAGTAGGGTGTTATAAATATAAGCTATTAGTTTTTCAGTATTAGGATGCTCAGACACTCATCAAGAATTTCTGATTCCCTATTCCTGTAAACTTGTGTATTAGATTTAACATAATCTCTAATTTGTAGATATCTGAAAAAATTATTTGAGTGCAATCCATAATTCAGTTGTAAACTCTTGAAATGAAAGAAAAGTACCTTTCCCATAAAGATGTCCTATATTTTTGATTCCATGATTTTTCCATTGTGTGAAACCTTTGTCCATAAAGGATGATTTGAACAAAGGATTATTTACAATGGGAAGGCAGAGTGGTATATTATTCAATTTTAAATCTTTTTTTATTTGTTTCCAAATTCGTATTCCACTATGTATTATGGGGTTTTCTTTATAGGTTTTTTTGTGCTGTTTTGTGGGGGTAAATATGATCGGTCCAATTTCAAAAGGTATACAGTCTTCCTTTTCCATCATTAGCCAATCTGGTTGTTGGTCCATTTCTTCCAGCCAAAAATTCATGTTTTTAATATGGACTGCCCAAAAATAAAATAAGAAATTTGGCAAAGCCAGACCTCCATTTATCTTTGATTTACATAAATGTTTTTTACTTATTCTATGATTCTTATAATCCCAGACAAAACTTGTAACAATGGAGTCGACTTTTTTGAAAAAAGTTTTTGGGATATATATCGGAATTAATTGAAGTAGGTACAGTAGTTGCGGTAAAAAAATCATTTTTATAGCATTAATTCTCCCAAGCATTGAAATGGGGAGTGTTTTCCAGTATTGAATATTCTTATGTAGTTTATTCAGTAAGGGTGGGAAATTTAGTTTAAATAAAGAGGTATATGTCTTAGTTACCCAGATTCCTAAGTATTTAAATTTATCTTTAACTATTTTAAAAGGGGATTGTTGTATTGCATGTAAATTGAATTTTGTTATTGGCATGATTTCGCTTTTATTCCAATTGATTCTATATCCCGAAAACTGACCGAATTGAGTTATTAGATTTAATAGGTTTGGAATACTAGTTTCTAATTTTGTAATATATATTAATATATCATCTGCATATAAGGAGATTTTATTCCTTGTATCTCTAGTATTGTATCCAAATATTCCTGGATGGTTTCTAACGCTTTCTGCTAGGGGTTCGATTGCAAGAGCAAATAATAGTGGTGATAGTGAGCATCCTTGTCTACAGCCTCTAGAGAGATTAAATTTAGTTGATAACATTTTGTTTGTTAATATTCTAGCTGTTGGGTTAGAATATAACAATTTAACCCATGTACAGTACTTCTCTCCTAGTTGAAATTTTTCCATCACCGAAAATAAATATGGCCATTCTACCTGGTCAAATGCTTTTTCAGCATCTAACGAGATAATTGCTAGCTCTGCGTTGGGGATTCTATTGGAGTTTATAATATTAAATAATCTTCTCAGATTAAAAAATGAATACCGTTTGGGGATAAACCCTGTTTGGTCAGGATGTATTAATTTACTGATCACTAAGCTCAATCTATTAGATAGAATCTTAGTTAATATTTTCTGATCAGTATTTAAGAGGGCTATAGCTCTGTATGAACCTGGGTCTTCAAGATCCTTGTCCGTTTTTGGTATAAGTATGATTGTTGATTCATTTAGAGTTTCTGGGAGTTTCTGTTGAGTATAAGCATATTTGTACATTGTCTGTAGGCGTGGGGAAAGCAAGTCATAAAATTTTTTATAAAATTCCGAATTTAGACCATCGGGTCCTGCCGACTTTCCGTTTTTTAAGGACTTTATTGATTCTTCAATGTCTTTTATCGTAATTTCAGCCCCTAGCAATTCTCTCTCTTTCTGATCTAGACCCGCAAACTTACAATTCTGTAAAAATGTTTCCATTCCCGTTGATTGTTCTGTTATTTTAGATGAATACAATTTTTGATAGTATTGTAGAAATCTATCATTAATATCTTTAGGCAATGTTAATGTTTCTCCCTTATCTGTTCTAATTTTGTATATTGTTTTTTCCCCGTCCAATTTGCGAAGTTGACGCGCTAATAGTTTTTGTGGTTTGTCACCAAATTCAAAATTTAATTGTTTTGTATGTTGATAAAGTTTTATAACTTGGTCTGAATAAATCTTGTTTAATTTATATTGCAATACTGCAATTTTATTGTGTTTTATCGTGGATGGTGCTGCTGCATTTTCTGTGTCTAATTGCTTTATTTCCATTTCCAGTTTCTTTTGTTTGGCCCTATTCTCTTTATTAAAAAATGATTGGGAAGAAATTAATGCTCCTCGTACAAATGCTTTAAATGTTTCCCAAAGAAGCGAGGCAGAGATTTCAGGGCTATCGTTAGCCTCAAAAAACATTTTAATCTGTTTTACTAGATATTCATTACATGACTTATCTTTTAAGATTTGGGGATTAAATCTCCATTGTGACTGTGTCTCTGCCATTCCGTTTACTTTAATCATAAATGTTAATGGGGCATGGTCTGAGATTATGATGTTGTGATATTGTGAGTTATAGGTGAATGGGATAAGTTTTGAATCTACCAAAAAATAATCTATCCTTGAGTAGGTTTTATGTACTGGTGAGTAAAATGAATATTCTCGGCCCGATGGATTTTCAATTCTCCAAACGTCCTTAATATTAGTGGTATTAATGTATGAATTTAAAAATTCACTTGATCGAGATTTTAGTTTTCTTTGAGTTGATGATCTGTCCAAACAAGCATCCAATGTACAATTTAAATCTCCACCAATTATTAAGTTTTGTTGTGTGCCTTCCGGGATATTGTTAAGAATTCTCTTAAAAAACAGAGGGCTATCAAAATTTGGTCCATACACATTGAGGAGAGTCACCTTTTTTAAGTATAACTCCCCTATTATTATAATATATCTGCCTTCAATGTCTTCTATCGTTGATATATGTTTAAAGGGTATACCTTTACGAATTAATATTGCAACACCTCTTGATTTATGTGAGAATGAAGAATGGTACGCTTTAGCAATCCATTTTGCTTTCAGTCTATGTTGTGCTTCCTTTTTAAGATGTGTCTCCTGGAGAAATATTATATCTGTTTTCAATGATTTTAAATGTGCTAACACTTTGCCTCTCTTGATAGGTTCATTAATTCCCTTAACATTCCAACTACAGAATTTAATTCCCTCACCCCCAATTTTTATATTCATGTCTTGCATCTTGTGATTAAGTGGTAGAGCAGATGATTCAGCACACTCAACCCTACCTTATACTTGAACTTCAGGTAGATGAATTTTAGGTCACGTCTGTTTTCCATCCGAACGTATCTCCTTAAATAAAATATGCAATTCCATTCCAAATACAAAATATAATGTGATATAAGATAAAAAAAGGTGATAGCTAATAGGGTTAGTAAAGTGTGGAAAGTAAAAAAGAAAAGCAACTACAACTACAATTAGTGCAGTTAGTGATAGCCACCCTAATGTGGCTAAGCATCTATGGACTTCCGTAGCTTTTGGTTTATAAAAATACTAGCTCCGTGCTTTCCTTGAAAGGAAAGTTTCCAATTCGATGCATACAATTTGTGGGGGGGAAAGAAATATTGATTATATTCCATTAATGGTATAATTAGTAGTCTCAAATTGAGATATTAGTTTTGTATAATCTAAACATCTATCAAAGAGTAATCAAAAACGAAAACATCAGGGCAAGGGCCATCAGACATTTCTCATTATAAAATACCTGAATCATACTTTACTTATATTTCATACTTTTAATTAATTCTGAAATAATTTAGATAATCTTGTTATCATTAGTTAGTGTTAGTTAATATTCTTGATTATTAATAGTTGTTAGAGGTTAGAGGTTAGTACTAGGATGTTAGTTTTATATATATCCGTTGTAGGAAATATACCCAATTCTTATTGCGAAAATTAGGCAACTCTTAAATATAATAGTTTAAAGTTTAGAGTTCCATATCTTCTCTGCGAGATAGCAGTGTCCGAGTAGGTGTTAAGAGTTGAATATTTTTCAATCTTTGATCTTGTCTTCGACTTTCTTGGCAAATTCAAATGCTTCCGTGTGCTTGATGAAGAAGTATTCCTTCTTCTCGTAACTGACTCTCAGTGTTGCGGGGTATAACAGTCCATATCTCAGATTCTTTATGTTCTTCAGTATTCTTCTTGTTTCTGTGAACAGCGCTCTTTTCTTAGCAACTTCCACGGGGTAATCTCTGAATACGCTAATCTTGTCTCCTTCATATACAAGATTTCTGCTTTTACCAATTTTCCTCATCATGTCATCCAATACATGGTCATATTGGACCTTTACTATCATTATTCTTGGTCGGTCGCCCACCTTTGGGCGACCCACTCTGTGCGCTCGGGCAAGTAATGGCGCCTGATCCAGGTTCAAAATTGTTTTCAGTACTTCTGCAGCAAATTCACGGGGGTCACGAGTCCCCTCTCTGCCTTCCTGGATGCCCACGATTCTTAAATTCTGACGCCTCTGTCGTCCCTCCAAGTCTGTACATTTTTCAGTTATTTGATACAATAACTTTGATAGGCGTTGGTTCTCAGTGATGAGTTGTTTTGTAGTTGCGGTGCTTGTCTCAGCAAGTTCCTCAAGTTCTTTTACAATCTTGTAGTGTTGGTCTAATGTCAGGAGAATAGGTTCAAGTTTAGAATCAAATCTGGATTCCATCTTATTCAGTTTTTCATTTACTTCTTCAACATTTTGAGTCATATTTCTTTCCATATCTAATTTCCAGTCTTCAAGGACTTCGTGTACAATCTCTGTAACATCTTCTTTAATTTGGTCTTTCATTTCTTTTTTAAAAGATGCTAGATCCTCTTTAAAGTCCTGTCTAAGATTTTTAAGTTCTTCCTTAAGGAACGTTTTTAATTCTTCCATCTCAGTCTTTTTCTTCTTCTTTGAGATGTCTTCTCGGGATGCTGTTAAACCTGAGGCCGAGGCTTCAGTTGGGCCTACCTCTTTTGTCTTGCCGTTTTTTGCCTTGTGGGGGGGGAGTATGTTGAGTCGACATACTGCCGGTGTCGCGCGCCTGATGACGTCACGGGCTTAGTTCAAAACAATCGGTCCCGGTTTCTGCAGGTAGGATCTGTCTTTTCCTCCCGTTTTTTCGGATTTTTCACGGAGCTAGTTGGCGCGAGTCTCTCCTACTCCATAGCGCCACCGGAAGACAAGCAAACATTCTCTCACACAAGTTTAGTGCGTGTACAGATGGAGTGAAGCTGTTTCTGTTCAGAGCATATTGTACACCACTCTGTACTGCACACCTATGGTCAAACTACAGAAAAGCAAGCTTACAGAGACTTAAAGTAGCTTATAATTATGCCATGAGAATATTACTTAAGAGACCTAGATGGTGTAGTGCAAGTGAAATGTTTGTGGCTGCAGGAGTCAATACTTTACAAACTAGCTTAAGAAATCTTATGTATACATTTATTTGCCGGATTAATGACTCTGAAAATGAAATCATCTTGGCCTTATCAAACATAAGGTTTAGCACTACACGCTACCAATCCCAGCTGTGGAGACATTGGTATAGTTGTCTCGTTGTAGGGCACTAATTAAAAAAAAAAAAAATGATTCTTGATCTTAAACCATGTATTGTGCTTTTGTATGTCATTTATTGCGCTTTTGTATGCAATTTATTCTATGTAATGTCTTGTCTTTTATCTGGACCTTGAGTCTGTAATAAAAAAAAGTAAGTAAGATGAAGACTTTTTTTGCGTATTCATTGATAAGATGTAGGCATTCAAGAATGGATAGTTATGGATGTACAATAAAATGGAGCACAAGTACTTAGTTTCCTGAAATTTGTGTTGCAGGTAGGCAGAGCAGTGAAGAAGGCTTGTAGTCTGCTGGCTTTCATCAGCCAAGGAATTAAGTACATAAGTTGGCACATTATGTTACATTTGCACAAGACGTTGGTGAGGCCTCACTTGGAATATATTAAAATATATTTGAATGTGTACATGTATAGGAAAGATTTGGAGAGATCTGGGCTAAATGTGGGACTAGCTTAGATGGGACATCTTGGTCATTATGGGCAAGTTTGGCAGAAGGGCCTGTTTCCATGCAGTTTGACAGTGACTCTATAAAATGTTTGCCATGCACCGTTAAATATACTGTTATCTTTAAGAAATATTTGTTAGTTTCACATCCCCACCTCAGTAACACCTGCAAAGAAGATGGTGGTGTCTTGAAAGTGATCCACTGTTGTGAACCAGTGGCACTTTATTATAAGGTATTATAAGAGAATACTGTTAACAAAGCTAGAAATGTATGTTCTTACTACTGACAATCAGTTTGGGTTCAAAAGAAAACATGGAACTGACCAGTGTATCTATGCTCTTAAAGAGATTGTGTTCAGGTACACAAGCCTGAATTCATCTGTATTCCTATGTTTTATTGATGCGTCCAAGGCATTTGATAGAATTAATCATGAACAATTGTTTGTAAAATTGCTAGATAGAGGTGCCCCTAAATTTTTAGTGAGAATTTTAGTGTTTTGGTATGCCCATGAAACGTTTCAGGTTAAATGGGACAATGTTGTATCTGCTCCATTCTGTGTTAGTAACGGAGCGCGGCAAGGAGGAATTTTGTCTCCTATTTTATTTAATGTTTATATGGATGAATTATCAAATCAGTTAAATAGGTTAAAAACTGGCTGTCTTGTGGGCAACACTATTGTTAATCATCTTATGTATGCAGACGACCTGGTCCTGCTCTGTCCATATAGTGCTGGGCTGCAGCAGATGTTGAAGGTGTGCTCTCAGTATGGCCTTGATTATGACATAAAGTATAACGCTAAGAAAAGCCGCATAATAATAGTTAGAAGCGCTGAGGACAGGAAATCAACTTTTCCGACCTTTTATTTGTCAGACAGTCCTCTTGCTGTGTGTGAGGAAATTAAATACCTAGGTCATGTCATATCTGATGACTGGACGGATGACAAAGACCTCTACCGACAGTGCTGTAAATTTTATTTTCAAGCTAACATGCTTATAAGGAAGTTTTCTATGTGCTCTGACTCTGTGAAGTGTTCCTTGTTCAGAACCTACATCACACCGTTATATACTGCTCAATTGTGGTCTAACTATAAGAAAAAGAGTATGCAGAGGCTCAAGGTAGCATACAATGATGCAATGAGGTTGCTGCTTCGTGTCCCTAGGTGGCATAGTGCCAGTCAATTGTTTGTGTCCACTAGAGTGCCAACCTGTGAGGCACTCTTAAGACAGCTGATGTTTAGTTTTATGTGTCGCCTGGACAAGTCAGAGAATCACATAATTGAAGCCCTAGTCAGCCCTCTGAAAAGCTGCTATAGATTCACTTCTAGGCTAAGATGGCATTGGTGCAATAGCTTGTATATCTTATAGGCTAATATGCAATTTTTAATGTATTTTTTGTATCTCCTTATACTGTATGATGTGTTATATGGACCTGTGTCTGAAATAAAGCTTTATTATTATTATATTTGGAAATAGTCGCCAGTTTGTAGCACACCAAGTGAAAGAGGGTACTTCACAGAAAAGGCCAGGGAGAAAGATATCAAAGGACGAGTGAAATTGCTCCCCTTCATTGCAATTCCCAATTCAGAATTAGCAAAGTTTGACAAAACTACAGGAGCAGAACCAGGAAACAAATTTAAAAGGAAACAAGCAGAAAATAATTTCTGAAAATAGGGAAAAACAAATAAATATTAAAAGTTCAACGCATTTTGATTAGGCATGGCAGCAATTCCGCACCTGCAGCTCAACATTAATGTAGACAGATACAAGAAAGCCAACCATTGCTTTGAAAGCTTTCCCCAACTTCCTAGGTTTTTGGGATGCTATAGGAAATACATAGTGTAGAAAGGAACTGCAGATGCTGGTTTAAACCGAAGATAGACAGAAAATGCTGGAGTAACTCAGCAGGACAGGCAGCATCTCTGGATAGAAGGAATGGGTGACGTTTTGGGTCGAGACACTTCTTCAGACAAATATAGTATTTGCTTCACCGCCTGAAATCAATATCAAATTTTGGATTGAAGAGATGGATGATTAACTTACTGCTTCAGACATTATGTCTTTCCAGTAGCCATCTACAATACCGAACTTCCGACCTTCTTCTGGCATTTGAGCAATGATGTCCTCAGAACTAAAGATAGGCTCCAGGTAAAGCCAGGTGGCCTGGCATTTTAACCAGGCATCAAGAATATTCTGCATCAGGACTAGCTTGTCCTCCCATACCTAGATTGTTGAAAGTTAAACACAGCATAATTGTTACACTGAGTGCTTCTAATACTTTTAAAATAATAAACAACATCTTGTCTATGTTATAAATGCATAAAAAATAGTTTTTAAAAGATCATATCTACTGAGGAACATGAAATATAGCTCAAAGATAGGCACAAAATGCTGGAGTAACTCAGCGGGACGGGCAGCATTGGGGAGAAGGAATGGGTGACATTTCAGGTCGAGACCCTTCTTCAGACTGACATCAGGGGGGAGGGAGATACATAAATAAGGAAGAGTGAAGGTGTGTAAACAGGGCAAAGGGAATGGAGATCCAGGCAAATGTGGAATAGATCGTTGTTAGCGTGGAGAAGGTAACAATAAAGCAAAGAGATAAAACGTAGTCGGAGACAGTAAGACTGGTCGAAGATCTGGGAAAGGGGAGGGATGAAGAGAGAGGGAAAGCAAGGGTTACTTGAAGTTAGAGAAGTCAATGTCCATACCCCTAGGGTCTAAGCTGCCCAAGCGAAATATGAGGAAATATAGCTCCGTGTTTCAATATAGGCAAACCATTATAGAGAACAGTAATGTGGTATTAAATGAAGATTAAAAAATAAGGGCCAATGTCGGGTATCTTATATATTTAATCTTCCCAAACAAATTATTTCAAATTGCATTGTACATGGAAATCTGAATATAAAGGTGTTTTTTTATTTTATTTAATGTACATCATTCTTTTTGGAGGGGAGGGAAACTAAGATTATTACATAGTTAGAAAAGAAAATTAGTGCAAAAGACAGGCATCATTTTCAATATTGCTGTTTCACAAATCTCCAATGTCTCAAATCCTACCTTACATTCGTTTTCAACCGGTTTAATATATGGTGATCCACGCATGGTCTGTACCTTAATGATGTGATCATCCAACAATACCTGGATATCATCCACTGCAGACAGAATGCTTACATCCTGAAAACACAGAAGGTTATATTATAGTATCTCATCTATAAAATCCAGCATTTTGTGCAATTCATGTGCTCCATGTTGCATTATTCATCACAAAATGCTTACAGCTTGGAAGGAGAACACTTTGCACATCATCCTCTACCAACTCTTTTTCCACAGTCCAGCAAATTATTTCCTTTTAGTTACTTATCCAGCTCCCTCGTGAACAGTACCATTTCACTACCATTACTTCTAACAGACCCCAACCACTTGATGCAGTGAAAGCTTGATGTTTTGCTTCACTTTTGGTTCTTTTGAGAATTAGTTCATTTTTTTGTCCTCGATTCTTTACCCTTCCACCTGAAACAATGGCTTCATTTAGGGATTAACTCCCTTTCCCTTTTCTTTTTGCTTCACTCGAGGGATCTATGCCTCTCTACTTTCTTTGGCACTTTCCTTCTGAACTCTCTGTCACCAGCCTAGTTCTCATTTGTGTTAACAACCTGGCATCTGTCATACGGGGCTTTTTGTCTGCTCTCTCTTAATGATTATCACTGCGAAGGAGGTTGGTTAATGCAACATGGTAAATACATGATAATTGAGAGGATTTACTAGATACCTGACTCTGCTCTGAGGCAGGCATAATTTGATATTTGGGGAAATTGTGCAGGATTAATAACCTGAATTTTGTAGAATGACGATGAGGAAACAATTATCTAAGTTGGCTTAGCATGAAATATACCCACCGTATCCCGATACTTTGTAAAGCTGAAGATGCCATCCACCCATTCTGATTTCATCTTAGCAAGAGCTTTCTCCAGTGAATACTCTTTGCTTGCTGCTACTCCAACCTCTTCCAATCTAGACAAAGGTTGTTATTAAGTCATTTCATTATGCAATATGTGGAGAACTAACATTTTGTAGCTTTCTACAACAGTTTTTACTTTTACGATTTGCTGAGACAATATCACAATCACAATAATACTTTATTAGCCAAGTATGTTTTGCAACATACAAGAAATTTCATTTGCCAAGTCAGTCATACAAATAAAAAGCAACGGAACACACAAAATACATTTTAACTCCTCCACATTCCTCACTGTGATGGAAGGCAAAAAAAAGTTCAAATCTCTTCCCTTGATGCGAAGATGATGCGAAGGGAGTGGTTTCTGCAGAAGGTGGAATGAAGTGGGGATGGGAAAATTCGACTGGTGGTGGGATCACATTGAAGGTGGAAATGTCAAGGAATGAGGTGTTGGTGCAAAAAGTGCTGGGGTATAAGGTGAGGATCAGAGGAATGCTATTCTTGTTCCAACTGCTTTGGAACATTACCTTACATGCCTTAAAACCTTATTTGTTGATATAAGAATATGAAATATCTTTCATATTTTGCATGAACTGTTACAAAGAAACATAAATCCGACATACTTTAAAAAAAATGCTCGTCTGGCTTTTAATTAACCCAAGATTCAGCTAAGAGACCGATATCACTAACTGACTGAAGGAAGCACAACAATGTCTCCAATACCATGGACCGGTCTCAGGGCTCCTCTCTACCCTTTCTCCAATGATTCACCCTTACATCTTTGTAACCAGGACTGGACACAACACCTAGTAGTGTGGAAAAGGGTCCCGACCCGAAATGTCACATTCATGTTCTCCGAAGATGATGCCCGACCCGCTGAGTTACTCCAACACTTTGTGCCTTTTTGTAAACCAGCATCTGCAGTTCATTGTGTCTCCACAATACTCCATGTTTGATATTGCACTTTAAACATGAATTGCTTCATGCTGATCGTTCTTTCCATTGCAATATTTGTTTTACTATTTTGATAATAATTAGGCATGTTAAAACTTGCATCCATCAACAATTGGTTTGGGCTTTATTATTCATTATTTCAATGCTATTCATGAAGTATTCACGTTACATTTGTTCCGTTGCTGATGGGGTGCTAAACACAAGACACCCAATGTTGAACAACATGGGTCACTCCTTTCAGAATACCCACTCCTTAAACAATCCTTCAGCCAAGTAAAAACAATATCGAGATTTTCTTTGAATACTGATGATTCAAATTTGAGACACAGCATGTGTGTAGAATTCTGATAAAGGGATTTCAGCACACTCACAAATAAAAATTGTATGCCGGATTCCAAGCTACAAACTCATAATATTATATAGCTGAAGTTCATTGCTCTTGCCATGCATAATATTCCCCCAGAGATGTATTAACTGGTTAATAAAGGGAATAAAATTGAAGAGAAAATTGAATTGCATTTGCCAATTGATTACAAAATTGACAGAAATGTGTAATATAGCTAATGTGAAATCATTACAAATCTGGTTTTGTATTTTATGTGTGGAGAATACAGTGCAAAGATAACCAGAAGAAATGCCGGGATTGATCATCGAATTTGCAAAGAAATGGTTATGCATTGAAGTTTGAACCTTTCATCCAGAAACTATAAAAATCCTCAGGCTCAGTGATGCTGGATATCAGACGTCGTGTCACACCGTGAGTATCACATACCACCAACAACATCATAGGGGGTTATTAGTAGAGATTAAACAGTCAATTACTCTGTGCAGGTCCCCTGGTCTGTTCACGCATGAATAGACTACTCTCGGATCAGTATGGGAGCCATAATGGTGGGGAAGTTATGCAAGACCGTTCTTTTAAGGAGAACTGTGCAGTTCATGAGAAAATAGCTGAAAAAGAAATTCAAAAGCAAGTGTATGAACTGCTTACTTATCAAGGAACTTTTCAAGTCCAATTTCTAGCATTTCCTGCAAGGTGGTCTCTTCATGGGGTTTCACTTCAAATCCAACAATTGCACTGATCTGTAAACAACACATAAATCAGCACAAATTATATGTTGTCGAGATTTATAAAAGACCTTTCCACCTTATTCATTTCCCTTATAGTTTGCTGCAGAGTAACGGGTGGCTAATTGCTCAAGGAACAACTAGTTTATATAAAAATGATTGCACTACAAAGGTGAAATGCTTTCGAGCCACCCATCTCACCAGTCATTTTTTTTTCTGCAATCCTTCAGCAACACCAATCTTAGGGCAGGTATAATTATTGGCATGAATTTAAGGTTAAAATGTAGGCAAAAGTTGCTTCAGTGTATTTGCCAACTATGCTCCGATACTCATCAAGTTCCAACTGGAGCAATAGCGTATAGAGATTCTCAACCACTCATCATCAAGATTGTTTCTGGGTTTTTTTCACATCTGAAACACTGGCCTAAAGTCTACCATTAGTCATCCGTACTTACCAGTTACTACTGAACAAAGCTCATATTTCTCTCGTGCAGATTCCCCAGCGGGAATATAGAGTTTAGAACTGCCATGAACTTCAGTGATGGAGCCCTACAAATCAATAGACCCTTCCACAATGAAATAGATTTACTTGTGGAGTACAAAAATAGATGCCAAAGCAAACAAACAGCTGGCTATATATCATCTCCTTGTTTAGATAACTGACAAAACTCAAATATTTGAAACTTCTAAGAATCCAGACAATCAAAAACATTCAAGATTTTAAATCCAGGGTTGGATGCATTAGGATTAGCAGGGATAGAACATCATGCATAATCTGGGACTTTACGGGGATTATGCCAACAGTAATTTGGGAATATATCAACACAAACATGCAGTACATGCCTCAATCGTTCCAGGTAAATTAGAAGGCGTGGCCTAATCCATTGTCAACATTTTGGAGGTATGCACAAGTAGAAGGGTGTGCTATTTAGCTCCAGCACTTATTTCATTATGGTGAAGACCTCTGCATTGTTCATAAATTCATGTGATAGGAGCAGAATTAGGCCATTCGGTCCAACAAATCTACATCGCCATTCAATCATGGGTGATCTATCTTTCCCTCTTAACCCCATTCTCCTGCTTTCTCCCCATAACCTCTAACACCACAGCCTTCCGTGGCAATGAATTCCACAGATTCACCACCCTCTGACTAAAGAAATTCCTCCTCATCTCCTTTCTAAAGGAAAGTCCTTTTATTCTGAGGCTGTGGCCTCTGGTCCTAGACTCTCCCACTAGTGGAAACATCCTCTCGAAATACACTTGATCCAGGCCTTTCACTATGCAGTAAATTTCAATGTGGTTCCCCCCCATCCTTCTAAACTCCAGCAAGTAGAGGCTCATTGCCGTCAAACGCTAATCATATGTTAACTCAATCATTCCTCCGATAATTCTCGTAAACCTCCTCTGACCTTCTCCAGCACATGCATATCCTTCCTCAGATATGGGGCCCAAAATTGTTCACAATACTCCAAATGCGGTCTAACCAGAGGATTAGTCAGAGGGTGGTGAATCTGTGGAAATCTTTGTCACAAAAGACTGTGGAGGCCAAGTCAGTGGATATTTTTAAGGCAGAGATAGATAGATTCTTGATTAGTACAGGTGTCAAGGGTTATGCGGAGAAGGCAGGAGAATGGGGTCAGGAGAGATATAGATCAGCCATGGTTGAATGGCAGAGTAGACTTGATGGGCCAAATGGCCTAATTATACTCCTATCCCTTATGACTTTATGATCTTATGACCAGCACCTGTGAAGGGCTTAGCCACGATAGATTAATCTAATATTTTTCCCTGTATTTCCCATTGGGGACAGTGGCAAATGTAAATATAAATTTTGATCGGAAGTCTGAGGCTCATCACGAACAGAAAATTCTGCCCCTTAAGTTTTTTTTTGTTCCATTCGGGAGTATTTCTATCAGCAGTAGACTTGATTTCAACCTTGATTAGGTAAGACTTCACACATGGTCAATTTGTCAATCAATTTAAATTTCACAAACAACAAACACCAAGTGATAACTAATTAATGACCCATTGTACTTGTCGCTCAATTTTCTTATATACTAATTTCTTTCAAGAAATCAAATTCCATGTATGTTTACATACTTGGCAAATAAATTAATTACAATGATGAAAGTTGATTCTATCTCCAGTTTATGGTAAATTGCAGTTCTACCGAGTAGAAGTATGTACAAGAACACCCGACACTGTTCACTGTCCTTTTCTCAATGCATCAATTTATCAGACTTTACCTCTTCCCAGTGTCTCTCCTTGATGCCAGGATTGCAAATAGTTGAGATAATAGGTAGATGTGGCTTGAATTTCTCAATTTTAAATTTTGCATTTTCTGCTACACGTTTAGGTCCAGAAATATCTGCGAACGTCTTTGTCAATTTGTACATTGTTCTCCACATATTTGAAACTTCGTTTGTAATCTCTTCAGCATCTAGACCTTGGAAGGGTCCTAAAAATAATGGAAAAATATGGAAGCATTTGTATATATTTATATATACAAATATATAAATACATATCTTTGTGCACTTCCGAAGAATCTAGGTTTTAATAATTCTCCTCCAAGATGTGACTTCACTGAAGTAAATTTTGTTTCTTATATTCTCTCCTCATGTGAACTCCTCTGTCCTCACCCTCCCCCAGCCCTCACCCCCAAACCCCCAGCCCATGCCCCATGCTACCAATGCATGCAACTGCTGATCTCACCCATGATTGACTTGGGACCGACTAGCCATCCTCTTCTTGGCCACTTTCCCCCCCCCCCAAAAGGGGCCACTTTCCCACACCTCCCAAATCTGATCACTTAAACTCCCAACATATCTAAACTCAGCAGCTCTTCCCCAAATTCCTTTCCCTCACTGGTCACCCCTCCCCCCATCATGACTTTGATTTACAGCCACCTTCTAGAAAGTGCAAAGAAGCAATTTCCAGACTACACACAGAATAGTGCATAATGGATTGTCTGTAACAAGGCCTTCCTGTACTTGTCATTTTCAAGTCTGTGACTGGTAGCTTCCATGGTGGCCTATTGCCTTTTAAGGCTCACATCAGTTTCTAGGCCCTCCTCATTTTAGGATCCTGAATGTTTCTTACTCAATTATCTTTTGAAACTCACCATTTAGCCATGCTTCTGATTTGGTATAAAAGTTATATGCAGTGTTCCACAGTTGTTCATAAGGTTGCTTCTGTGCCACCGTGGCCATTAACTGTGGGAAATGGGACACCTGATGCCCCAACAACTCCTCTTCTCTATTTATAGTCTTTAAAGAGAAAATGAGATTCATGATGGACATAGCTGGTATCAGAACTTAAAAACGGCATATTAATGGATAGAATGCAATGCATTTGAGTAATTCAGCAGGTCAGGCAGCATCTCTGGAGGACATGGATAGGCAATGTTTTGGGTTGGGACCTTTGGTCTTGACACTAATGGGTACATTTTGATCTCAAGGTTTCATTGGTGTATAAATTTAGCAATACTCTACTTACGAATAGTTCCATTATTTCCGTCAACATCCAGAACTGGGAATGTTACAGATGTCAATGAAAGGTAAGAATAAAGCAGATAGAGTCACCGGGTAGCTTGAAATAATGCTTTACTTTTGGTTTCAATCTAATTAATTTAGGTGCTTTTGATTTACAGCATGATGTTGGTATCAGGTTGCTCCCTGTATTCACACCAATGGACCCAATTGCCTTCATCTGATGCAGAAACAAGGAACTGCAGATGCTGATTTACACAAAAGAGCACAAAATGCTGGAGTAACACAGCAGGTCAGGCAGCATCTCTGGAGAACAAGGATAGGTGACGTTTTGGGTCAAGACCCTTCCCCTCCTGGGGGAACATCACCTATCCAAATTCTCCAGTGATGCTGCCTGACCCACTGAGTTACTCCAGCGCTTTGTGCACTTCCCTTTATACAGTGATAAACACCAAAAAAACTGATAAAATAATTTTCTTGCATCTGAAATTGAATTATTGCTATTATATTTTTTTTAAAGTTCCCTTTACCTGCTCTCAGAGAATTGTAATTGACAATTGCATTTGCATCCACAAACACATATAATAATATTATGAAGCACATATAATATCATAAACTCTAATGAATAAACCACAGAGGAAAGTTTTGGATACATGTTCCTATCCCCAAAGATTATTATGTATCATCAAGAATAATATTTAAATACATTGCATGAAATATACAATGATAATTATTTATAAATAAATTAACGGATTGAAAAAGAAAGAGTATAAATGTCTGGTATAGTAAAGTTGTCTAGAAAGGTTGTCTTATGAGGGAAGATTGAACAGCTTAGGGCCTCACTACAAAGATCTGATTGAAATATCTAAGATTCTGAATTGACTGATCTGGCCAAATGCTGAGAGGATGTTTCCCTCATGGTGCTGGGAGCTATACCTTCAAAGTAAAGAGTTATCCATACAACCAAGCGGTATGAATGTTGAATTCTCTAATTGACGGTAACTTCTACAAACATTCCCCTCCCCCCCTCCCTGCCTGGGGTCATCTGTTGGCGGCCCTGATTTGAGAGAGAGAGAGAGAGAGAGAGAGGCACACAGACACAGACACACACACTCTGAAGAAGGGTGCCAATCAGAAATGTCACCTGTCCATTTTCTCCCGAGATGCTGCCTGACCTGCTGAGTAATTCAAGCACTTTGTGTCTATATGGGATCAGCCATGATTCTGTTGAATGGTGGAGCAATCCCAAAGGGGAATACAATTCACCGTTGTTTCTATTTCTTATGTTCCCGTAAGAATTATCTGATTATTCCTACAAAAGGCACTTAATTTAGATTTCTAAAGTGCCAGAAGAAAATAACATATCTAAGAACTAGATAAGAACTGAAAATTAATGAAGGTGACAATGGCGGAAGTATGAAGTGCTGACTATCTGACATTATAGAACTCAAATGTCAACCACAGATGAGGTGCTGTTGCCCGAGCTAACTTTGGGCTTCATTGTGATAGAGTAGAAGGTTAAGGAGACATAGATCAGAGAAAGACTGAGACACAATCTCAAAGTGATATGTAGTTGGAAGATATTAAATTATAAATGGCTGTAGATAGTCAAGGAAATGACAAAGACAGCAGTTATATGCAGTGTTCCACAGGTTAGGTGTAGGAAGGAACTGCAGAAGCTGGTTTAAACCAAAGATAGACACAAAATGCTGGAGTAACTCAGCAGGACAGGCAGTATCTCTGGAGAGAAGGAATGGGTGATGTTTCGGGTTGAGACCCTTCTTCAGACAGGTCTCGACCAGAAATGTCACCCATTCCTCTCCAGAGAAACTGCCTGTTCCGCTGAGTTACTCCAGCATTTCGTGTCTATCTGCAGGTTAAGCTTGGTTCCTGATGTACTTTTACCTTCAGGACAGTGTTTAGGGATACTTCATATATATAATTTTTCTTCTGGCACTTTAGAAATCTATGTTGTGTCTTTTGTAGGAATACTTAGATAGGGAGAGAAAATGAGGGGAGTTCAGTAGAATAAAAGCAAATCAGTCCAGATTACAGAAAGGACCTAAACCATGGAAGCTGAACATGTGGCTTTTTGAGAGTGAGAGTGAGAAACCTCTACATTGAAGTGGACAAGAAAGCATGCTCATGTACTGGGAATACCAACTTAATAAATCAGAAAGGTTACATCTAAAGGTCACATTACACATCAACAGGTTACTAACATCTAGTTCATCCATTGCAGCGGTCAGATTATCAGACAGTTCACTGAGCTTCTCCACATTATTCTTCATTTCATCAATTGTTATAATTTCCTTTTTCTTGAAGCTGTCTACATCTTTGCCATATGCCACAACTTTCTTCTGAAATTCTTTTACTCTAATAACACAAACAATGGCATTAGTGGGAACAATTACTCACAAACAAAATGTCAGCTGAAATTGATTTTTTTTTAATGAATTAGTGATGGGATTTATTGAGCTGATTCTGTCCAGGTAACGTTACAATTTTCGCCAGCGCTTTGTTTTAAATATGTGTGTTTAAAACTCCAATACAGTGATTGAAAGAGTGAAGAAATGAGAGCCACGGGATATAAGCAAGTTTTAAACTTTAAAATATATATAATTCAGGATTACAGATCAGCTTGTCCAGACCAGAATAGATAGGGTCAATGTAGCCTTTTTTTTGTTAGACCAATTAAAATCCAGAGAACCTACATTTAAAGTAAGAAGGGAAATATTTAACAGGAATCCGAGGGGCAACATTTTTACACAGAGGGTGGTTGAACAAGCTGCCAGAGGAAGTTTTTGAGGGAGGTACAATAACATTTATAAGACATTTGGACAGGTACATGGATAGAAATGTTTTGTGAAGGATATGGGCCAAGCGCAGGGCTAGCCTAGACAGCCTGTCTTAGTCGTAATGGACAATAAAAGGAAAACCTGATCAAAGCTGAATATGCAGAGAGGGTCCCATGCAGGAAACTTAATTTCAATTTGTCAAGAAGATTCTGAGATTTTACTAGAATTATTCCTGTTACCATGTTACCACTTTACTTAAAAGGGAACAATTCAACAATTTCTGAAATGCATGGAAGAATTTTTTTGAGGTACAAACCGATTCCTCAGGTTATCATCTACATCATCTCTCTTGCTCAGCAGTCGGTCCCGATGTGAATCAAGCAACTGTACAATCTGTCCCGGCCAGTTGAAGACTTGACTATTCAGCTTCAAATCATCCTCTATAATATAAACGGAAAATGTCAGAGTCAGGAAGAATCATCTGAATGGTGCAAGTTATTACAAATCACATCATAACACTTGTTTATTAACCGGCCGAATAATTTCAATAGACAATAGGTGCAGGAGTAGGCCATTCGGCCCTTCGAACCAGCACCGCCATTCAATGTGATCATGGCTGATCATCCCCAATCAGTACCCCACTCCTGCCTTTTCCTCCTATCCCTTGACTCCGCTATCTGTAAGAACCCTATCTAGCTCTCTCTTGAAAGTATCCAGACAACCGGCGTCCACCGCCCTCTGAGGCAAAGAATTCCACACTCACAACTCTTACAAGAAAAAGTGTTTCCTCGTCTCCATTCTAAATGGCTTACCCTTTATTCTTAAACTGTGGCCCCTGGTTCTGGACTCCCCCAACATCGGGAACATGCTTCCTGCCTCTAGAATGTCCAAACCCTTAACAATCTTATATGTTTCAATAAGACCCCTCTCATCCTTCTAAACTCCAGAGTGTACAAGCCCAGCCGCTCCATTCTCTCAGCACATGACAGTCCCGCCATCCCGGGAATCAACCTCGTAAACCTACGCTGCACTCCCTCAATAGCAAGAATATTTCAACATATCTAGCTTGCTTTTGGAGTGATGTGGCCATTGTACAAATTAATATATCAGCATCAGGTTTGATACCAGCTTCGTGGTATAATAGTTAACTCCTATTTCCATGTGTAAAGGAAGAATTTATGACATTCCTCAGATACTGAAACATGATCATTAATTTCGACTTGTGCAACCAGGCAACCTGCAATTTAATAAGTAGTCAAAGTTAGATAAATGACACCAAAATTACAAGGGGCGTAGAATTGGAAGAGAAAGCTCCGAAATAACTACCCTTTGAAAGTCTTTGCCCGTAGTTGCCCAGGTAAACCAAATTTCATCAGCGTACAAAAAAAATACAATAACGACCCAATTGAAACAGGTTTATAAAGAATTCCACTCAGTTTTCCAATATTTTGGGCCACGTTAAGGTGACCACAAACATAAAAGGGCTGCTTTATATTCCAGAACATCTGGATCTAAACAAAAACCAGAAAAATATCATCATGCCAACTATCACATTCTAGTGCTTGGAACAGGGGTCCAGGATTTGACAAGTTTTGGGAACCATTTCAGCTTCCTCTAATAGCAACTAAGGTGTAACGTAAAGGTTAAACAGACTTGTCAGCTAAAATTGAGCTGTCAACTAAACTAGCAGCACCGCATCTCAAACTCTACTTAGGAAAACAAGTACATTTTTTCTAAGAATGCTTAGGCTAAATCGAAGGGACCAGTATATCATGAGGACACCTGCAAGGTCACTAAGATAAGCTTTGCTTTCCTAGAGACATCAGAGACTAGCTCAGCATCTGATAGGGCATATAACTCATGCCATTATGGTACCAAGGAGGATAGCTAGTTTGACACGTTGATGCTTCTACCATTAGAAGATATCTTCACCAGCGGGGGAGATAGAGAGAGAGAGAGCTTGGACTGTAGTGTGTACCAGTCAGTGCAGACCGGAGACTCGAGTATGCAGAGGAGCGTGAGACCAGTTATTTTGTATTTTTAATCTACAGATAGTTTTTCTGTACTTTACATGTATTTTGCTTTAATAAATAGTTATTTGTGCTCTTCAGGTTGTTGCTTCTCCTATCATTGTTCCGAATCCTTGAATCCTGCATATACTGTATTTTGTTACACTTTGGCATAGTTGGCAGGATTCGATGAAAATGTGGAGAAAGAGGATTGAAGATGTGGAACCCGAGACGTTTCAGGTCCCAACATGGGAAGATAATTCTGAAGGTTATGGTAGTGTGGCCAATGTGTTGAGCGAATGAGGACCTCCTGAGTGTTGGGAGGGAGAGTTAAAGGATAAGTCAACAAAGCTAATTCCACTCAGTTTTCCAATATGTAGAGCAATTGGACCATCATCTAAATGTTACCAAACAGAACAATTATAGATGAAATATGCTGCAGTCAAATGTAATGCACATTTTATTACCTTCTTTCATTTGCCTCATCACCACTTTCTTTATGCAATCTCTCCTGCCTTCCATCCCTTTGTCTTTCCCTGCACTTTAAAATGTATTCTATCTTTAAAAACTTAATTCATCTCTAATATTTCCCAATTCTGGTTTACTGTCTTCAACCTGAAACATTAACTCTGCTTCTCTCTTCACAGATGCTGTTGAAATAACTGCTAATGGAGTATTTGTAAGTTTGACACAAAATTATATACAATTACTGGATAATACCAAACAAAAGGCTAGACTGGCAGAATATTGTTGGATTCTCCGCCTCATTTCATTCATTTTGGGCCACGTTAAGGTGACCACAAACATAAAAGGGCTGCTTTATATTCCAGAACATCTGGATCTAAACAAAAACCAGAAAAAAATCATCATGCCAACTATCACATTCCAGTGCTTGGAACAGGGGTCCAGGATTTGACAAGTTTTGGGAACCATTTCAGCTTCCTCTAATAGCAACTAAGGTGTAACGTAAAGGTTAAACAGACTTGTCAGCTAAAATTGAGCTGTCAACTAAACTAGCAGCACCGCATCTCAAACTCTACTTAGGAAAACAAGTAGATTTTTTCTAAGAATGCTTAGGCTAAATCGAAGGGACCAGTATATCATGAGGACACCTGCAAGGTCACTAAGATAAGCTTAGCTTTCCTAGAGACATCAGAGACTAGCTCAGCATCTGATAGGGCATATAACTCACGCCATTATGGTACCAAGGAGGATAGCTAGTTTGACACGTTGATGCTTCTACCATTAGAAGATATCTTCACCAGCGGGGGAGATAGAGAGAGAGAGAGCTTGGACTGTAGTGTGTGTCAGTCAGTGCAGACCGGAGACTCGAGTATGCAGAGGAGCGTGAGACCAGTTATTTTGTATTTTTAAACTACAGATAGTTTTTCTGTACTTTACATGTATTTTGCTTTAATAAATAGTTATTTGTGCTCTTCAGGTTGTTGTTTCTCCTATCATTGTTTTCCGAATCCTTGAATCCTGCATATATTGTATTTTGTTACATTTTGGCATAGTTGGCAGGATTCGATGAAAATGTGGAGAAAGAGGATTGAAGATGTGGAACCCGAGACGTTTCAGGTCCCAACATGGGAAGATAATTCTGAAGGTTATGGTAGTGTGGCCAATGTGTTGAGTGAATGAGGACCTCCTGAGTGTTGGGAGGGAGAGTTAAAGGATAAGTCAACAAAGCTACCACACTTGATTAATAAATGTTTGGACAAAGTTGGCTTTGCAAAAAGGAAAGAGGACCTCCCACAGATGGGATGGATATTTGCTCCTGCACTAAGGCAGCAGGGTCTCATAATTAACAAATTGAACCAGTGAAAATGAAAGATTACATTTAACTGATCTGGAAAGACAATGTGTGACCTTGACTGAGACAGCAAAGACTGCACAGAAACGGGCTGAGAAGGTGGAATTGAAACAAATTAATATCACGTGTAGATTAGCCACTGTGAAGCAGAAATTAAATAGGAAGGAGTGGTATGTGGACCTAGAAAATGTATGTGCAATGTTATCACAGGATGACTGGGACCCCGACCATTGGGACAGGGATATTTGGCACTCAGATGAGTCAGATGCAGAATAGACAGAGGGGGGAAGAACGGGATAATAGACCAGTGATAGGATCCAGGCCCCTAGTCTAGACCAAAGTTAAGACTGAACAAAGAGAAAAGAATCAATTGGCTTAGCTAGACCCAGGGACTGAAATCACTGAGACTGTCGTCAGGGATTATAGTGCGGCTGAATTACGAGAGTTATTGGCTAGAATGAGACAGCAACCCGGTGAACCCTTGGCCACCTGGCTCACCCAACTGTGGGAACAGGGTGCTGGCCAGGTTCATTTAAAAGACACTGAGATTAGATGCATGAGTGCTTTAAGTACAGATCCACGTGGTGGCAGCAATGCATGCCGATACAGTGACGGATTATCTCTGGTACTGGATCACCCAGGCCAAGTCAAGATCGCATACCCCATAGGAATCAGAACTCCAGCCCTGGCGCACAGCTCAAGATGCTGTTTCCTGACTGCGAGACCTGGCTTCTAAAAAGAGGATGTACGGGACATTGATCCCCACTGCTATCAGACTCCTGAATCCATCACGTCTTTCACATCCTCATCCCTGAGGTACTGCCACATATTCTTACTGTGAACTATACTATATTCGGATATTCCATTAATGTATTTTTAGGCATTGCTTCAGGTGATTGATCCCTGGGATGGTGGGACTGTCATATGAGGAAAGATTGAAAAGACTAGGCTTGTATTCACTGGAGTTTCGAAGGATGCGGGGATATCTTATAGAAACATATAAAATTATAAAAGGACAGGACAAGCTAGATGCAGGAAAAATGTTCCCAATGTTGGGCGAGTCCAGAACCAGGGGGCCACAGTCTTAGAATAAAGGGGAGGTCATTTAAGACTGGGTGAGAAAAAACGTTTTCATCCAGAGAGTTGTGAATTTATGGAATTCCCTGCCACAGAGGGCAGTGGAGGCCAAGTCACTTGATGGATTTAAGAGAGAGTTAGAAGGAGCTCTAAGGGCTAGTGGAGTCAAGGGATATGGGGAGAAGGCAGGCACGGGTTATTGATAGGAGACGATCAGCCATGCTCACAATGAATGGCCTCCTCCTGCACCTATTTTCTATGTTTCTCTGTGATCTTGCACCATTCTGCTGTTTTACACTTGCCATGATTATTTCTGTATTCAGAATTAATTTCTGATTACTGTTTACCCTATGAGCTTCAAGTGAACAGGGATTTCATTGCTGTGTATAACAATAAACTAGCGTGAGGGAAATGGTTAATTTAAAAGCAAAATACAGAAGATGAAGGAAATGTGAAATAAAACCTCAAACACTGAAAATACTCAGGTGGTTAGACAGCTTATGTGAAGAGAGAAGCAGAGTTAATGTTACAAGTTGATGGCATTCCAGCAGAACTGGGAGAAGTTAGCAATGAGTTAATTTTTAAAAGTAAAGAGAAAGACAAAGAGATAGAAGGCAGAAGAGATTGTATGATGACAGTGATAATGAGGGAGGTGAACTAAAGTAGAAATATCAGGAGGCATTCCAGATAGAGCAAGACCAATAAAATCTGAAATTATCTGAAAAAATGAAACATTAAATACTGAAATAATGGCATTAGTCATTGCTTGAAACTATTAAATGCAATGTTGAATTTGTATTGTTTGTCATGTTTTAAAATGGAAAATGAGGTGTTGTCATTGAGTTTACGTAAAACTTAAGATTATCATAATTAAATAATGAATGTAGCTTCGGGGAATGTGAACATCTATTAAAGTTAGTTTGAAACTTCTATTCAAAAGTCTGACATACGAGGCCAAACATCTGCACAGGAATTAATTACAAATGATGGTTAAAAACATTGTAGGAAAGACCACATCGGTTAGGGTGGAGCTACACGATTAAACAAAAAGGTGACTTTTTAATACAGGTACACCATCGATTTTCCGGCACCCTTGGTTCCAGAGCCTTGAATGATTATCCATTTTGCCGGACTAACTGAGGTCACGTAATAATTAGTCAACAATACACCTCTGACCCACTAATTATACCCCTCGCATGTCTCCAATGCACCATGGACTGCTAGAAATGGAAATAAAGATTTAACGATTAAAAAATAAGTAAGCAATGAGCAATGAGTAAGCAATGGATGGAGCATGATGGAGCATGACGGAGCATGATGGAGCATGATTCAGGATGGAGCATCCTGAAAGAGCACGAGCCACATGCTCTCGTAATGTTATCCGGATTATAGGAGATATCGGACCATCTGTTGCTGGACAAGCGATGGTGTATCTATATAAGGGTCTTCCTTAGCTTTCTTCCCCTGTGTTTCTCTGGTAGGTTTTTTTTTTACTGAATGCATTGAATTTCTAAAAATTACGAAATGAAGAAATTAGAATAGTATATATATAAATTCAGGAATGATGTGCATTTCAAATAATGCTCATTCTAAAAAATGTACATTATCCTCAAAATATTCTCTTGCTCACCTGACAGTGTGGCAAAGTCCAGTAAAAAGTCCAGTCTATCTGCTGCTTCAAAGATTTCTTCTTTCAGCTTTACAATAAGTACGTCACTGGCCTTTTTCATGTAAGTGTCAAGTTCCACCAGCTCTTCTGTGCTCTCGGGAATTTCATGGATCCGATCAGATATTTCCTCATACTGCGTGCAAATACTGGAGAGAAAGGAAGACCAACCTGTACTATGACATTTAAGATACAGTCACTGCATGCACGGTCATAGGGATCATACATCTCTAACTCAAACGTAATAGGGAGTCATCAGCAAATGAGTGGATAATCCTCCAGAAATGTCATAGAGATATTCATCATGGAAACAAACCCTTCGGCCCAACCCATTCATGCTGACCAAGTTGCCTAACCAAGCTAATCCCACTTGCTGAGCCTGGCTCATATACTCTTATCCAGTCTGAGGGAGGGTCTCGACCCGAAAAGTCACATATTCATTCGCTCCATAGATGCTGCCTCGCCTACTGAGTTTCTCCAGCATTTTTGTCTGCCTTCGATTTTTCCAGCATCTGCAGTTCCTTCTTAAACAATTTATAATAATAATAATAATAAATTTTATTTATGGGCGCCTTTCAAGAGTCTCAAGGACACCTTACAAAAATTTAGCAGGTAGAGGAAAAACATGTAAGGGGAATGAAATAAATAGTAGAGACATGACTAGTACACAAAGTAAAGACAGAATTCAATACAAAACACAATATGAGGCAATTAATGCACAGATGAAAAGGGAGGGGGACGTGGGGCTAAGGATAGGCAGAGGTGAAGAGATGGGTCTTGTGGCGGGACTGGAAGATGGTGAGGGACACGGAATTGCGGATCAGTTGGGGGAGGGAGTTCCAGAGCCTGGGAGCTGCCCTGGAGAAGGCTCTGTCCCCAAAACTGCGGAGGTTGGACTTGTGGATGGAGAGGAGACCAGCTGATGTGGATCTGAGGGACCGTGAGGGTTGGTAGGGGGAGAAGAGGTCAGTGAGATATGGGGGGGCCAGATGGTGGAGGGCTTTGTAGGTGAGGATCAGGATTTTGTAGTTGATCCGGTGGGAGATGGGAAGCCAGTGAAGTTGTTTGAGGACTGGAGTGATGTGATGCCAGGATTTGGTGTGGGTGATGAGTCGGGCGGCTGCGTTTTGGACCAGTTGGAGTCGGTTGATGTAGGTGGAGCTGATGTCAAGGAGAAGTGAGTTGCAGTAGTCCAGTCGGGAGGTGATGAAGGCATGGATGTGTGAGAGAGGGTCTGAGTTTGGCGATGTTGCGGGGATGAAAGAAGGAGGTTTTAATGACATGGCGGATGTGAGGCTCAAGGGAGAGGGTGGAATCAAAGATCACGCCAAGGTTGCGGGCCTGGGGAGATGGGGAGACAGTGGTGCCGTCGATGGTGAGAGTGGGGTTATTGATTTTGCTGAGTGTGGCTTTGGAGCCTATGAGGAGGAATTCTGTCTTATCGCTGTTGAGTTTGAGGAAATTATGTTGCATCCAGGTTTTTATAGCTGACAAACAGGAGTTGATATGGGAGAGGGGGGGGTTGTGGGGGGATTTGGTGCCGAGGTAGATCTGGGTGTCATCGGCGTAACAGTGGAAGTCCAGGTAGAAGTGGCGGAGTATCTGACCAAGGGGGAGGATGTAGATGATGAAGAGGAGGGGGCCGAGTACGGAGCCTTGGGGAACGCCTTGAGTGACTGTGGCTGTAGCAGAGGTGTGGTTGTGGAGAGAGATGAAGTGGGATCTGTTGGAAAGGTAGGAACGGAGCCAGCTGAGTGCAGAGCCTTCAATGCCGAGGTCTTTGAGTCTGGTGAGCAGGATGTTATGGTTCACTGTATCGAAGGCTGCGCTCAGGTCGAGGAGGATGAGGATGTTGAGGGAACCAGTGTCAGCAGAGGTGAGGAGGTCGTTGAGGACTTTGAGGAGAGCAGTTTCTGTGCTATGGAGGGGGCGAAAGCCAGATTGGAGGGGTTCAAGTAGGTTATACGCAAGGAGGTGGGAATGAAGTTGCGACGCAACGATACGCTCCAGGGTTTTTGAAAGAAAGGGGAGGTTTGAGATTGGGCGGTAGTTAATGAGAGAGGAGGGATCAAGATCAGGTTTCTTTAAGATTGGTGTAACAGCAGCAGTTTTGAAAGCGGAGGGGACAATTCCTTGGGACAATGAGGAGTTGAAGAGTTTGTGAGGTAGGGGCAGAGAACCGGGAGGCAGGACTTCAGCAGGGGAGTGGGGAGAGGGTCGAGGGGGCAGGTAGTGGGTTTGGAAGAGCTGATGAGTTTGGAGATTTCAATAGGGGTGACCAGGTCAAACTGGGAGAGGAAGCAGTGTGGAGGAGGGGTAAGGATGTCAGTGGAGATGTTGAAAGGAGGGGCCTTGGTAGGTGGTGGAGTAGATGCTGGGGAGTCGGGTACAGGGGATAAAGATTGATAGATGGTGCTGATTTTATCAGCGAAAAAGTGTACCTATTCAATCGTCTTTCTAATGTCATAATTGTACCACCTCTACCACTTCCTCTGACAGTTTAATCCATATTCACACCACACTGTTTACAAAAGATGCCCTTTGGATCCCTTTTAAATCTTTCCGCTCTCACCTTAAACCTATGCCCTTTAGTTTTAAATTCCCCTACCTAGGCAAAATAAACTGTGACTATTTATCTTAACCATGTGCCTCGTGACTCTATAACGTCACTCTAAAGCCTCCTACACTCCACATTCCAGGGGGAAAAGACCCAGTCCCTCCCTATAACTGAAACCATCTAGACCCATTTATATACTCATCAAACGTTTTTGCACCCCTTCTGTTCATGATATCCTACTTGAAATGTGGTCTTACCAACATCTTGAACAGCTGTAATATGGTGTCCAATCCAAACTCTTGTACCCAATATACTGACTGATGGAGGCAGGTGTGCCAGACATTTTCTTCACACCCGGTCCATCTGTGCCACCACTTTCATGGAACTTTGTGCCTGCACTAGTTTTGGCCAAATTGCCACACCTCGTCTCTATCTAAATTAAACTCCACCTGCCATTCCTTCACCCTTTGGTCCAGTTGATCAACATGTCATTGTAATCTCTGATAAACTTTTCCACTATATGCTATACCATAAATTTCAGTGTAATCTGCACACTTACTAACATGCCACCTACATTCACATCCCAATTGTTAATATAAAATGCGGACAACAGTGGACCCAGCACTAATTGCTTTGGCTCACCACTTGTTTCA
The DNA here is from genome assembly GCF_010909765.2 of Amblyraja radiata. Taxonomy (NCBI): domain Eukaryota; kingdom Metazoa; phylum Chordata; class Chondrichthyes; order Rajiformes; family Rajidae; genus Amblyraja; species Amblyraja radiata. The sequence continues at coordinate 8,803,636 of NC_045977.1, forward strand.
GGCCTCCAATCTGAAAAACAACCCTTGTGCAACCACCCCCTCTCTCCCACCTTCAAGCCAATTTTGTATCTAAGAAAGACACAAAATGCTGGACTAACTCACCTGGTGAGGCAGCATCCGTGGAGAACGTGGATTGCTGTCGGGACCCTTCTGCAGAGTTTGTATCTAATTGGCTAGCTCACCCTGGATCCCATGTGATATAACCTACCATAGAGTATATTGTTAACGCCTACTGCATAGTACTGTCCCCATGGCAGAAGCGTCCACGTCACGGGGCTGGAAACTGGAAGTATCCCGAGCTAATTTTGCTACCACCATCATCTATTGCGACAAGTGATGGCTTCCACTGATTGTCGCTGGAAGCTTGCGTTCTTTTCAGGATGGACGATGACAGTGAGGTCAACGTTTATAACCATATAACAATTACAGCACGGAAACAGGCCATCTCGACCCTTCTAGTCCGTGCCGAGCACGTATTCTCCCCTAGTCCCATATACCTGCGCTCAGACCATAACCCTCCATTCCTTTCCCGTCCATATAACTATACAATTTATTTTTAAATGATAAAATCGAACCTGCCTCCACCACCTTCACTGGAAGCTCATTCCACACAGCCACCACTCTCTGAGTAAAGAAGTTCCCCCTCATGTTACCCCTAAACTTCTGCCCCTTAATTCTCAAGTCATGTCCCCTTGTTTGAATCTTCCCTACTCTCAGTGGGAAAAGCTTATCCACGTCAACTCTGTCTATCCCTCTCATCATTTTAAAGACCTCTATCATGTCCCCCCTTAACCTTCTGCGCTCCAAAGAATAAAGCCCCAACTTGTTCAACCTTTCTCTGTAACTTAGTTGCTGAAACCCAGGCAACATTCTAGTAAATCTCCTCTGTACTCTCTCTATTTTGTTGACATCCTTCCTATAATTAGGCGACCAAAATTGCACACCATACTCCAGAATTGGCCTCACCAATGCCTTGTACAATTTTAACATTACATCCCAACTTCTATACTCAATGCTCTGATTTATAAAGGCCAGCACACCAAAAGCTTTCTTTACCACCCTATCTACATGAGATTCCACTTTCAGGGAACTGTGCACAGTTAATCCCAGATCCCTCTGTTCACCTGCATTCTTCAATTCCCTACCATTTACCATGTACGTCCTATTTTGATTTGTCCTGCCAAGATGTAGCACCTCACACATATCAGCATTAAACTCCATCTGCCATCTTTCAGCCCACTCTTCCAACTGGCATAAATCTCTCTGTAAACTTTGAAAATCTACTTCATTATCCACAACCCCACCTATCTTAGTATCATCTGCATACTTACTAATCCAATTTACCACACCATCATCCAGATCATTGATGTACATGACAAACAACAGTGGACCCAACACAGATCCCTGTGGCACCCCACTAGTCACTGGCCTCCAACCTGACAAACAACCATCCAGCATTACTCTCTGGCATCTCCCATTCAGCCACTGTTGAATCCATCTTGCTACTCCACCATTAATACCCAACAATTGAACCTTCTTAACCAACCTTCCGTGAGGAACCTTGTCAAAGGCCTTACTGAAGTCCATATATACAACATCCACTGCTTTACCCTCATCAATTTCCCGAGTAACCTCTTCAAAAAATTCAAGAAGATTAGTCAAACATGACCTTCCAGGCACAAATCCATGTTGACTGTTCCTAATCAGACCCTGTTTATCCAGATGCTTATATATGTTATCTCTAAGTATCCTTTCCATTAATTTGCCCACCACTGACTTCAAACTAACAGGTCTATAATTGCTAGGTTTACTCTTAGACCCCTTTTTAAACAATGGAACAACATGCGCAGTACGCCAATCCTCCGGCACTATTCCCGTTTCTAATGACATTTGAAATATTTCTGTCATAGCCCCTGCTATTTCTACACTAACTTCCCTCAATGTCCTAGGGAATATCCTGTCTGGACCTGGAGACTTATCCACTTTTATATTTCTCAAAAGTGCCAGTACTTCCTCTTCTTTGAATCTCATAGTTTCCATAGCTACTCTACTTGTTTCCCTTACCTCACATAATTCAATATCCTTCTCCTTGGTGAATACCGAAGAAAAGAAATTGTTCAATATCTTCCCCATCTCTTTTGGCTCTGCAGATAGCTGTCCACTCTGACTCTCTAATGGACCAATTTTATCCCTCGTTATCCTTTTGCTATTAATATAGCTGTAGAAACCCTTTGGATTTACTTTCACCTTACTTGCCAAAGCAACCTCATATCTTCTTTTAGCTTTTCTAATTTCTTTAAGATTCTTTTTACATTCTTTATACTCCTCAAGCACCTCATTTACTCCATGCTGCCTATAATTATTGTAGATCTCTCTCTTTTTCCGAACCGTGTCCAATTTCCCTTGAAAACCATGGCTCTTTCCAATTTTTACTATTTCCTTTCAACTGAACAGGGACATAAAGATTCTGTACTCTTAAAATTTCACCTTTAAATGTCCTCCATTTCTCTTCCACATCTTTCCCATAAAACAAACTGTCCCAATTTACTCCTTTTAAATCCTTTCGCATCTCCTCAAAGTTAGCCTTTCTCCAATCAAAAATCTCAACCCTAGGTCCAGTTCTGACCCTCTCCATAATTATATTGAAACTAATGGTATTGTGATCACTGGTCCCAAACTGTTCCCCAACGCATACCTCTGCCACCTGACCCGTCTCATTTCCTAACAGGAGGTCCAGCACCGCCCCTTCTCTAGTAGGTACTTCTATGTATTGCTGCAAAAAACTATCCTGCACACATTTTACAAACTCCAACCCATCCAGCCCATTTACAGAATGTGTTTCCCAGTCTATGTGTAGAAAATTGAAATCTCCCACAATCACTACCTTGTGCTTACTACTAATATCTGCAATCTCCTTACATATTTGCTCTTCCAATTCTCGCTCCCCATTTGGCGGTCTATAATACACCCCTATAAGTGTTGCTACCCCTTTCCCATTTCTCAGTTCCACCCAAATAGCCTCCCTAGACAAGCCCTCTAATCTATCCTGCCAAAGCACTGCTGTAATATCTTCCCTGATAAGCAATGCAACACCGCCACCTCTTGCCCCTCCAATTCTATCACACCTGAAGCAACGAAATCCTGGAATATTTAGTTTCCAATCACAGCCCTCCTGCAACCATGTTTCACTGATCGCCACAACATCATACTTCCAGGTGTCAATCCAGGCTCTAAGTTCATCCACCTTTCTTACAATGCTCCTAGCATTAAAATATACACATTTAAGAAACCCACCCTCTCTTATTCTCTGTTTATTGTCTTTTTCTTCTCTCTCCCCTACATTTTGGGTCAGAGTGCTACCATTCTCTGCCTCCTGCCTCACACACTGACTGCTAGCTTTCCCAATTTGAGTCCCTCCCCCCAACCATACTAGTTTAAAGTCTCCCCAGTAGCCTTTGCAAATCTCCCTGCCAGGATATTGGTCCCCCTCGAGTTCAAGTGCAACCCGTCCTTTTTGTACAGGTCGCACCTTCCCCAAAAGAGGTCCCAATGATCCAGAAACTTGAATCCATACCTACTGCACCAGTCCCTCATCCACTCATTTATCCTCCACCTCGCTTCATTCCTACTCTCACTGTCGTGTGGCACAAGCAGTAATCCTGAGATTGTTACCTTTGCAGTCCTTCTCCTTAACTCTCTACCTAACTCCCTAAATTCTTCTTTCAGGACCTCTTCTCTTTTTTTACCTATGTCATTGGTACCTATATGTACCACAACCTCAGGCTCCTCTCCCTCCTATTTCAGGATTTCTTGGACACGTTCAGACACATCCCTGACCCTGGCACCAGGGAGGCAAACTACCATCCGGGTCTCCTGTCTGCGTCCACAGAATCGCCTATCCGACCCCCTGACTATAGAGTCCCCTGTTACAATTGCCCTCCTCTTCTTTTCCTTACCCTTCTGTGCAACAGGACCGGTCTTTGTGCCAGAGGCCCGGCCGCTGTCGCTGCCCCCAGGTAGGCTGTCTCCCCCACCCTTACTCAAACATGAGTACTTATTTTCAAGGTGTACAGCCACCGGGGTACTCACCAGTCCCTGCCTCTGCCCATTGCCCTTCCTAACTGTGACCCAGTTTTCTGTCTCCCGTGGTCTTGGAGTGACCACCTCCCTGTAACTCCTTTCTATGACCTCCTCGCTCTCCCTGAGCAGACAGAGGTCATCGAGTTGCTGCTCCAGGTTCCTAACACGGTCCCTTAGGAGCCCCATCTCGACGCACCTGGCGCAGATGTGGACGTCTGGAGGGCACTCAGACTCCATGACCTCCCACATCTGACATCCAGAACAGTAAACTGCCCTGGCCCTCATTCTTCCACCTTATCCGAATACAATAAAGCCTTACTCGGGATACAAGCCAATCAGCTGCTTCCTCTAGTCCCTTCGACCAATCAGAGGCTTCTTGTAACAAGATGGACATGAAAAGAAGAAGAAGACTGCATAGCACTCAATCTTCTTGGTCAACTCTTCAAAAAACTCAATCAAATGTGAGATACGATTTCCCATGCACAAAGTCATGCTGACTATCCTTAATCAGTTTTTGGCTTTCCGAATGTCTTAGAACTTGTCTCAAAATCCCCTCCGACATGCTACCCATCACTGATGTTAGGTTAAGTTCACTAGTCTGTACTTCCCAGCAAAGATCTTAAAGCTCTAAGATCTTTGGTTCCCAGGCTTTTCCTTGCAGCCTTTCTTAAACAGAGGCAAAACATTAGCCACTCTTTAGTCCGGCACCTCATCTATGGCTATTGATGACAGAAGTATCTCTGCCATGGGCCCCACAATTTCTTCCCAGCTTCCTCAGATACACTTGATCATGACCAGGATTTAACTGTATTTATCTGTATTTGGATCTCCAGCACCTACTTTTCTGTAACGTGGACTCTCTTCAAGACAGCACTGTCCCCGTTCCCTCGTGTTCACACCTTTCTCCATAATATATACAAAATATTCATTTAACCTGTCAACCATCTCCTGTGGCCCAACAGACAGACAGCCTCATTGATCTTTAAAGGGCCATATTCCCTTCATGGGTACTTCTTTGTTATTAATCATAGAATCATAGAAAGTAGGTGCGAGAGTAGACCACCAGGTCCGTCGAGCCCGCACCGCCATTCGCTCATGGCTGAACAATAAACAGACACCCTTACCCACAAACAGTAGACACAAGACACAGAACACAAGACATTACCCTCCCCTTTATACCGCTATCACCCCTCTCCACCCCAAGAACCGCGTGATCTCCTGGGGGAGGCAAAAAACCGGATAAAAACCCAGGTCCAATTCGGGAAAAAAATCCGGGAAATTCCTCTCCGACCCCAATCCAGGCGATCGACACTTGTCCAGGAGATCACTCAGGTCTTACTATACTAACCATACCTAGGTCCATATCCCTGCCCTCTCCCCGTAGCCCCTTATCCCCTTGGCAGCTAAAAAAACATCTATTTTAGACTTAAATATATTTAATGTTTCTGCTTCCACTGCTCCCTGGGGCAGTGAATTCCATAAATTAACCACCCTCTGGGTGAAGAAGTTCTTCCTCATCTCAGTTTTAAAAGAGCCCCCCCTTATTCTGCAACTATGTCCCCTAGTTCTAATTTCCCCGATCATTGGGAACATCCTCAGTGCATCCACCCGATCAAGGCCCCTCACGATCTTATATGTTTCAATGAGATCGCCTCTCATTCTTCTAAACTCCAAAGAGTAGAGTTCCAGCCTACTTAGCCTTTCCTCATATGTCAATCCCCTCATTGCAGGAATTAATCTTGTAAACCTTCGCTGCACTGCCTCCAGGGCTAGTACATCCTTTCTTAAGTATGGACCCCAGAACTGTACACAGTATTCCAAATGTGGTCTCACTAATACTGTGTACAGCTGCAGCAAGACCTCCGTGTTTTTATACTCAATCCCCCTAGCAATAAAGGCCAAAACTCCATTGGCCTTCCTGATTGCTTGCTGCACCTGCATACTAACTTTTAGTGATTCATGTACTACTACCCCTAGATCCCTTTGCGTTGCATTACAACGCAGCTCCTCCTCATTTAGAAAATAACTTGCCCTATCATTTTTTTTCCCAAAGTGAATGACTTCACATTTATTAGTATTAAATTTCATCTGCCAAGTTGTTGCCCACTCACCTAGCTTATCTATATCCTTTTGCAGACTCTTCCTATCCTCCTCATCCCCTACTTTTCCTCCCATTTTTGTATCGTCCGCAAATTTTGATATATTACACTTGGTTCCCTCCTCCAAATCATTTATATAAATTGTGAACAACTGGGGTCCCAGCACCGACCCTTGCGGAACCCCGCTAGTTACCGGTTGCCATCCCGAGTATGAACCATTTATCCCCACTCTCTGCTTCCTATTTGTTAGCCAATCCTCTACCCATGCTAATATATTACCCCCAATCCCATAATTTTTTATTTTTAGCAATAGTCTCTTATGTGGCACCTTGTCAAAAGCCTTTTGGAAGTCCAAGTATACCACATCCACCGGTTCCCCTTTATCCACCCGGGTTGTTACTTCCTCAAAGAATTCGAGCAGATTCGTTAAACAGGACTTCCCCTTCACAAAACCATGCTGGTTCTGTCCGATGAAGTCATGTTTATCCAAATGCCCCGTTAGTGTTTCTTTAATAATTGTCTCTAACATTTTACCCACCACCGATGTTAGACTAACCGGTCTATAGTTACCCGCCTTCTGTTTACTTCCTTTTTTAAATATAGGTGTTACATTGGCCATTTTCCAATCCACTGGGACCGTTCCTGCCTCCAGGGAGTTTTGGAAAATTATCACCAATGCATCCACAATCCCCACCGCTATCTCCCTCAAGACCCTTGGATGTAATCCATCAGGCCCAGGGGATTTATCCTCCTTCAGTCTCATTAATTTCCCTAATACCACCTCCTTGGTGATCTTAATAGTATTTAGCTCCTCCATTCCTACCGCCCCCTGTTTATCCAGCGTTGGAATATTTTTTGTGTCTTCTATGGTGAAGACTGATACAAAATACTCATTTAATGCCTTTGCCATTTCCATGTTCCCCACCAACAACTCTCCAGTCTCACCCTCCAATGGACCAACGTTCACCTTAGCCACCCTTTTTCTTTTTATATAGCTATAAAAACTCTTACTATTAGTTTTTATGTTGTTCGCTAAATTCCTTTCATAGTCTATTTTCCCCGTCTTAATTAATCTCTTAGTTATTTTTTGCTGACCTTTAAATGCTTCCCAATCCTCTACCCTCCCACTATCTCTGGCTACCTTATATGCCCTTGCCTTCAGCCGAATACTATCCTTTATAGTTTTACTGAGCCATGGCTGACTGTTCTTACCCTTACCCCTTTTTTTCTTCATAGGAATAAATTTTTCTTGAAGGTTATACAGTAGATCCTTAAACGTACACCACTGCTCATGTACCGTCTTATTCTTGAGATTAATATAATGTTAGAATTTCTATGTGCTCTCCTTTACCTTATTTGCCAAAACCTTTTGATCTTCCTATTTTCCTCTTGTGCATTCCTACACCTCACATATTCTTCAAGGGATTCATTTGATTCCATCAACTCATACCTGACATACCTTTGTTTTCTTGACCAGAGCCTCAATATTTATCGTCACCCAAGGTTCCCTACTTCTGCCAGTCTTGCCCTTCACTCAGGCACATTGTGGCCCTGAACTCTCCCTATTTCACTTTCAAAAGCTTCCCACTTGCCAGATGTCCCTTTACTTGCAACAGCCTCAGCTGTCAGCTTTTGTAAGATCTTGTCTAACATCAGAAAAATTGGCCTCGACCTAATTTAGTCAACTGTCCTCTCCTTTCCCATAATTATTTTAATTATGGTCATTGGTCCCAAAGTGCACCCCCACTGACACTTCAGTCACCTATGTATCTTGTTTCACAAGAGAAGGTTGAGTTTTTCTCTTCTCTATGGGGTAATTGTATAGAATTATAGAGAACTTTTTTCTCCAAAAACACGTCACAAATTCCACTCATCCACTCCCTTCACATTACAGCATTCCCAATTGATATTTGGAGTTAAATTCCCCCACTGTTGCAACCATACAGTCCTCTTTTGACAATGAATGGGCATCGAAACACTTTTTCTGGAGCAGTCTAGAATAGCAGTTCAATTTTAGATTGTGGCAGGCTCCATTATAATGTTAGTGTTAATTTTAGGATTAAGAATGAATGGAGTTTAGTTTTGGATTTAGTTTCATCTTCAAAGGTGGACAGAAATTTGAAGTTACTTCAAGTCAAGAGAGTTTATTGTCATGTGTCCCAGATAGGACAATGAAATCCTTGCATTTGCTTCAAAAAACTTCAAACTTCAAAAAACAGTCAAGGGGAAAATGAAAACAAAAAAAATAGCTGTAGATGCTGGAAGCCTAAAACAAAAACAGAAAATGTGAGAAACATTCAGCAAGTGAAATCTTCAAAATCTAAAATGTCTCTGTGCTCCTTTCCACACTTGCTGCCTTACCCACGGAGCATTTATTGATCAAAAAGTTGAGTGTCGTGGCACTGAATACATTCCCTTCACCAAATCTGAACAACCTGCATTCTATAAAATGCCCTGAGACAGATAGCTTTTTTATATTCAGCACGACTTTACTGGAAAGTAAAAAAAGTCCTAAGACAGCAGGTCTGTAAACATACAGCACCTTGTTTTTCTGCAGGTAGTTTGATGCATCCAAAGAATGAATGTGTATTCAGAGTGCAGAGGTCTCTGATTTTCACCATTGTAATTTACATGGCTATTCCTTCTGCAACTAGAATAAGCTGTAAGCTCCCAGAAGCCACATTGGAAATTCAGAATGACGAGGAGAATTAATTAGAGCCTACTTTTATTACAGTACCTTTTTTTCCGTATGTTAATCACAGAAACATTACCCATTTTTTAATAAACACTGCAAATGTCAAATCGTACAATTTACCTTGTGTTTAATTTCCGATTTTCCTGCACCACGGACTCAATCAAAGTCTCCTTTAGCTTCATAGCACGAGTGCAGAGATCAGCATTCAGGCTGACAGCATCAAGGCAAAACATGGCAAGTGGGACAGTAATGTGCATCAGGGATATTTCATTGCAGAGTTTCTGCAAACTGGCTATTTTCTGACAGTGAGAAGCAGCGGTTAGTAAAATCACAAGATTCAGCAAACAATCTATAATGCAACAACTAATCTTCAACAACTCTAAAGTGCAATACTGCATCAGTAAAGCACAAACATATCAGGGAACATTCACAGGTAGCATGTGAAACTCATCCACTTGCTTCCCCCTTCCTTCCCAGGTGGAAAAGCACAAGGTTTCAAATTTTTAACCAAATTTAAAAATTCTTCATCTATTTCATCATTATGGAAGAACTTGCTTAACTTCAGTATTCAAACTATCAATGTTAATTAAATGTGATTGCAGTACTTCTACTTATCATTTTTAATTACCAAACAGAATAAAGAAGAAAATGAGGGGAACTTTAAAGTGAACAAAATATGGCGTCTCTTTGGTAGTATGAAGCAATGCATCAAATAAAACAGGTTTCAAATCCCTCCGGGTTATTGTTTGGATAGTGCGGGTAATTGCTACAACCTGCACTGCAGACTTCAAAGCTAAACACCTCAGTTTGAGTATGGAAACCAAACCTGTAGATACTTCAAGTGGTCTCAACAAATCACTGGACTATTACAGCAAGACTTATTCTTATATTCAGACCTCCTTTCCATAAAAGCAATCTTGCTAACATCCTTCTCAACTGCACACTGAATCCCCATGTTAAAGAAATAGCAAATAAGTAATTTCCTAAAAAATCTAATTTATGCTGGCACAAGTGAAATCCATTAAACTCTACTCTATACATTTGTTTAATGTGGAACCATTATGTCGCGTCATTGTATTGGTTCATCAAATAATTGAATGTATAATATTGCTCTCAGTTGCTCTTGTGATGGGAGGGTTCACCAAATGCAGAGTAACCAAGCAACATTTATTTAATTTATGTACTGAAATGGAGACACCAGTTTTCTCAGAATCAGTGTTAATGATGTTAAGTAATAGCTACTACAGGCCAGTGTCAGTCAATGCAATAACACTGTCACACAGTTAAGTGATTTGCCTTCCGTTATAGTTATTCTACTAATTAGAGTGAAATTGAGACCGTACTCATATTCCTGATCAATTTATATTGCTATTTGTGCATGTCAGGTGCAAAATGTACAGAACAATGAAATCCATTAGTCATAGAGTCATACAGTGTGGAAACAGGCCCTTCAGCCCAACTTGCCCACGCCAGCCAACATTCCAGCTGCACTAGTCCCACCTGCCTGCGTTTGGTCCATATCCCTCCAAACCTGTCTCATCCATGTACCTGTCTAACTATTTCTTAAACGTTGGGATAGTCCCAGCCTCAACTACCTAATCTGGCAGCTTGTTCTATAAACCCACCACCTACTGACAAACCTTTTAGCAAAAGTTCTAAAGTGTGTTCTGAAATAACACCAGAAAGGTTAGAGAGATTAAAATGTTGTGGCTTTGTTCCTGAAACAAATGATGATTTGTAATCTTTGAAGTATACAAATGACTACTTATTTGGAAAGGTCTGAAGCAACTGGAATATGTAAACATACCTTTATAACTGCTTCCGTTGAATGTTTCTGTGACAAAAAAGTAGCAATTTCTTGTTCTGCCTTATTATTCATAAGATCACTGTATATTTTATATACATTTAGATAACTAAACAAAAGGGAAAATAATACATTTACTTGCAGGTGTAATAAACGGTATCTGCAAATGAACCTATCTTGATATGATCATTTAAAAAATAATAAAAAAAATGCACATAAGTCTTAATGAGCTCCAAGAAAATGTAACCTTAACTCTGGCAATAACCAGCCTAATCAATGCTTTGGTTGGAATTAGTGTTGACGTGGGAGGAGCTTGTTATGGGCAGAACCACCATAAGCCTCACTATGTATAATAATTATACTAACAGCAGAGATGCACTGTAATGATTGGCATTCTGTGAACAGAAAATAATCTGGAGAACAACATTTCCTATGCAACCGGAGGAACTTATCCATTCACCTTTTCCCTGCCCATCATCCAGGTATCCAAACAATTATTCCTGGTGAAGAAGCAATTCACTTGCACTTCCAATTTATTCTACTGCATCAGTGTTCACAATATTGAATCCTCTGCAAACCAAATGTAAACTGGGAGATCACTTTAACCCTTAACGTACTGTTGCATGCCACGTTAATTCTCAATCCCACTACATTCTGATCTGTCGCTCTGCAGTCTACCGCATTGCCATTGTGTGGCACAATATAAACTGGAAGAACAAAATCTCATCTTCCATCTTAGCACTTTACAACCTTCTGGAAGGAACACTGAATGTTCCAAATTCAGGTAAGCCATGCTCTCATTCCCATTATCATGCTTTGTGTTCCTTTCTCCCAACCCCTCATTTCTTAAAAATGTCTTCTCATCGGTCAGTACTCATGCTCCATTTCACCAGATCTTTCTTAAACAATCTCTATGTGGTTTGAAGAAGGCAAAATAAATTGTAGGTGCTAGAATATGTAACACAAAACAGATTGCTGGAAGAACTGTCAAGCAGCATCCATGGTGGCAAAAACCTTAAGTCAATGATTCGGGTCAAAACCCTACATCAAGAGGGATACACAACCTTGCCAAATTAATTAAAACAAATCACAAATATCAGTGTTACTGTACACTCCCTTGTTTTTGGAAGGTTAACAGTTATTATAATTAAATAATCCAAGGATTTAGTCAGAATGCAGACTGAACACCTATATACATATTTGTAGATATGGAGTTGGAGTACTCAAACTAAGAAAAAAAAATTAAAGTAGGAAACAGCCCATTCATGTCTTAAATTAGGAAACACATTCGCACAAAGGATAGAAAAAGCATGAGATTTTCATGTTTAAGAGGGTATGGAATCTGGAAATTTTCCAGGAAGTCCAGTGGTGAGTGTGGAATTCTCTGCCTCAGATGGCGGTGGAGGCAGGTTCTCTGGATGCTTTCAAGAGAGAGCTAGATAGGGCTCTTAAAAAAAGTGGAGTCAGAGGATATGGGGAGAAGGCAGGAACGGGGTACTGATTGGGGATGATCAGCCATGATCACATTGAATGGCGGTGCTGGCTCGAAGGGCCAAATGGCCTACTCCTGCACCTATTGTCTATTGAAAGACCAACAGATGCTTGCTATGCAAGGAATGTTGAATAGAAGACATAAGCTGTTGAGGTTGAAATTAACTTGGTCTAATGACCGGCGGTATAGGTTCACGCAATGAATGTGTTCTTCTCCTTTGATCGTAAACTTCATCTCAGTATTTATTAACCTTGCCAAGTATACTCTGAATGAGGCTGATAAATTTATTCTGTTTGGTGCTCAATAATACATTGGATTGTGTGGTATAAAGTAATACAATTAAATCTGTATGGTTCCATTAGTTTATTGTTTGAGAACTTAACATCCTGAAACACTCATCAATTACACGTAGATTTACCTTTGAGGCCCAACAATATTTACATTAAAAATCTCCATGGATTTATTGATAATTTCATTGACCAGGGCCTCCTCTTCTTGAACTGTACGAAGGGTGAGCTTTTTGTCCAAGAGATCAGGTAGCAATTCACATTCCACCTGTGCCAAAAAAAAGCTAAATAAATCAAAAGCAACTGAGCAGCCCTCTGAGTTTACACGTATTCTTTACTACAATCAGAATGTTGATCATTTTCCTGAAATTTATATTTATTCCTGAGGGAAGATTGTTCTCAGATGTTGCAAGAAGATGGGAAGAGGCACAGAGAAGTATTATTTTGCAATCAAATCAAAAAATGTCCCTGCAGCTGAATAGGAACAGTTTGACAGTGGCCAAGAAATGGATAATCGATCAATTCTACTCCAAAAACTAGAAACTGATGTGGTGAAGGTATTCAGCAGCTAGAAAGATTAAAAAATAAATAAAAGTATTCAATCCATCTACCTTCCAGCCACCTGATCACATATTATTTAGGACCACTAATGCTTTAGCTACCAAAAGGACACAAAGTGCTGGAGTAACTCAATGACTCGGACAGCATCTCTGGAAAATGTGGATAGAGTCATAGTCAGATAATGATACAGTGTGGAAACAGGCCCTTTGGCCCAACGTGCCCACGACAAACATGTCCCAACCACACTGGTCCCACCTGCCTGTGCTTGGTCCATATCCCTCCAAACCTGCACTCCCAAGGAAGAGAGACCCAGTCTACTCAACCTCTCCCTATAGCTCAGACCCTCTAGTCCTGGTAACATCCTCGTAAATCTTCTCTAAACCCTTTCAAGCTTGACAATTACTTTCCTATAACATGGTGGCCAGAACTGAACACAATACTCCAAATGTTTAAGAAAGAACTGCAGATGCTGGAAAAATCAAAGATAGACAAAAATGCTGGAGAAACACAGTGGAGCAGCACCTATGGAGAGTAGGAATAGGCGACGTTTCGGGTCGAGACCCCTCTTGGCCTGAAACGCCGCCCATTCCTTCCCTCCATTGGTGTTGCCTCACCCGCTAAGTTCTCCAGCATTTTTGTCTACCTAAAATACTCCAAATGCGGTCTCGCCAACGTCTTATACAACTGCAACATGATCTCCCAACTTCTATACTCAATACTCTGACTGATGAAGGCCAGTGCCAAAAGCCTTTTGACCACCTTATCTACCTGCAACTCCACCTTCAAGGAACCATGCACCTGGATCCCTCTGGTCTACAACATTCCCCAGAGTCCTACCATTCACTATGTAGGTCCTGCCCTTGTTCGACGACCAAAAATGCAACACCTCACATTTCTCTGTATTAAATTCCATCAACCATTCCTCAGCCAACCTGGCCAATCGATCAAAATCTGCTGCAATCATCCACAATCATCTTCACTATCTGCAAAACCACTAACTTTTGTATCATCAGCAAACTTGCTAATCTTGCCCTGTATGTTCTCATCCAAATCATAGATGTAGATGTCAAACAGTAACGGGACCAGCACCGAACCCTGAAGCACACCACTAGTCACAGGCCTCCAGTCCGAGAGCAGCCTACCATGCGGAACTTTGTCGAACGCCTTACTGAAATGCATGTACACAACATCTACAGCTCTGCCCTCATTGACCTTTTTGGTCACGTCTTCAAAAAACTCAATCAGATTTGTGAGACATGACCTTGCACGTACAAAACCATGCTGACTATCCCTTATCAGCCCTTGCCATCCAAATGCCTGTATAACCTATCCCTCAGAATACTCTCCAGTAACTTTCCAACTACAGATGTTAAGCTCACCGGCCTATAGTTCCCAGCATTTTCCCTGCAGTCTTCTCGAAAAGAGGCACAACATTTGCCACCCTCCAGTCTTCTGGCACCTCTCCTGTATTAAAGGACGACTCGTAAATTTCAACCAGGGCTCCCGCAATTTCCTCTCTAGTTTTCCACAATGTCCTCGGATATACAGTATCTGATCAGGCCCTGGCGATTTGTCCACCTTCATACATGATAGTAACTACAGTACTTCTTTGACGCTAACACTGACTGCTCTCAAGGCATTTCCATTGACTGCCCCAATTCCTCCGTCCTACTGTCTTTCTCATCGGTAAATACAGAGGAGAAATACTCATTGAGGACCTTATCCATCTCCTGTGGCTCCACACAAAGGTGACCACGTTGATTCCTGAAAGGTCCCACTCTCTCTCTCTCTCTAGTTACCCTTTTCCTCCTTATGTATTTATAAAATCTTTTTTGATTGACCTTGAAATAGGTGACATATCGGGTTGGGACCCTTCTCCAGACAGCTTCTTTAGCTACCTAGCTTGATAATAAGTGAAAATATTCTTATGTTATCCAGCCCGGCAGCTGATAACTCCTGTTACATTAGTACGGTCGTATGGCACAAAGAAGCCATGTTCAAGTCGGACAGCCTCGTTTCTCAGTGTTTGCACGATTTATCTGGAAGGACATGCATTTTCTCCATGGGTCTCCAGTTTCCCTCCACTTCTCTGAGATCTGTTCTGAGGTTAATGGACCTATAAATTATCATGAGTGCATGAAATGGCAAAGGGCTTAAAAGTGAATTGATGGGCATATGTGGGACACCACATGTGGAGGCCAAATGGCTTCCTTCTGTGTCTTTCTACGTGTAGACTCTTTGGTGATACATGAACCAAGGAATCAACTGCCAACCCTACAAATATCAACAGAAAATAAAAATAAACGTTCAGAACATCTAACATTTAATCCAGAAGGCTGGCAGAGTAGGATTTTGATCCCCATGTTCAATTAACAATTGCTAATTATTTTATGAAGAGTTCATAATAAAACCCATTCAACATTCCCTTTATCAGATTTTTTTTTGGACAAGAAATCAAGAATGCTCAATACCTTAAGAATTCCGTTGGCACTGTTTAGAATTTCCACGTAACATCGATGAATTAGATCCCAACACTCATCCAGGCTCGGTTCAAAAATGATTTTAGGCTCTTCCACTTTCAATTTGAGTATCATAATCTGTTGCCTAACATATCGCAGCTCATGAAATTCATCTCCAAAGTCATTTCCATCCTGTTTGAAGAATAGCAAAGATTCAAATGCACATTTCAAAGCTTAGAGCATTAGCAATTGATTGATAATTCATTTCAGGATAATGAAGTTTCGTCAGACACTTCAGACACTCTAAGGAGGGTTCCGACCCAAAACGTCACCTATTCCTTTTCTCAAGTGTTGAAATCGAAGATAAGAGTCAAGGCATTTCTCAACAGGGTTGAAGCAGGTCAGGAAGCAATTTGTAAATTGTAGAATGGGACTGTGCAGGTTATGGTCTGATGGAAATGTTTTAAGCGACTCAGGTATACTTAGGGTAGAACAAAAGAGACGAGCTGGGAGCTCGTAGTATAGCAATGTCCATTGGTAGCAAATATGAGGTGTATATCACATGTGTACTGCGTGCGATAAATATTATAATATCAATATCATTTTCTTTGTCTACCTTGAATAATATTCCTGTTTGCTGAATATCCCCAATGCTTATTCTGTAAAATACACTTTTTAAGCCCCTTGATTCATGCATATTTTATGCATATTGACACATACTGCATGGATTTCAAAAGTACCTTGTGTACTGTAAAAAACAACAGAAGATCCTCCAGAGATTCGATAACAGCCCCCCTTAATTGCAGGGACATAATGGAGGCAGCACATGCAAAGAATTCTTTCACTTGCTGAGTAGAATCACAATCATTTTGCGGTACTAAATGCATCCATTTTTCTTTGTGAGCGATGAAAAGATTGGCACAGGTTGGAATCCATCTGCAATCACAAGTTAACAAGCTAATTTGTTTCATAGAAAAAACAGTTTGATCTGAAAATCCAAGATGGACAAAGCCTGGAAGAACTGGGCTATATTCTCATTTGTAGCTTATTGAAACATCAGTGAACTTTAAGACAGACACAAAATGCTGGAGTAACTCAGCGGGTCAAGCAGCAT
Source organism: Amblyraja radiata (assembly GCF_010909765.2). NCBI lineage: Eukaryota > Metazoa > Chordata > Chondrichthyes > Rajiformes > Rajidae > Amblyraja > Amblyraja radiata. The sequence goes on from NC_045977.1 coordinate 8,820,227, forward strand.
CGCTGGAGAAAAGGAATAGGCGACATTTCGGTTCAGAAACCTTCCTCAGTCTGAAGAAGGGTTCCGACCTGAAATGTCGCCTATTCCTTTACTCCAGAGATGCTGCCTGACCCCCTGAGTTACTCCAGCATTTTTTGTCTTTGGCATAAACCAGCATCTGCAGTTCCTTCCTACACATTAGTGAACATTACTGTGCTTTTCATCAAGTTTTGTAATTCATTTTTTGGGAGCTGGGCATCACAATAAAGCCAACATTTATAATAAGGAAATTAGCCAAACAGCAAGGAAGAAGGGTCGCAACCCGAAACATTACCTATCCATGCATTGGTGGGTTAGCCCAGATCAGGTAACCTTTGAATAACCTGACAGAACTGATGAGGTTTTAGTACAAGTTTGTTGGTCACCATGACCATGCAGTCTTTCTGAGACTTATACTCAGATATCTGAATTGTTAGTCCAGGGATCTGAATTTCCAATCCAGTAACTAAAACACTGTACACAGGAGGATTAGCTCCACAACATCCTGTGGAAGTTGAATTAGTTTAGTTTCTATGCGAGCCACGATGATCATCCAGTATGGGACGGGTTAGTGGGAAAGGAATGGAACCGATGATTGGACCGCAATAAATAACATTATTTTACGTCTCCTCATAAGAGGCAAGGCGTACGAACGGCACCAACTAGACAGGATTGTGAAGACCGCCAGTAGGATTATTGGTGCTTCACTCCCTTTCCTGCTGGACATATACAGGAAGAGTATCAGCAGAGCCATCCCCATCATCAAAGACCCCTACCACCCATCGCATCACATATTCTCCATCCTGCCATCTGGGAAGAGGTACAGGAGCATTAGCTGCAAAACCAGCAGGATGCTCCTCAGCTTCTTCCCGCAGGCTATAAGACTGATAAACGGACTTTGCCCCCTGCCAAAGTATCGCGCACCAACCACCAACCTGGACACACTGCAGCAGAGCCACTGTCGTGCCGCTGCTGATCGGAACGCCTGTTGATGTTTAGTAGGGAGATGAGTGTTTAATTTGTTCATGATATATGTATTTTTATTTCTATTTATTTTTTACTGCACACTGAATGGACACTGGTTGAGCAACGTTTTTTTGTTTCCTCTGGGTATGTGAGTACTCAGGAAAATGACAATAAAGATATACTATACTATAAGCCCACAAAAATTATTTGAAATCAGTCAGTTTTGGTATTTCAGCAGTGGTTCCATAGGGAAACAATGATCACGCTTCATAACCAGCAGAGTCAGTTGTACGCTGATACCTCAGAGATACAAAGATGTCCTTTTTATGATGAGTATAAATTAATGAGGTTCCCTGTCTAATTATAATGAGCTTTGCCCTGCTTCCTGACCAGCTTTTAAAATTGTAGCGAACCTGACTTTGTGGAAAAAGAGTGGCAAACTCTTAATATGACCTGGGTCTCACTGTTCTTCAGTTTCCATTTGCAATAGGCAGCTATTAAGACTCTTCAGAACAAAAATGCCCATCTGGACAAAGTGCAAATCTAAGAAGCAGAATCATCATCTGAAATTACCAAAATGTCATAAGCATACGGTGAATTATCAAACATTAATGAATTCCAGTGTTTAATCCAGAAGATTGAATTCTGTCTGGTTAAGTGAGCTGATGTTCTTGAGGTTATGCTCCTTTTGATTTGGAGGTAACAGTAAATTTGCAAACAAAATGAAGGGAATCTTTACTTGTGATGTTCCTCATCATGTTGTTTGAAGATGATATTAACTACATGCCTTTTTCACTGGAACCCTTCACCTCAAAGTAAAACAAGAATCACTGAAAGCGTAAAAGATTTGCACCGTAAAATATTCACATTGGTTCAACATGTCGTCTACATAAAATATACGATACTGACATGGTTTCAAGAATATCATGAGCCTCTGCACAGTGCTTCCTGACAAGACCTTCAAACTCCTGAGGAAGCAGTGGAAGATCTTCTGTGTTTATTTCCTTCACTCGAACAAATCGGAAATCGTTGAACCTGTAAACAGTAGAGAGGTGGGTTATAAAAACAGACTGAATTGCACCCACCTATTACTATTTAAGTCTTCTTCTTCGATACTCCATGAGGATCATTAGAAATGTTTAAATGCAAGTTGATTTCCTATCAATTCTAAATGCTGTGGTGGTTAAAACAGCATGCTGCAATATGCTCACAGCACCAAATATGGGCCTTCATATTGAATACTTGTGGCAGATTAAACTAGGCAGAAAACATCCAGAGACAAAGTGCTGGAGTAACCCAGTGGGTTGGGCAGCATCACTGGACAAAAAGGGTCCTGACACGAAATGCCACCTCCATGTTCTCCAAAGATGCTGCCTGACCCACTAAGTTACTCCAGCACTTTGTGTCCTTTTGTGTAAACCAGCATCAGCAGTTCCTTGTTTCTAAACATCTATCAGAGTTGGACTAACACAGTAAAAGGATATGTAATGGATAGGCATAGAAAACTATATTTTATTATGGTATTATACAAAACACAGATTTTACATTTGCAAATAAAACTTTAAAGATCCTAATTTGGAATTTATAACTAATTGCAAAACTTTGCATTAACCTTTTATTATCATTTTCCCCATTAGATGATGTTATTAGCAACATGGGAAAATTAAAAAAAAATAAAAGATGATTATAGCATTCATAAAGGAGTGAATATTTAAAAAAAAACTAATTTGACCATTTATTGCATTAAATTTAACCAATGACTAGTCAGAAATGAATTTGCATTGCCTTAATCTTGAGATTTTATACTTATAATTAGGACATATTCATGATCCAGTTGTATTTGAAGAGACATCAATTACTTATTATATTTTGCTTGTTATAATAATATTATAATAATATTCTTCTTTATTTCGAAAAGATTAAAAAATAAAAAGCAAGTGTGAAACAGCATAAAAAAAACAAGAAAACAAAACAAGAATATTTATAAAGTGTCATAAACAATATTCATAAATAAATGAATCGGATGTGTCCTGCAGGAGCAGGAAGAAGCCAATGCTTATTAATTTGTTATTGTTATTCAATTAATTTGTTATAATGTTATTAAAAGTATAGGTCTGCAATGGAAGATGTTACAACTAATGATTTCCAACAGGGAAATTAACGAAGGGCAATTTAAATTTATAGGTGGTCCAGAAAAGATTTACATATAAACATTTTTAAAGGTTGTAGGAAGAGCTGATAAGGATATTAAATGAACACGTTGGGGACTGTCTTTTACTAATAATAGCATTGAATACAAAGGCAAGTTATGGTAGTTCTTAATAGATCACTAGTTAAGCCTGAGTTTGGGTAATTTTAAACATATACTGTACATTAGAACTCCAGTGCAACATTAGTTTTATACTCCACCTGATTGTACTCTCCATACGATCTATCCATGCACAGATACTCTTGTAAGGAAGTTAAAATAATATTATCGCATGTGTACCGACATGTAGTAAGAAGCTTTGTTTGCATGCTGTACCATCAATTCACATCATATATACATGAATAAGTCAAGCCATACAAAAGCATAACGGGTTGTGCAGAGAGAAAATTCCAGAGTGCAGAAAGTATGTACAGCATTATAGTATTATGATTACAGCGAAACCGTGAAGAAAAGGTGTTATTGGAAAACTAGGAAAAAATTGGCCTTGGTACATATTACAATAATAAACCTAAACTTAGGAGCACTGCAAAGTTAATGGATGAGCATCTTGGACATTAATTACCAGTGTTTACAGCAACTTCCTTTCCTAAATTACCGACTTACTTTGTGCGCCATAATAGCTGCAGCAAATTCATCATTGGATTGTCCACAAAGAGATGAGATTCATTCCATGCCCTAGCTTTGGTGTTGTCATTGTGCCAAGGAACTGGTGCACGAATTACTCTTTGAGGGAATGGTCGTGGCACAGATGAAATAAAAAGACGCATCCTTTCAGAAGGATCCTTTAAGATGTAGTCAACTGAAAAGAAATAGAGAGTATGACACAGAATTAACTCAGTAAATATGCAGTAAAGGTGATAGTAAGGTAATTATTTTAGTCTAGTAAAATTATTTAAAGTTTAATATAATATATTTAATATAGTAAAAATGAATTCCCACCATATTGAAAGGAGAAAAGCGAAATCACATACAAAAAAAAAAAAAATAAAATAGCTGGGAATATGTAGAAGGTCAGATAGCATCTCTAGAAAGAAAAAAGTTAACCTTTCACAGCTAGGACCCTTCGTCAGAACGAGGTAATCTTCAAATACACGCAAAAATCCATAAAAAAGCACAAATAGTAGATGCTGCAGATCTTAAATAAAAACAGGAAGTACTAGGGATAGATAGTATGTCAAGCAGCATCAGTGTAAAAAGTACTTCTTCCTTCCTATCTTGATTGTATTCTTTCTCCTCTTGTCCAGTCCTTCTCATTTACATCCATGACACCTCAGATAAGTTTTTAGTTTCTCAATCTATGCATCTTTGTGATTAACATCTAATTGTTCTACATGTCCATCCGACTCCAAGGATTAAGGACCCTTCAATTTTTACTTGAACAGAGACTCAACCAGTTTCCTCCAGTCTGAAGAAGGGTTTCGGCCCAAATCGTTGCCTATTTCCTTCGCTCCGTAGATGCTGCTGCACCCGCTGAGTTTCTCCAGCATTTTTGTGAATCCTCCATTATCACTCTCCTTTGCCCTTCCGCATTCATTCTTACATTGAACATCATCACCTTCAACTCCATTCACTTGCTGTTCCTATCACTCTAACTCCTCACCCCAGTCCAACAGTGACCACTCTGTTTCCGGCCTCCTTTTCAGTTTTAACAACACCCAACATCATATAGAGGAACTTATAATGACACAGGAGGAGGTTATTTGGCTCATCAGGCTCTTGCTTGTTCTAGTTGAGCAACTCAATTAGTTTCACTCCCTCTCCCTTTATTTAACTTATTCCCTCTCACACAGGGTCCTCAACACCCTTTTGATTCTTTTCCTACTAACCTAGAATAAAAAATAATTTATAATGGCCAGTTAACCTACCACCTGTTTTTGGGTTGTGGCAGAAAACCAAGGCACCTGGAAGAAACCCACATTTCACACAGAGAGTGGTGAATCTCTGGAATTATCTGCCACAGAAGGTAGTTGAGGCCAGTTCATTGGCTATATTTAAGAGGGAGTTAGATGTGGCCCTTGTGGCTAAAGGGATCAGGGGGTATGGAGAGAAGGCAGGTACAGGATACTGAGTTGGATGATCAGCCATGACCATATTGAATGGCGGTGCAGGCTCGAAGGGCCGAATGGCCTACTCCTGCACCTATGTTTCTATGTTTCTATGTAACAGAGTGAACATGCAAATTCTATCTGGACATATCCAAGTTCAGAATTGTACCAAGTCCCTGGATCTATATGGCACAGCACTACAGTGCCCTCCATAATGTTTGGAACAAAGACTCACCATTTACTTATTTGCCTCTGTACTCCACAATTTGAGATTTGTAATAGAAGAAATCACACGTGGTTAAAGTGCACATTGTCAGATTTTAATAAAGGCCATTTTTATACATTTTGGTTTCACCATGTAGAAATTACAGCAGTATTTATATAGGCCCCCATTTCAGGGCACCATAATGTTTGGGACACAGCAATGTCATGTAAATGAAAGTAGTCATGTTTAGTATTTTGTTGCATATCCTTTGCATGCAATGACTGTTTGAAGTCTGCGATTCATGGACATCACCAGTTGCTGGGTGTGTTCTCTAGTGATGTTCTGCCAGGCCTGTATTGCAGCCATCTTTAGCTTATGCTTGTCTTGGGGGCTAGTACCCTTCAGTTTTCTCTGCAGCATATAAAAGACATGCTCAATCGGGTTCAGATCGGGTGATTGTCTTGGCCACTCAAGAATTTACCATTTTTTAACTTTCAAAAACTCATGTGTTGCTTTAGCAGTGTGTTTGGGATCATTGTCTTGTTGTAGAATGAACTGCTGGCCAATGAGTTTGGAGGCATTTGTTTGAACTTGAGCTATACACTTCAGAATTCATTATGCTGCTACCATCAGCAGTTGTATCACCAATGAAGATAAGTGAGCCAGTACCTTCAGCAGCAATACATGCCCAGGCCATAACACCCCCACCACCGTGTTTCACAGATGCTTTGGATCTTGGGCAGTTCCTTCTCTCCTCCATACTTTGCTCTTGCCATCACTCTGATATAAGTTAATCTTTATCTCATCTGTCCACAAGACCTTTTTCCAGAACTGTGGTTGCTCTTTTAAGTACTTCTTGGCAAACTGTAACCTGGACATCCTATTTTTGCAGCTAAACAGTGGTTTGCATCTTGCAGTGTAGTCTCTGTATTTCTGGTCATGAAGTCTTCTGCGGACGGTGGTCATTGACAAATCCACACCTGACTCCTGAAGAATGTTTCTGATCCGTCAGACAGGTGTTTGGGGGTTTTTCTTTATTATAGAGACAATTCTTCTGTCATCAGCTGTGGAGGTCTTCCTTGGCCTGCCAGTCCCTTTACGATTAGTAAGCTCACCAGTGCTCTCTTTCTTTTTAATGATGTTCCAAACAGTTGATTTTGGTAAGTCTAAGGTCTGGCTGATGTCTCTAACAGTTTTATTCTTGTTTCTCAGTCTCATAATGGCTTCTTTGACTTTCATTGGCACAACTTTGGTCCTCATGTTCATAAACTGCAATAAAAGTTTCCAAAGGTGATGGAAAGACTGGAGGAAAGACTAGGTGCTGAGAGCTCTCTTATACCTACATTAAGGTGCCAATTAAACACACCTGAGCAATTACAAACGCCTGTGAAGCCATGTGTCCCAACCGTCATGGTGCCCTGAAATGGGGGGGACTATGTATAAACACAGCTGTAATTTCTACATGGTGAAACCAAAATGTATAAAAATGGCCTTTATTAAAATATGACAATGTGCATTTTAACCACATGTGATTTTTTTTCTATTGCAAATCTCAAATTGTGGAGTACAGAGGCAAATAAATAAATGATGGGTCTTTGTCCCAAACATTATGGAGGGTACTGTAACTGCTGCATTACCATTCACCATGCCACCGAGTTGCTCACCATCCATCTAAGCATGGTGCAGCCCTCATGACACAATTTTGAATCAAACAATTATAGATAACCCTTTTTCCCGTTTATGTCAGAATTGGATGAAGTAAGGTCATCCTCTTGTAACATTGACTCTGTTTTCTATCCACGGATGCTATCTGATCTGCTGAACATTTCCGGTATTCTCATACATTTTATATTGCTGCCTTTGTTTGCTTAACCTGCCCTCATTTATCTTCTATTTACACTCACCCAGACAGATCTGCTATAAATGATGGTTTTCATTTCCTTCTCTTGGGCAACAAGGAAAGTAATTGCTTTACCTAGTAGCCTTGGTCTGCATCTTATCATAGACATTCCTTTGCTTTCTCCATCACTACAACTTAAAACGTTTCCAAATTTAATGGAATAAATGGCCCGAGATATCAGCTGTTTCTCTTTTCGAAGATGCTGTCTAGTCTGCCGAGTTTCCCCAGTATTTCCTGTGTTTTTTTTACTTCAGAAGTCTGTTTGCAGACTCAAAATAAGAAGGGTTTCGGCCCGAAACGTCGCCTATTTCCTTCGCTCCATAGATGCTGCTGCACCCGCTGAGTTCCTCCAGCAATTTTGTGTACCTTCGATATTCCAGCATCTGCAGTTCCCTTTTGAACACAATCTCATTGTACATGGTAGTTGGAAAGTTACCATGAAACGCTTACAATACCAGTGATACTATGATGGTAACACTCCCTGCTACTATGTTCTTTAGTTCAATAATTAACTATCTAATATTGTAGGCAAATTGCCCAAATTTGTGAACTAATTTAGTTCTTAATCCTGATATGGGTGAGAAATATTTAAAGAATGTGAACATTATTTTAAGGTCGTCAGCAAATCCAGCTCATGTCTCAAACAGAAATGATAATATTTATTCTCACACGTAGCACTTCTTATATTTGGAAACCATCCAAAAATATCTTGCTTAATATTTAGAAATAGAAAGACCAATTCTAACTCTCAAAATTTAGGCCAGGCCACAGTATAAAATCAAAAGTAACAGGAGTCTCAGTTTTCTTCTGCCATGCCTCCAATTTGACCAGTAGACCTGCAGGGTGCAGGTGGGACCTGACTTTAGATAATTGCAACATGGTGGCACAGCGGTAGAGTTGCTGCCGTACAGCGCTTGTAGCGGAGACCCGGGTTCAATCCCAACTACGGGTGCTGTCTGTACGGAGTTTGTACGTTCTCCCGACCTGCGTAGGTTTTCTCCGTTATCTTCTGTTTCCTCCCACTCTCCAAAGAGATACAGGTATACAGGTTAATTGACTTGGTGGGCCGAAGGGCCTGTTTCCGTGATGTATCTCTAAAACTAAAACTAATAATAATAATAATACATTTTATTTATGGGCGCCTTTCAAGAGTCTCAAGGACACCTTACAAAACTTAGCAAATAGAGTAAAAACATGTAAGCGGAATGAAATAAATAGTAAAGACATCACCAGTACACAAATTAAAGACAGAATTCAATCCAAAGACAAAAATCAAAAACACAATATGAAGAGAGAGCAGCGGCAGCTAAAGCGCGCCAGCGTACACTCTCCCTTCCGGCAGCCATCTTGGACAGAGTAAAATAATCATTTACACACAAAAAACCATCCTCCCACAATGGTTACCACTGTGGGGGAAGGCACAATGTCCAGTCCCCATCCCCAGTTCTCCCATAGTCAGGCCTATTGAGGCCTCCACAGTTGCCTCTACGGAGGCCCGATGTTCCTGGCCGTTCTCGCCGGGTGGTGTTGCTCCGGCGTCGGGAGAGTCCTAAACTAAATCTCATCCGTTGGTATCATATTAACCTTTGTTGTTTTCTTGTGCTACCTGATACTCCCTGTCCTCAAAGGTTTCAATGGTATTTTATTGTCACGTGCAACAATTAAGGTACAGTGATATGCGAATTACCAAAAAAGCAACAAGACATACAACCAGATAAAAGTTAACATAAACATCCACCACAGCAGATACCCATCATTCCTCACTGTGATGGAAGGCATTAAAGTCTAATCTTCTTTCCTCATTTTTCTCCCATGCCAGGGCGATCGAAGTTCTTGCGTCGGGGCAATTGAAGCCCCCGCGTTGGGCCAGTCAAAGCTCCTGCGGCTTGAAGTTCCCGAAGTCGGTCTCTGACCAGAGACCACGAGTTCCCCAATGTTAAAATCCGTAGTCTGCCGAGGTAGAGCTCAGAGGTTGATCCCTGGCAAAGGGCTTCGTGATGTTAAGTGCCGCAGGCTTCCGCGGTGGAGCTCTTGAAGTCGGTCTCCAGCAATGGTCGCCAACTCCTCGATATTAGGCCGCAGTGCGGACGGAGATACGATGCGGAAAAAAATCACATCTCTGTCGAGGTAAGAGATTAGAAAATGTTTCCCCCAACCCCCACATAAAAACAAGCTAAAGAACGCTAAATACATACATTTAACACATACTAAAAAAACAACGAAGGGCCAGAGACTGTTGGCGAGGCAACCATTGCTGGTGCCACCTGGTGGTTCATTTCCTGAGTCAGGCTGTCAGTCTGGAAGGTGATTGAAATGAGACTTTGACTTTCCGATTGCCAAATCCATGTTTCCAATCTTGTTGACTTTTATCAAATGATTCCCTTCTCCCACCACATGAGTATCACAGGCAATGTTGATAAAGCATTAAGAAAAGTAGTCAATAGTATTTTTCAAAGGAGGGAAATATAGGGTGGGTGATCCATAAAACAGATTATCTTATCTGCTACTCTTTATTTTAAGATTTGTATCTTACCAATGGCTTTCCTTAGGCTACTATTGTAATCATTGTTAACTTCCTCTAACAATTCCATGCGCAGTGGCTGCAATTCTGGCACACTTTTAAGCTCTCTTGACAAAAGTTGTTCTATCCGGTTTATCTGTTCAGACTTTTGTGGTTCAATCATATAAGATTGGATGCCATGATCAATGTAGTGAAGATACCTCTGTGAAGAAATAGAAAAAAATTTGACTAAGAGTGTCGTCTACGCTTATATCAGTTTTATTTTCCTACTATTACATCGCGCTACAAATTAAATTTTTTTAATACATTTTTGTTCCATTAAAATTGTAAATTTGTATCTTTATCAGTTCAGACTGCTGTAACATTGCTAGCAAAACTTTTAGCATTTACTGTCAGTAACCCAAAATTCAGACACCCACATGTACACAGTTAAATCGAGAACTTGCTGTTCACCTGCTGCACCATGTGCTATGATGATACATTTAATTAATAAACACTGAAATCAGTGAAATCCACCAATAACTTTAGCTTCTTAAATATTATTCACTCTCTCTAAAATACATTGAAAACCTTGCATGTTGCTAAAGGATGATGATAGCATAAAGAATGAGATTTCTTAATGGCCTACAAAATGGTAATTGTAGCTGGACAATCTCTTGGTCGTGAAAACCCTACATGCATCTACCTTACATGCAAAAATGTATTTCCTCAGTATTCAATTATAGTTATTTCCTGATGCTTTAGGTAATCTGACAATTTTTAATCTGTCATCTTCTGTGCATTGAAAAGAAAAAATATTGTTAAAGCAATGAGAATATAAGGTCAATTGATACAAATATGTATGTTAAGTGGCACATGAGTCAGAAATAAAATCTATCTCAGCAAAAAGGGATGACTTTGAAAGGAATATAGAAACATTATAAGGAATTCCAGATTCAGCATAGGAAACTAGGCACGAGGATCTAGGAATCCATTGCTCTCTTCTACGTTGTCATAATACTCAAGGCACAAAATGTTAATCAGCCCATTAAGTCTAGGACAGTTCTGAGAGCAATCCCATGCCCCAACTTATTTCCTTGCAACCTATTCTCTCTCATATACCCAACAACTCTACCCCGATTCCTCCACCACCCATGTACACTGTGGTTAACATAGAATAGACAATGTTTCTATCAACCAGCACATCTTAGGGATATGAGTAGAAATCAGAGTAGCTGAGGGAAACCCAGAGGGAAAGTGCAAACTCCACACAAATAGCACCAGAGGCTAGGATCAGGATTGAGCTTGTCAAATCTCTCCATAAAGAGTGGTAGATCATGGGCTACTGGAGACTATATGGACTAAAATAGAAGCTATCCTGGCCTGTGATCCATATCACCCCTTATCACCCTCAGTAGTCGTTCCTTTCCTGTTAGTTCAGGTTTTCAGACAGTTAAACATCGAGTGTGATTTTATGCATCCAGAAGTTAGTCTTACTCCTGACTTCCAGTAACAGATCCCAATTACGAGCAGTACCAATCCTTATAATCCATTCTTATTTATTACAGGAAAGCGATGAGAAATTCAGATGAATATTCCATTCCATCATTGATTTACCAAAAGGATGAAAGTCGAAATGATGCATTCAAAAACGTCCTGTTTCAATTTACCAATCATCTTTGATAATACGAGGGTTGAACATTTATGTCCTATATCCCTTACAATTTTCTGCAATTATCAACCAGGATAAAAAACATAGGACATTGAATAACACAGCACAGAAACAGGCCCTTCGGCCCATCATGTCTGCACTGACCATGATACCAATCTAACTTATAACACCTGCCTGCACAAGGTTAACATCCCTCGATTCACTAACTATTCATCAACTTATTTAATCTAGTCTGGTTTCAGACACAATTTACTATTGACATTCCCACGTGCATATGCCCCATGCCAGAAATTGTATCCTAAATTTTCTGGGGAGAATCATTTTCATAATCAGAGCAGGACATCTATAGTTGCAAGAGCACCCTAGAGGCCTCAGTCCTAAACCAGCTGTTCCAAATAGAATAAATTCATCTACACAGGATGGGACCAAATCATTTACATTTGCAACAGTCACTGCAACTTACTTAGGAATGAAAACATGGTTCTCAGCTGTCTCTTTCATTTATAGAAGATGTAAAAGAAGAATATTTTAGGGAACCCTGCACACTGCACAGTAATCAATTCTTGATTTATTGACCAAAATGCCCATAAAATGCTCCCCTCAGTTCATATTAAAATGCCAATGTAAACAGATTGGAATATTGTACAGTAAAGAGATCTCACACAGTAATGGTAATGTGGAATATTGTAGAAATCAGGAAATAAGGGTTAAATGCAACAGGGTAGGAAACCATTTCGATTCTACCTACCACTTGAGTGGTATAGCTGTATAAAATAAGTATATGAAGGAATTCCCTTTATGAGTGGTCTACATCTGCTCACATCTGTCCACACTGCACATGTGAAAATATATAGGGGGTGCATTTTAATTAGTGCTGTGAATTACATGTAAACTTCCATCAATATTTTCTATTCCTTCTTGTTTTTTGGCTCAGAAAATCTAGTAGTAGAATAATTTAGCGAGGAATTAAAATTCATTCTCTCTGCTGCCTTGATCAATTCTTTCATAACATGATTTCTCATCTTTTCCATTTAGCCTAACCCTTCTAAAAGTTAACTCTATTGATGTACTGTATTTAACTCCCCACCTTGGTCAAGATAGAGCCACACCTCTGACGAGGCTAGACACGAAAAGCTGGAGTAACTCAGCGGGACAGGCAGCATCTCTAGAGAAAAGGAATAGGTGACGTTACAGGTCGAGACCCTTCTTCAGACTGAGAGTCGGGGGAAAGGGAAACAAGAAAGATATAGAACAATGAATGAAAAATATGCAAAAAGTAATGATGATAAAGGAAACATGCCATTGTTGTGTGTTAGGTGAGAATGAGTTACCGACAATGAGGCTCAACAAAACAACTTTGAAGCAGATATGACTTGGTTGGGGGAGGGATGGAGGGAGAAGGGGGATGCAAGGGTTACTTGAAGTTAGAAAAATCAATATTCATACCACTGGGTTTGTAAGCTGCCAAGCAAAATGAGGTGCTGTTCCTCCAATATGTATTTGGCCTCACTCTGACAGTGGAGCAGGCCTGGGACAGACAGGTCCATGTGGGAATGGGAGGGGAATTAGAGTGTTTGGCAACCGGGAGATCAGGTAGGCCCAGGTGGACTGAGCAATATTCCAAAGATTCATCACTCTATGAACACATTTTTTATTAAAGAATAAGCGGGTTTTTTTAAGAAGATGTTTTAGATTTCTTTTCAATCTCTAACAATAATTAAAAGCTGTTGGAATGAGTTCTTCATTTGCAGAATTTAATTTTCAATAGAAGAGGACTAATCAATCAAGACTTTTCTTATAATTATAATTTTACTTGCACCGAAATGACCTAGGGGTGTTTGTTGGGCACCTTTCATGCAAGATGCAAAACTTCACCACGATTTTGGATAATTTTGTAGATACTGATAAAGCATACATTCTGGTAGAGCAAGGGAACTTGGACAGCAATTTCCCAATTTCCACATTTAATTGTGCATCCGTGATCATGCCAAATACCAATCGGATAAGGGTGTATTGTTATTTGAGTTATTGATCAAATATTAACGCCAAATCTTCAACTAAACCTACCTGATCTAACCACTGTCTGAAAGATTGGTAATTTTCCCACAGGATG